>NC_090653.1:70877317-71201542 GCF_040937935.1 Hyperolius riggenbachi
TTGAACAAAGCTGTGCTTCAGTTACAAGACGCATATCTACGTCCTCGTGGCTTAGATGAAGTCACAGAGGACGTAGATACACTGTAGTGGTGGAAAAAGTAGTTAATGTGACAGCACGTGCAGGGGCCTTTGCATTATCAGTAATTGCAGTCAATGAGTGACTTTCCTGAGTTTAGTAATTACTTCAACTTGCATAATTACTATTAGGAAACAAAATTGCGTCCATTCTCGTAATATAACTTTCTATGGAAAACACAAAATTACGAAATTTCATGTTAAACACAAATTTGCGTCAAAACGCAAAAATTACTGGCTGTAAATTACGATTACGGAATTACGGTTTGTAAGGCATGTATGAAATTACAAATTTGTGTCGTAGCGCCAAATTTGCACCTGTAGTTACGGAAACGCAAAATTACACAAATTTTGGCTCAACACTAGCCAAGATGGATCAGTCTACATGCACAATGTGAATTGATGTCTTTTACCATTGTTGGGACACTTTTTTTTAGACGTGTCATTTATCGTTCATTCCCGGTGACTCCAGTCAAGTGTGTGTGGAGCTTCATACCAGAGATGTCTGAAGGGTATTGCTAGTTTATCTGGGTACCACCAGCTCCGCTTAATATTTCTGCAGAAATCTGATGAAATATTGATCTTTCTGCTGCTGCCACAAGCTTTGTATTGCTTTTAATGCAACATACTGTACATCCTGTATCTAGTAAATGTCACTAGAGTGTGGCATCTGCAATCTCCCTCCCACACTGACCTGAAAAACAACATCTGTTCCCGATCAATATACAGTCATCAGTTGTGATGCCAATATTGATCGCCTGTTCCCTAGTTTTAATAGATTTTCAATAGATTTGAAGGTTTTAAGAATCTGAACGCCTAATCTGTTAATAACATGCTAAATATACATTTGCCTTCTTAACCTTTTAAACGCCAATTTACTTAGTGGCTTGCAAATGCTCCAGGCTGATTTATAATAGAAAATTACATTTTTTTGTTCGTATTTACTTGCTAATAAGTGTTTCATGGTTACACTTGTTAAAATCGTGCGTGTTTTGCTGCATAAAGAGAAACTTGCATTGCAGCACATATAGGGAAAGTTAGTGAGCTGCATGAAATTCAGGATTATTATTTTCTTTAATTTCCCTTTCCTTCACCTTTAAAGGACAACTAAAGTGAGAGGGGTATGGAGGCTGCCATATTTATTTCCTTTTAAACAATACCAGTTGCCTGGCATCCTGCTGATCTATTTGGCGGAAGTACTACCTGAATAACACCTGAAACAAGCATGCGGCTAATCTTGTCAGATCTGACAATAATGCCAGAAACACCTGATCTGCTGCATGCTTGTTCAGGGTCTATGGCTAAAGGTATTAGAGGCAGAGGATCAGCAGGAGAGGCAAGCAATGTGCACTGATTAAAGAGAAATAAATATGGCAGCATCTCTATCCCTCACATTTCAGTTGCCCTTTAAAGAAAAAAAAAAGGGGGGGACAAATTTCAGATTTTTCTGCATACCCCAAGTGCTGCTAGTTATATTGTACTAGTCATTTGGGCCAGTCTCAAAAATGACCTCCAGCGTGCACAGCCAGCCAAAGGCATGTCAACAGGTCTGCGCCAGCGCACTGACATGGATACAACCCATAGGCTTTTGTTAGGTAAGATTTTGCCACAATTACAGAATCGCACAGAAAAACAAAACATCCCATATGAAAAACACTAAGCAACAGGCATATTGTGACACGAAAGCACAGATAAGTGCGCGCTCTGCCCTAATAGTATTATAACAATTAGCAGGCTTAAAGCGGACCTGAACTCAGAACATCCCCTCTGCTCTAAAAGATACGCATCAGCATAATAACTTTTAAAGAAAAACATTTCTTTGTTACAGCTGATATAAATCCTGCAATAAATCTGCAGTGTGTCTACTTTCTGCAATCATGGAAGCAGACATACGGTTAACATTCTATATTTACAAATGAGCTGCTCTGCAGTGGTAGCCAGAAGACACAGCTGAGAGATCAATTTACACTACATACAGGGTGAATTTCTCAATGCTTTCCTTCTGTCCTGTGCAAGAGTTTCTGGTCCACTTTCAGGCCCAGTGCACACCGAGCGGATTTAGATGCGATCCGCCGGCCGCATCCGCCTGAAAATCCGCTTGGCTAATGTAACTGAATGGGCTGGTGCACACCGGCGGTTTGAGGTTTTTAGCAAACCGTAAACGTGCCTCTTGCTGCACGATTGCGGTTTCCTAAAAAACCTCAAACCGCCGGTGTGCACCAGCCCATTCAATTACATTAGCCAAGCGGATGCTCAGGAGGATGCGGCCGGCGGATCGCATCTAAATCCGCTCGGTGTGCACTGGCCCAAATCTCTGTCATCCACACCCAAAACCGCTAGCGTTTTGTGGATCTGCTAGCGGTTTTGGTGTGCACTGGGCCTAAAACACAGTAGAAGGACTGCAGCAACGAAACAGAAGTAGAATGCAGTATAGGAGTGTGTATCCTCCACTAGAGGGCAAGGTAGGGAGGCAGGAGAGACTTCTGCTACCAATTGCTGTATAGCCCAAAAGTAGCATGATCACATGACCACACGGAATCCTATGAAGGTCCACCTAAAGCAATGACAAAATGTGAACCTGACTTGGTCCTCCATATAAATTCTTATGCATAGAGCTTTTGAGAGGGCCCAGTGTAAAACAGAGCTCCTAAGCTATGCCACTGCTCAAACACGGCAATTAAAGCGCTGCTTGAATTAGGCGCTGCTATTATTGTAATGCATTTATCGGCTACATAACTCCATGCTGGCGCGGACTGCATAATATGGGCGCAACCTTAATTAACGGCTATTAACTGCTATCAGTGTATGAAATTACCGGCTCAGTTTTGTGTGTTTTGATTATACGGTTATTAGTTATCCCGCTCTCATTCATGTCTGCGCCTGCTGCTTGCGCTCAGGTATTGTCTGCGTGTATTGTTTTTTATTTGTTGTGTTTTCCTGCTGCGCTGCGGTTATGGCTATGTATGTTAATTTTATGTTATCAATGTTATTTTTTCAATGTTAAGTTATCAATGTTATGTCACAACACAACGTGCTCATCTCAGCACTAGTACAGTGGTACAGGAACATCACTGCAGCCAGGGCTTAGAAGCAGACTTTTGCCTAACTTTGTTGGGTACCTTTGTGCCTGATTCAGCGCTTCCAGTCTTTGGCTGTCTCCCGTCTGCTGACAAACTGGAACTCGATAGGGGTGAGCCACTCTCCCCAGTAGCGGATGGATGGCCCCTTGCTGCCTTGGCACAACTTCTGGATGTAGAGCAAAGCCTTGTTCTCCCCGCACTCCACCTCGTTGCAGGGCTCCCCCTGGTCAAACAGAGGCTGGAAGACCAGGATGGAGGAGAACCTCTCCAGCATCAAGTCATCGGGCAGCAAGGAGTGATGAGGCTCGTGCAGTCCCAAGTAGGCACGGTGGGCAAAGAGGTGTTCATAGGCAGGAGGGTGCAAGGGTCACCACCGGGATGGCAGCGGTGAGGTAACCAGGAATAGTTTTGAAAAGACAAAAAAAATGAAACCGAGAGCCCAATATGGTGCAGTATGTCAGGATGAAATAAAAGCAAACAATAGATGTACTCACAAGCCTGGGTTACCACAAAGGCAACCACTGGAACAGCAGGTGGGGATGATTAGGACCTGACCTCACTCAGGTATTAAAAAGTCGCTCTCTGTAGGTAGAAAAATGGGGATACACCCCTCCACCAAGGGTGGACTGATCTTCAGCAAAAGCAAGAATATCAGAGGCGCCAACAAGAATAAAATTATTATTTTATTCTTGTTGGCGCCTCTGTTATTCTTGCTTTTGCTGCTAACCAGGAATAGTGTCCATGGGTTAATTGAAAGCTGCCAGTTCCTCGCGATCCGGTTGCTCCTTTTTGATAGCCGGCATGGTGCCACCAAGTCTGCCCCCTGGCACTGGCGGTTGCATCTTCCCGTGGCGCGCTGCTCTCTCGGCTGCGGCGGCTGCTTTCCCGTAGTCTCTAAGCCAGCTGCTCGCACCGTGCCGCTGCTTCTGCCGCTCTGCCTCCCAGCCCAACTGAGACATGACATGCTGTGTGACAGGTCTAATGAAGACAGCTGTTGCTGCGTCAGATACTCACAGAGCAGCGTCTTCAAACTGTTCCCAACTTCTGTAACTGCATAAAAAATTCACTTCCCAAAGCAGAGAATCACACCACCGCAGACACGAGCCTCAACGTATATCACAGACCTTCAGTTATCCCAACGCCTCCCGGGAACAGCAGGCAGCTCTACAGGGACTGGCTGAACTCATAGGGCCTTGTATGTATGCGCGTACATTTGAAATAGCCTTTGCAAATAAAATTATTTGCCCATTAAAAGTCAGCTACAGAAAAAATACACTGTATTTAAACTCTTTAAGACACACAGTTTTTATTTAAAGAGACACTGAAGCTAAAAAAAAAATATGATATAGTGAATTGGTTGTGTACTATGAATAATTACTAGAAATTAGCAGCAAAGAAAATATTCTCATATTTTTATTTTCAGGTATATAGTGTTTTTTCTAACATTGCATCATTCTATAATATGTGCAGATTACACAACATTCAGCATTCAAAATGAGTCTTTCAGAGCAGTCTGTGCACTAATGACCTCTCCTCTAGCAGAGAAAAAGAAAACAGTTGAGATAATAAAAGTCAGATAACAGCCCTCTCCACGACTAAACTTAAGGCTCATACACACATCAGACCATAGTCTTTGGAAAATGAAAGATCACAGACCAATTTTACCCCCTTCCATGTAGTATGAGAGCCATACCTACAGTCTATTCTATGGAGCTGAACTCCCCATCAGACAGAAATCTTTGCAAGATGCTGCACACAAAGATGCTGTAGACATTCAAAAGATCAGTATCTGCAAAAGATCTGTTCCTGCAAAAGACCCGTTCCTGCAAAATGCATTCATAGTCTATGAGATCTGCAGATCATCATACACACCTTGTTTAACAGACATTCATCTGCAGATCAGATCCACCAGGATGGATTTTCAGATCTGCAGATGATTGTCTGATCTGCAGATGAATGTCAGTTAAACAAGGTGTGTATGATGATCTGCAGATCTCATAGACTATGAATGCAATTTGCAGGAACGGATCGTTGGCAGGAACAGATCTTTTGCAGATACTGATCTTTTGTGTCTGTACAGCATCTGTGTGTGCAGCATCTTGCAAAGATTTTTTTCTGCTGGGGAATTCAGCTCCATAGAAAATACTGTGAAGGTATGGCTCTCATACTACATGGAAGGTGGTAAAATTGGTCTGTGATCTTTCATTTTCAAAAGACTATGGTCTGATGTGTGTATGTGGCCTAAGTCGGAGAGTTAATGGCTTGTTTGCATAGAGATAACAACTGGAGTTTCTTAACTCTTCCTGTACTGGAAACAATTAGACTAATGTATCTGATCTTAATGTTTTATTACTTAGCTGTACTACACATACAAATCATAATATCATATTTTTTTTTTCGCTTCAGTGTCTCTTTAAAGAAGCAATAAAGCAATACTCAGTTGAGCATTTTAATTCGGCTGCAGAACGGCTGCATCATCTTCAGCAATCCCTTGACATTTGGCTGCCGACAAACGGATGATCTTCATTTACAATAGCCAATTAAATACAAACAATAAGCATTTTAAATTAACACATGATAGTAAGTGTTAAATTACGATGTAATATGGAAGAATACATTGGCTGCTATTGGATAATTACTTCGGAAACACAAACAGCCGCTCATTCTAATACATAACCGCTAAATAATTGTAACACAACACATACACATATAGCCGCTATATAAAAAGCACGATGATCACACCCTATTCAATAAGCGGCTATTTC
The DNA here is from genome assembly GCF_040937935.1 of Hyperolius riggenbachi. Taxonomy (NCBI): domain Eukaryota; kingdom Metazoa; phylum Chordata; class Amphibia; order Anura; family Hyperoliidae; genus Hyperolius; species Hyperolius riggenbachi. The sequence continues at coordinate 70,883,238 of NC_090653.1, forward strand.
AAATGTACGCCCACTGCTAGGTAGTCCACTTTGAGAATCAGAATCATTTATTTTGCCAAACACAAAGGGGTGTTGTACCCAGATTTGGTTTTGGCTCCTACAGATTCTGGAAGGATTGGGGGGGGGGGGGGGGTAATGTCCGAAAGCCAAGAGGCGAGGCTGCCATACTACGGTGCCACCAGTTGCACTTTGCATCATCAATTATCCCCAAGAAGACATCAAAAGGGGAAGGGGGGGGGGGAAGACGGAGGGAGGCGAAGGTTCAGCAGTGGTGACTCAGTTCTTCATAGAAACCTGCGGTGATGGCTGACGCTGCTGAGAATCCCGATTGCTAACAACTGGCATCTGGCAGTGCTGGCCAAGGTGTTTCAGTTCAAAAGGTGCAGTAGTGTTTATTTCTGTGGTTGGTCCCAACTCCAGGGCAGAATTCAGTTGGGCTAGTCAAGATAATCTGGCTATCACAGAAGCATTTGGATGTGGCGGCCCTTTCTTCCGGATTAGCGGCTGGCATCATGGAGGGGCTGATCCAAAGAAGACCATGCTGCGGTGGAGCAGCAGCAGCCACTGGATGGATGGAGCCGGCATCCAGTGAGGCCAAAGGTGTCCCAATCTGCGCAGTGTCTTCCGACCTCAGCGAAGCCCCTCCTCCTGGGTAAGATCAGTGGACTCCACATGGCCTGTAGACAGACAATGGAGCTAAGCAGCAACAAGGCAGAAATAACTCCAGGCCCTGAACTCCCCACAACCTGCACCAGTGGCCCAGGCTACACCAGACTACACTGCACACATTCAGGGGGGGAAACAAGGTGAATTTGTAGGGATAAGGGAAGAAGGTGGTCATACACTCTGGTTTCCTCCCATATCCCAAAAACATACAGTTAATTGGCTTACCCCTAAATTGGCCCTAGGCTATGATATACAGTGGTTTGCAAAAGTATTCGGCCCCTTTGAAGTTTTCACATTTTCTCACATTACTGCCACAAACATGAATCAATTTTATTGGAATTCCACGTGAAAGATCAATACAAAGTGTTGTACACATGAGAAGTGGAATGAAAATCATACTTTATGCCAAACATTTTTTACAAATAAATAACTGCAAAGTGGGGTTTGCATAATTATTCAGCCCCCTTTGGTCTGAGTGCAGTCAGTTGCCCATAGACATTGCCTGATGAGTGCTAATGACTAAATAGAGTGCACCTGTGTGTAATCAAATGTCAGTACAAACACAGCTGCTCTGTGACAGCCCCAGAGGTTGTCTAAGAGAATATTGGGAGCAACAACACAATGAAATCCAAAGTACACACCAGACAGGTCAGGGATAAAGTTATTGAGAAATTTAAAGCAGGCTAAGGCTACAAAAAGATTTCCAAAGCCTTGAACATCCCACGGAGCACTGTTCAAGTGATCATTCAGAAATGGAAGGAGTATGGCACAACTGTAAACCTACCAAGACAAGGCATTCCACCTAAGCTCACAAGCCAAACAAGGAGAGCGCTGATCAGAAATGCAATCAAGAGGCCCATGGTGACTCTGGACGAGCTGCAGAGATCTACAGCTCAGGTGGGAGAATCTGTTAATTGGACAACTATTAGTCATGCACTGCACAAAGTTGGCCTTTATGGAAGAGTGGCAAAAAGAAAGCCGTTGTTAGCAGAAAAGCATAAGAAGTCCCGTTTGCAGTTTGCCACAAGTCAGGTGGGGGACACAGCAAACATGTGGAAGAAGGCGTTCTAGTCAGATGAGACCAAAATGGAACTTTTTGGCCAAAATGCAAAACGCTATGTGTGGCGGAAAACTAACACTGCACATCACTCTGAACACACCATCCCCACTGTCAAATATGGTGGTGGTAGCATCATGCTCTGGGGGTGCTTCTCTTCAGCAGGGACAGGGAAGCTGGTCAGAGTTGATGGGAAGATGGATGGAGCCAAATACAGGGCTGGCAGAATTCTAGCAGTTTGTTTATGCAGGAAAAGCTGTCATATGTGTATGTTTTAAGTTTTAATGTTCTATGCAAAATTTCATTGTGAACTGTAAAGTTAAGAGTACTTCTTTAAAATATTGCTCTGGGACATCTCAGCATATTCCAGGCAGTGAAACTCATAATTAGATTATTTTAGTTTAGAAGCTAAAACATTTTTGTTTGTTACAAACATTTTTCAAATGTCAAGGGTATAGATAAGCGTTCTGTGTGAAGAAACAAGTTTAAAGTCACATTACTGCAGCAATCATATATGTATATTTGCTCAGTTATTACATATAAATATTAATAATCAATACAGTCCTTCTAAAGAAAGAAATAATTATTGTTAAACCTATATTTACACATAATAGAATGTAATACTTTGAAATACATTTTAAAAGCTGGATTTTGCCAGTGATAGATGAGACAGTAAAACATTTTCATAAGATTGTTTTAGTTCTAGAAGATTGTTCATATGTTCTTCTTGCCTGAAGGACGTCTCAGCTAGCTGAACACTGATACATGCTATGTTATGGGAAAATTAATCAACTATATAAAACAATAAGGGGTTTTCCCAATTATTTAAAAATTATTTAATGATTACCTCTGCCGGTGGAAAATCTTAAATGTATTTATTTTTAAAAGACAAATTTATAGAACAGGATTTTAAATTATTAAGGTTTAATATGCAATTATATCTTATATGATTCATTGTTTTAAGAAGAATCCTATAATAAGTTTTATATTTAAATAAGTATATTGGGGGAAGCCCTGTATGTTTCAATAAGCCTTAAATTGCTGTAGACTTTTTACTGGGTCAACCTGACCATTTTTTTGCTTTGGAAAAGGACAGACATATTCCAAACTAATTAGCAGAAGGACACATTATCAGAAATGCATCATAAATGACATTGTTTAATGTTTGAAAGTCCAAATGTCTGGGGCAAATAAGTCAACCAGCAGACAAGATGGCTGATGAGTGACATCCATTTTTAATTAACTGCGTCAAATATGACCCGATATCAAATGTCAGAATGTATAAACATTCCAAATGACGTTAATTCTCACAAGATAAGGTAATTAAGGAATTTATAAACATAAATATTATGGTTATTTTAAATGTCAACTATTTACAGTATTCAAAACAAAGATAGTGAGCTACACACAGAAGTTTTAGCCAATCAGAACCTGGGATGTAGGGAAATTCCAGATTAGGCAGCCATATTGCATCCAATCGCTATAAAAGTAGGAGCTGAAAGCTCATAGTTTGCACTAGCCTACCAATCTCCTGAGGAGACACACGAGGCAGAAGCTACCTTCCCACACGTGGTTCTAGATGCTGAAGAGATGACAGAGAAGGGGTAATATGCTTAATATTCTGGTGATTTACTTTATTCATTTTTCAGCATTACGTTCTGTTAAGATTTTAGCAAGAAGTTTTATTTTAGAAGCTATTTTTTATGCTATTTCTTTAAGAAGATTACTACAAGTTTTACACAGCTGTTATATATACAGCTATTGATACAGATGAGACTACTTTTGATCTTATTCTACATAACACAACTGTTATATTCTTTTTTGAATGTACTTAGAAGATTGATGATCGCTTTGCTCTAAAGCCTTGATGAGATGGAATACTGTTAGAAGAAAACGCTACTTGGAACTGTTCATATTTTGTATATATGCTGTATGATAAGCAAATACAATTTTTTATATAAAATCATATACTGAGTGCTCTGATTCATTTCAAGGTACACCGTCAATCTATAATTACTGTTATAGAGGGTTCAGACCCCACTATGCCGGATTTATATGATAGCAACGCTTTAAGGGCTGGTCCTTTACTGAGTTAGCAATCATGAAAAAGGCAAGAACCGCTCAGGTTTTTGACAGGGCAATCTTGGAAGAAAACCTCTTGGAGTCTGCAAAAGACTTGAGACTTGGGTGGAGGTTCACCTTCCAGCAGGACACAACCCTAAACATAAAGCCAGGGCAACAATGGAATGGTTTAAAACAAAACATATCCATGTGTTAGAATGGCCCAGTCAAAGTCCAGACCTTAATCCAATCAAGAATCTATGGCAAGATCTGAAAACTGCTGTTCACAAACACTGTCCATCTAATCTGACTGAGCTGGAGCGGTTTTGTAAAGAAGAATGTGCAAGGATTTCAGTCTCTAGATGTGCAAAGCTGGTAGAGACATACCCTAAAAGACTGGCAGCTGTAATTGCAGCAAAAGGTGGTTTTACAAAGTATTGACTCAGGGGGCTGAATAATTACGCACACCCCACTTTGCAGTTAATTTTTTTCTTTTAAATGTTTGGAATGATGTATGATTTTCGTTCCACTTCTCACGTGTACACCACTTTGTATTGGTCTTTCACGTGGAATTCCAATAAAATTGATTTATGTTTGTGGCAGTAATGTGACAAAATGTGGAAAACTTCAAGGGGGCCGAATACTTTTGCAAACCACTGTATACACTACACCATACATACATAAACATATGACTATGATAGGAACTAGACTGTGAGCTCTGAGGGACAGTTATTGACAAGACAATATACTCTGTACAGCGCTGCGCAATATGTCGGCGCTATATAAATACTAAAATAAATAAATAAATAAAAATAAATAAATACAGAGGTTCACTCTGCATACTCAGACTGCATTGCTGCTCATTTATCAAACTAGCCTATCTGTTGCTTTACTTTAAAAATGGCTGACCACACTGGAGTTAATGCAAAGTGCATATTTTATAATAACAATGTTAACATTTATAGAGCGCTTTCCACTTGTTGGACTCAAAACACTTGAGAGCTGCCGCTTAGGCCACCCTGGAGCATTAGGGACCACTATCCAGCCATACATTAGCTTAGATGATCTATTTTATTCCTTGCCTGAAATTGCTATTCAACTCCCATGCCGCTAGAAGTCTTAATTTTTCATTTATGTCCTGTATTTATATAAAACTGACATACAGAGTGCTGTACTGAAAACACAGAACAATCTACATGGTGCCAAGAGACTATCTTGTGATCTATAGTCTATTTCCCCCTCTATAATTGTACTGATTACGTTGAGCCTTTAAAGTCTATTTTACCTTTCATTATTATGAGCTATTCATGTATTGCATTTACTTCACTCATTGTGTGTTGTGTGCTCAGCACAGCGCAATAGGCAGACACTCTACTGTCTGAACATGTTTACCTTCCAGTAATTATAAAGATTACTATGATGATAGTGAGGGACAAGCTAAGGCAAGGACAGAAAGATTCTACGCTTAGAACAGTGATATTTCCTTTTTTTTAATCTAATAACATGAACTCCAAATAATAGCTCTTGTAATGTAACAAACCTGAAGCGAAAAAAATGTATGATATAATGACTTGTATGCATAGTACGGATAATGAATAGAAGATAAGCAGCAAAGAAAAGTCTCACATGTTTATTTTCAGTTATTGCTTTTTTAAACACTTAATTATACTGTCACAGTTGCAGCTGTAAAAACACATTCTGTCTTTAGAACTGTAAAACAAAGCAGATGTAATAACCCTTCGAGCTGCAGTAAAACCTTATCTCAAGCTGTCTGTCACTGTTTCAAAGTGCTTCAGAAAACAAAACTGTATTTGACCCAGTTTTATAAGACTTACTAGCTGATTGCCCGAGTATGTATTTGGCTGGTGTTGGCTCCGCTCATTTTTTCTAACCCTAACACACAATTACTCAATGACCAAGTTTGTTAGTTTTGCGGTCTTTGGCATCAATAATTTGCATTGAAATGAAAAAAAAATCGGATTGGCTGTGTGTGGCTCCACCCCCTTTCTGAATTTGAACCCCAGTCACCCAATGACCAACTATACCAGGTTTGAGGCCTCTGCCATTAGCAGTGCAAGAATGGCAGCAGTTATATATTCCCCTTGAAAAGCATTAGTTTGATTCACTTTTGTAGGCTCCACCCATTTTTCTGAATATTAATCCCAGTCATCAACTGTGCAAAGTTTAAGAACCCTGCCATTACCAGTGTAAGAATGGCTGCAGTTTACATTTTTCCAGTGAAATTTGTATTTGTCTCCACCCATTGATGACCCGGCATTGCCAATGTATGAATTTGACTGGTTTTGGCTCCACTTACTTTTTCTAACCCTAAAGCACAAACACCAAGTTTGTGAGTTTTGGAGTCTTTTGCATCAATAATTTCTATATTCCCATTGAAATTAAACAAATCAGATTGGCTGTTTGTGGCTGTGCCCCTCTGAACCCCAGTCACCCAATGACCAACTGTAGCAGGTTTGAGGCATCTGTTATTACTGGTGTACAAATTGCAGCAATTTACATCTTCCCCTTGAAAATCAACAGGTGCATTTTGATTGGCTGTTATAGGCTCCACCCACTTCCCTGAATATTAATCTCAGTCACCCAGTGACCATCTGGGCAAAGTTTGAGATCCCTGCCATTATCAGTGAAGAAGGGCTGCAGTTTACATTTTCCCAGGTAATGACCCTGCCATTAACGATGTAAGAATGGCTGCAGTTTATATTTTCCCAGTGAAATTTTGGCTCTGCCCACTTTTTCTAACCTGGACACACAGTCACTCAATGACCATGTTTGTCAGCTTTGGGGTCCTTGGCATCAATCATTTGTATTTTCCCAGTGAAATGAAACAAATCTGATTGGATGTTTGTGGCTCTGTCCCCTTTTCTGAATTTGAACCCCAATGACCAACTGTATCAGGTTTGAGGCTTGTACCCTTAACAGTGCAAGAATGGCAGCAATTTTAATGGCTGGTGAACAGGTAAATTTTGATTGGCTTTTTTAGGCTCCACCCACTTTTCTGAATATTAATCCCAGTCACCCAGTAACCAGCTGTGCAAAGTTTGAGAACCCTGCCATTAACAGTGAAGAAGGGCTGTAGTTTACATTTTCCCAGAGAAATCTGTTTTTGATTCCCCCCAGTTTTTGTAATCTTGACACACAGTCACTCAATGACCAAGTTTGTGAGCTTTTGGGTTCCTGGCATCTAAATTGTGCTAATGGAAGCAGTTCATCCAACAAAGAAATCTGGCTGTTTGTGGCTCTGCCCCTTTAGTGAATTTGAACCCCAGTCACTTAACGACCTACTGTAGCAGGTTTGAGGCCTCTGCAATTAATAGTGTAAGAATGGCAGCAGTTTCAATATTCCCCTTGAAAAGCAATAGGTAAATTTTGATTGCCTCTTGTAGGCTGTGTCAAGCTTGAGAAGCCTGCCATTAACAGTGTAAGAATAGCTGCAGTTTATATTTTCCCAAGTAAAAAGTTAGTTGTTTTTGGCTCCGCCCACTATTTCTAACCTTGACATACCGTCACTTAATGACCAAGTTTATGAGCTGTGGGGTCTTTGGCATCAATCAGTTGCATTTTCCCATTGAAATTAAACAAATCTGATTGGCTGTTTTTGGCCCGCTCCCTTTTCAGAATTTAAACCCCAGTCTCCCAGGGACTGACTGTACTAGGTTTGAGGCCTCTGCCATTAAGAGTGAATGAATGGTAGCAATGTAAATATTCCCCTTGAAAATCAAAAGGTACATTTTGATTGGCTGCTGTAAGCTCCACCCACTTTCCTGAATATTAATCCCAGTCACCCAGTGGCCAACTATACTGGGGACTACTATACTCACGGCTACTTATACTGGGGACTAGGCCTGAACGATTTTAGGAAAAAATTTAATTGAGCGATTTCTGTCCGAAATTGCGATTTCGATTCGATTCACGATTTTCTTCAAATCAAGCTTATTTCCCCACTCTGTACCTGTTTACTCCCCCTCTGTCTCCCTGTCTCTCCTTGTGCCCCCTTTGCCTCTTCATGCCTCCTCTGGGTCTCTCTCTTGCCCCTTTGTGTCTCTGTGCCCGCTCTGTTTCTCTCTGTGCCCCCTCTGTCTCTCTCTTTGTGCCCCCTCTGTGTCTCCTGTGTCTCTCTGTGCCCATTCTGTGTCTCTCTGTGCCTCCTTTGTCCCCCAAGCTGCATTAGTTCTGGACATAGTTTCCAGCATGAGTCCAGCGATGCCCATCTATCCACTTCGCCTCCTGTTTTGCCAAGCACAAGAGCTGGCATTGGGCGACAGAGGACGCAAGGTATGTCTAACGCTGCGGGCCACACGCACTGGGACTTTGGGAAAGTTTGAAGGCGCTTCTTCAAACTTCCCCATGTGGAAATGACGTGATCGCGATATTCGCCGCTTTGACGATTCTGAAATTGTGACCTTGGTGATCACGATTTCGATTTAAATTCGATTTATCTTTCAGGCCTACTGGGGACACCTATAGACCTGGCTACCTATGCTGGGGGTATATTTTGGGGGAACTGCTGTCAGATTATCTGCATTTTTGGGGAACCGCTGCTAACAGATTAAGTGTATTTTGGGGAACAGTTGCCAGATTATGTGTATGTTAGGAGGAACGGCTACTGCCAGATTATGCGTATTTTGGGGAACTGCTGCCAGATTGTGTATGTTTGGGGGACCACTGCTGCTAGATTACATGTATTTTGGGTGTTACGTGTATTTTGGGTGATCCACTGCCAGGTTTTGCGTATTTTGGGGAACTGCTTCCAGATTAGGTGTATGTTGGGGGAACTGCTTCTGCCACATTGTCTATTTTGGGGGAACCACTGCCATATTATCTGTATTTTGGAGAAACTTCTAACAGATTATGTGTCTTTTTGGTGAAATGCTGTTAGATTACATCTATTTTTGGGGGATACACTACGGCATAGCTCAAACTTCCTCGGCAGACCTTTTACATCACTGCTAAGGTCATGTATATTTGGCCCCACCCATGACCACACCCACATTATGCTTGACCACGCCCATTTTTTGGGTTAAGCGCGGCGCAGGGGTTTTTAGGGGGAGTCCACTCACCTCTTTTCCCAGGACTAGACCCCTGTATATATATCTCTATCTATCTATCTATCTATCTATCTATCTATCTATCTATCTATCTATATCCGTAAATAGCACAGTTCACTGTAATTTTTTATGAATATTAATATGTTATTATACATACAGTGTTGGAGGACAATGTAAAAACTGCACCAGGGCCCATAGCTCTGTATTTACACCACTGGTAGTTAAATCATTTCTCCCTCCTTCCAAATCATCTGGCACTAGAAAGCACTTTATTTACTTACAGGTTAACATGGGGGAGTGATGTTAAATTCCACCAATTCTCTGAATAGTTGCTGTTCTTGACATCAAGTGTATATTGCATAAAAATGGTATTTCCTTGTGAAATCCACAGGTGTATCTAAGAAAGGAAGAAAAAGAGGTTTATATGGCATTTACAATAATAATAAACAGCAGCCATACTATTTATTTTTAAAATGGATAGACAGTGTAAGGGGGCAGCACTGTATGTACTTTACAGTGTTTCTAATGGAGGTCTTTTTAGTACCTGTTCTATGCAGATACATGCCAGGGCAAAACCATTCCTAAAGCCCCAAACAGCCACAAAAACCCCAACAACCCTGGGGAGACTTCCATCTTCTATGCAGATACATGCCAGGGCAAAACCTTGCCAGAAGTGCCAAACTCAAATACAAATTGGGCTAGAATTGTACAGTGGGACCAAGTCGTGGGCCAAGCTCCAATTCTACTGGCCACATTCCTTGCTTATAAAGTTCCCAGGTGTCTAATGGCCATAGTTCCCTAGTGTTTAGGGCTTTGCCCCTACCTCTCCCATATGGCTTCCCTGGTGTTCCAGGGCTTCATCTTCAATATAGCTTCCCTGGTGGTCTAGAGTGGGCCAACCATAATGCAAAGTGGGGAAACCACTTGAGGGCCAAATTTAATCATTGAGGGCCAGATTTGTACAGCAGGCTGGAGTTTGACATGTATGATCTAGACGGTCCCTACCCAGCATCCACCACCGTAGATAGAATCTCAGCTTTGCTCGAGGTGAGTCTATCTGCTGTTCAGTTCCCCACAGTGCAGGCACTTACCCTACTAAAGAGGGATCTACAGTCCACTACCTCTTATTATTAGCATCTTGGATTTATATAGTGCCAGCTTGTTCCATGGCACTGTATAGCGAGCAACTGATCCAGTAAGCCCTAGGCTTCTGCTTCAATCAGGGCTGATACTGTGAGGCCGGTTTCAAACAGTAGACTGGTGGCAGCATTGGCCCGGAAAGTGATTCAGATATGCTCATGAGCAATAAATCTAAAGTAATGAACAGTCATATAGGGACTAGACAATACCAATAAAGTGTGTGACATATATACATATCCCTGGACAGGGTCCCCAAGGTGCAGTCAATAGCAGCCAAGTAGTAAGGGTGGATAGCGGAAGGCACATGAAACACTCCATGCGTGGCCCTCATGACCACTTCGTGAAGAGTTCATTATATGCACTTTAGATTTATTGCTCATGAGCATTTCTAAATCACTTTTTGATCACATAGCACATTCTTCGCACGTTATTCACTCTCTGGGACTCTGTGCCATATTCATTATCAGCATCTTATTTATTTTCTTGCGTGGACCCAGGTCCTCATTTCCCATACTGGGCTCAATTGTTGAACCCAGATGGTTAACTATGCAGCATTCAGGGTTACTGAATACATTTTGGAGGCGAGGCATTCATAATTAGTGGTGCACATCATGAGCTCGTGATCACGAGTCGTTTTTTTGCGATCACGAGGTCGTAATCAGCATCCGTGATCGACCCTCGATCACGAAAATGCCCAACACGAACCCACTTGTGATTACACTCTTTACCCGACTCGTGATTTAAAAACCCGACGACTTTAGCCGTTAATAGCAAAGCCCTCTTACATGCTAGAAACACCAAACTTGCCAGATATGTTAAGAAAAAGAGGAAAACAATTTTTTCAAAAAGACCTTATAGTTTTTGAGAAAATCGATTTTAAAATTTAAATGGAAAAAGTATACATTTAAATACAGTAAATGACAGTTAATGTATTTACCGCCAGGCATGCGCTCACGAGTAGTTACGAGTCCCTGAGGACTCGAATTCGTGATTTAAATGAGGCTCAATGCCTCAGGTGTGCGGCTGGATCTGAAGGTTAGATACCCATAAGTCCGTGGTCCTCCCTGATCTGAAGGTTAGATACCCATAAGTCCGTGGTCCTCCCTGTGCTCCAAACAGCTTGCAGGCATCCTATTGGACACGATGCAAGCCTCACCACTGCGCACTTCCTCCTTCCGGCTTGAAGGAGGAAGTGCACATAGTGCGCGTAGTTTATCAAAAGTTCACTTTTTCGTCTTGTCCCTACAAGCAGGGCTGTGGAGTCGGTACAAAAATCTTCCGACTCCAACTCCGACTCCTTAGTTTATGAAACCAGGACTCCAACTCCGACTCCGGGTACCCAAAATGGCCCCAACTCCGACTCCTCGACTCCGACTCCTTAGTCTAATACTTAACAGGGCTGTGGATTTTGTACAAAAATCATCCGACTCCGACTCCGCAGTTTATGAAATCAACGACTCCGACTCCAACTTCAGGTGCCCAAAATTGCCCCGACTCCGACTCGAGTCCGACTCCACAGCCCTGCCTACAAGTGTAAGATGCATAAGATGCAGGAATCCGCTCAAACACGGTCATACACTTCAGGAAAAAACACATCCAAAACTGGAAATGATGGACCAGAAGTATCCTGCTGCCATGTAAACAGGCACTGCTGGTTGGATGTTACTCCTGTAACCGACTGGATCTTAACCAATGTGAACAGATCCTATGTTAGTCAATAGGATATGTTCACATTGCTCCCTTGGAACAGATCCATTCGGCGGACCACAAGTTTGATTTTTCTGGATCGACAGATGTGTCGTGTTCCCTGCACGCTAACGGAACGGAGGGTGGCGAATCAAAAACGGATGCCTTTCATGGATCAGTTTTTACATGGATCAGTATGTGACCTGTACAGTGTGATCCGGCTTTTCCTAGCATGCTGTCCACCACTAAATATCTGGCACTCCATGGCTGCAGCACACAAAGGCTCTCAAATCATCCCAGCTGGTCCAAAACCCCCCAAGGTCTGTTTCTATTCCGTGGTGACTACAGAGGTATATCCCTTTCTTCATTCTGTAAAACAATCAGTGCCTGGCAAAAAAAAACACCTTCTCTTGCCAGCTCTGCCCCACATTCCTCAGCATAGTGCAAGTATGCTGGGTCAGGGATCAGCAGATTAGACATGTGGAGAGAGTGCAGGAATGAGACACACAGATCACACAAGCCAGCAGTCCTCACCACTTACACTCTTACAGGGAAGAGATATAGATGTGCAGAAATGCATAGGAATTACAGGGCAGGGCTGGGAAATGAAAGGATTACAATAACCACCAGCCTTAAAGGGGAACTGAAGTAAGAGGTATACGGAGGCTGCCATATTTATTTTCTTTTAATCAATACCACTTGCCTGGCAGCCCTGCTGATCCTCTGCCTCTAATACTATTAGCCATAGCCCCTGAACAAGCATGCAGCAGATCAGGTGTTTCAGACTTTAAAGTCAGATCTGACAAGACTAGCTGCATGCTTGTTTCTGGTGTTATTCAGATACTACTGCAGAGAAATAGACCAGCAGGGCTGCCAGGCAACTGGTATTGATTAAAAGGAAATACATATGGCAGTCTCCGTATACCTCTTACTTCAGTTCCCCTTTAAAGCGGAACTGTAAATCTGCTGAAAACAAACTTAGGGCTCTTTTCCACTCCTCCGCACTAATGGAAATTGCTGCTGCAGTTTCCATTAGTTTAATGTACCTTGCGATTTGCGATCAGAAGCAAATCGCAGGCTAGTGGAAAAAGGCCCTTACCTGGGGCTTTCCCAAGCCCCCAGCAGCCGCCCGGTCCTGCACGATCCTCTGTTCTACCGCCGTGGCAAAGTTTCGATAACGCTGACTTGTAAGCCGATGGTAACTGCGCCTGCGCGCCCCGGGCTATGCGAAGCTTTCTTCGCGTTCCAGCCCGCAATAGCATCCTGCTATTAGCCCAGCTCCGCTTTAGGTAAAAAAACAAACAAACAAAAAACACATTGAAGGGGCGATTTAGTGAATGACATGCATAATGGGAGTCGTGATCCTTCATCTAGTTGTACAGAGAGAAGCTGCTATTTTTGGACTATAGAACACACTTTTTCTCCCACCTGCGTCTCATAGTCCAAATACAAGGAGTCCCCGATTTACGATCACCTGCCGATACAAACCACTGACCAACCTCGATGTCGGGGGACTCCTTGCAATCAGCGCTGTCCTCCTCCGCTCCCCGTGTAAAGTAAGTAGCAGTGGCAGCCATGTGTATCATGCAGCTGTCCCAAGGGTGCCCACGGCAATCAGCTGCTTTTCCTCTCACTCGCTCTTCCCCTAGTGTTGGCATTTCCTGGTCGTGTCATTACACACGCAACCAGCACTAAAGGGAAGAGCGAGAGAGAGAAGCAGCTGATCGGGCATGTTTTGGTCAGTTGAGTAATACACGTGGCTGTCGATGCTACTTACATTACGAAGGAGGAATGGAGCAGGACACCAGTGACATGGAGGACACAAAGGGGGACTGGAGGAGGACACAAGGGGACAGAAGGAGGACACAAGGGGGACAGAAAGAGGACACAAGGGGGACAGAAAGAGGACACAAGGGGTGATAGGACACAAAGGGGGACAGGAGGAGGAAACAAAGGGGGACAGGAGGAGGAAACAAAAGGGGGACAGGAGGAGGACACAAAGGGGTATAGAAGGAGGACACAAAGGGGGATAGGAGGAGGACACAAAGGGGGATAGAAGGAGGACACAAAGGGGTATAGGAGGAGGACACAAAGGGGGATAGGAGGAGGACAAAGAGGGGGACATGAGGACACAAAGGGACACAAAGGGGGACAGGAGGAGGACACAAAGGGGGACAGAAGGAGGACACAAAGGGGGACAGGAGGAGGACACAAAGGGGGACAGAAGGTGGACACAAAGGGGGCCACAATCGCGTTGCAAACTCTGCAGCACGTTACTGCATGAACCGTGCCTACCACATGGATAATGCAGTAATGCAAGTCAATGAGTGACGCAGGCAGTGTGCATCTCGGGAGTGCGGTGACTTACTTCTAACGGGAATCCCAGTGACGTACTTCCTGCCCAGCAGGGAGTATGTCACTAGCCATGGGGCGTGCCTATGACCCCGTCACCACACCGTGGCGCAGAGTCATATGAAGCCTCATTTCTGAGATGCCGTAAATCACACACAACAAGTGTGTAAATGGCCTTAAAAGGAAATCAGTATGGCAGCCTCCATATCCCTCTAACTTCAGGTGTCCTTTAGTCAGTACAACATCTTAGACCAGCCATTCTCAACCTTTTTACCCTGGAGGAACCCTGCAAATAACTTTTGGATCGCAAGGAACCCCTGCAAACAATTTTTTTATCTCGAGGAACCCCTGCATTTATTTTGCAGGAGGCACGGTCTTCAAAAGTATGTGTAGCTGTTTATTTCACTACTCCCTATTACACTGACACTCATTATACTGTCTCCTGAGCCCCCAATGTAGTGCTTCTTGTTATAGTACCCTCTATTATAATGTGCTCTATTATACTTCCCCCACGATGGGGAAAAATGCCAAGGAACCCCTGCAGAGTGCTCAAGGAACCCTGGGGTTCCTGGGAACCCTGGTTGAGAAAGCCTGTCTTAGACACACATCTGCACATTGGTGAAAATGGCTGCTTTACACTGTCCCCCTTGTCTTGCAACCACCGGACACAAATATTCTCTGCAGTGCAATGCTTAAAGAGAACCAGGGACGAAGCACCCTCGTGTATTTTACCATATATATCAGTGGGAACATTAGAGAAAACACCTACCATGCTTTCTGTTTCATTCTGCACTGCACAGCTTGTTTCTTATCAGCCCTGATAAAATCCCCGACTGAGCATTCAGTCTGCATTTGCTATAATGACTCAGCTATAATGATTCCTGAGCAAAGCCAGCACAGGGCAGGCTTGGGCTTGAAAAGACACCAGAAAACACAGACTCAGCTATAAAGATTCCTGAGCAAAGCCAGACTGAATGCTCAGTCAGGGATTTTATCAGGGCTGATAAGAAAGAAGCTGTGCAGTGCAGAATGAAACAGAAAGCATAGTAGGTGTTTTCTCTAATGTTCCCACTGATATATAGGGTAAAATACATAAGGGTGCTTCGTCTCTTTTTCCCTTTAACTATCCCCATCAGCCCTAAGACACCTGCCGAGAGCCCTGTACATGCCAGGTATGATCTATACACACAAATGGAAGCCTGAAATGCTTGATGTAAGACAGATAACAGCAGGGAAACATTAGCTAGCATAGATTTATATGGAGTCGCTGGATATATCCCACTCTCCTGCCCATACATTCAGGGCATGTTGTTTTATAGGAATCATTTCCCCACATTCCTAGAAAATCTTCCACATGGCGGACTGGTGCTTCCCTCCATTGTCCTGCCCGGCATATTTTCAGCGTGTGTAATTAATGACTCCAGTGAGAGGTGTTTAATTCCTCAGCTTTTACTCTGGGCATAACCCAGATGTGACCCTGGAGATGTTGGGTGTGCCCTCATAAGGGGGGGCAGGGAAACTCTGAGTAAATGTTCAGATAGCACGGGGCGTGGGGGTGTTATTTACTCAGAGAGGAATGTTCATATAAGGTCCAAATCTGGAGAACTTCACATACTCTTCTCACTTCAAGTTCAGAGGCAGAACTCTCTAGACTCACTGCAAAGACCTTTTCATTCCCACATCACAGACAGGAGTAATGCAGACAGACAACATCAAAAGGAAAAGGGAATTTCTATATCCTGGGCACATAATGCCGGCTTACACCCAGTCTCCCTTTACACAGATGGCATATTCATGTGAGCTCTGAATGCATAAAGCTGAGTACCCACGGAAAGACCGGATTAGTGAACTCTGCTGAATCATTGTTCCCTGTTCCAGTTTTTATTATCGCGAATGAGTGTTTAAAATGATCATTCAAATGTTCGCTAGAGTCCAAGCCCGGATTTACATCACAGGAGCCTCTTGGTACAGATGTCTTGGAACCCTAAACTTGCCCTCCATGAGCCTATGAACACCCGCTGAACCGCACAGCACTTCTCCCTTACTTCCCTTGCCCGTCATCGGTAGCTACAGGTGCTCTTTCGTATTAGGTAGCCAGAAGTACCCTCAGTATTTTACCATATATATTCAATGGGAACATTAGAGAAAACACCTACCCTGCTCTCTGTTTCATTCTTCACTGCTCAGCCTGCTTCTAATCAGCCCTGATAAAATCAACGACTGAGCATTCAGTCTGGCTTTGCTCAGGAATCATTATAGCGGAGTCGTCTTCTTTGATGTCTTTTCAAGCCCAAGCCTGCCCCCTTCTGGCTCTGCTCAGGAATCATTATAGCAAAGCCAGACTGAATGCTCAGTTGGGGATTTTATCAGGGCTGATAACAAGCAGGCTGAACAGTGAAGAATGAAACAGAGCAGGGAAGGTATTTTCTCTAATGTTCCCACTGATATATATGGTAAAATACATGAGGGTGCTTCGTCTCTGGTTCACTATAAGTAGCTAGATGTGGCCCCAAATATTAGGTAGCTAGAGGTGCCCTCGACTGAAGGATAATCTGGTCTGTGGAATGCCGAGAGCAGGAGGAGTAACCTTTCATTTACACACCACTCGGAACTTTGCATAGGTAAGGCAGAAGGAAGGCACTTGGGGAGGAAGTGCGCCACCTTTCCATCATCAGGCACCTGTAGGCATGTGCCTACAGTATCTTATGGTAAATCCGGCCCTGCTAGAGTCCATTGAGAGTAGAAGGGAGCCTCTGGAGATCCGATTTTCAAAATGTTATTTTGCGATCTTCGTAGTTCCTTGGCAGTCTTTATCCTTTAACTAACTCTAGCTAACCAATGTTGTGCAATGTCGCCCAAAATGCCCATCAGGCAAGATCTTATGAAAAATCTTGATGTGGGTATGCAACTGGTGCCCAAGGTATGTAGGGCAAAAAGAAAGGTGCCATGAGAGATACTCTTAGGACCTGTGTGCATAAACTGCAATACAATATACTGTATGATAAATACAATATGATACAGAATATAGTTAATACAATGGTTTTAGAAGTGACAGCAAGCAATGGTGAGCAAGCATACCGAAATAAGTATGAACGTATCAGCAAATGGTGCAAGGAGAACAAACTCTTACAATATGCTGCGAAAAGTGGAACTGGTGGTGGACTTCAGGAAGCACCATCCCCCACCCACCACTATCTTCATCGAAGGAAATGAAGTCCCCAGAGTGTGAAGTGTTCGGTTCTTAGGCACCACCATTACAAGTGATCTGCGGTGGGGGAAGGACACCAGCATAATCTAGAAGCAGGCTCAGCAGGCTCCATACCCACCACCCCTCGCCACGCTCTCTCTTGTTCCTTTTCCCTTCTCTTTCTTCTTGTCTCTCTCTCTCCCCCTACACTCTCTTTTTGTCTCTTTACACCTTCTCTCTCTCTTCTTATTTCCACTAGGGATGATCGATGAGAAGCAAATATTTCCAAGTTCATACCTGATTATGTAATTTTTTATATGAATATGTGCAGCTTGAATGTAGACCAATAAAGTCCCACCATGGTTTTTAATTGATTGGTCCATTTTCAAGCTGCATATATTTTCATACAAATTTACATAATCCTGCATAAACTCTGAAATATTGCATCCCATTGATTATCCCTAGTTTTCACTTTCTGCTCATCTCTCTCTCTCTCTCTCTCCTCCCACTCTTCTCTCTTTCTCCTCCCCATTCTCCTTTTGTCTCCATTTCCTTCCTCTCTCCTCTTGTATCTCTTTTCTTTCTCTCTCTTTCCTTCCTCTCTCCTTTTGTCTGTCTTTCCCTCTCTCTTCTTGTCTATCTTTCCTTCCTTTCACTTGTTTCTTTCTCTGCTCTCTTCTTGGCCCATATGCAATTCACTTTTTCACCTGCGTTATCTCCAAGGAGATGATTTTTAATCTTTTATTTAAAATATTTTTTCAGCACTTTGAAGTTGAAAAAATGCCAAAAATAGACGAAAAGGTGCTATAAAAATTATTTTGAGCATTTTCTTGCTTGTTGGTGTTTTAAAAGTCATTGGACCATATGCAATTAATTTTTTCACCTGAGTTTTCTCCTAGGTGATATTTTTAAATTTGGCAATAAAATGCCTTTTAAGCCATCGGCAAGCAAAAAAATACTCAAAATAATTTTGATAGTACTTTGTCAATTACTTTTTAGTACTTTTTTAGTTGAAAATTGCTGGAAAGTTATTTTAAATAGAAGATGAAAAATTATCTCCTAGGAGAAAACTCAGGTGAAAAAGTGAATTGCATATGGCCCATTCTATTTATAAGTTGTGAAAATATCACCTAGGGGAAAACTTGAGTGAAAAAGTTAATTGCATATGGGCCCTTGTCTCTCATCTTGTCTCTCTTTCCTTCCTCTCTCATCTTGTCTTTCTTTCCTTTCTCTCTCTCTCTCTCTCTCTTTCTCTCTCTCCTTCCTCTCTCTCTTTCCTGCCTCTCTCTCTTTCCTGCCTCTCTCATCTTGTCTCTCTCTTTCCTGCCTCTCTCTCTTTCCTGCCTCTCTCTCTTTCCTGCCTCTCTCATCTTGTCTCTCTCTTTCCTTTCTCTCTCTCTTTCCTTCCTCTCTTTCTTTCCTCTCTCATCTTGTCTCTCTTTCCTTCTTCTCTCTTGTTGTCGCTCTCTCCTTCTTCTCTCTTCTTGTCTCGCTTTCCTTCCTCTCTCTTCTTGTCTCTCTTTCCTTCCTCTCTCATCTTGTCTCTCTTTCCTTCTCTCTTCTTATCTCTCTTTCCTTCTTCTCTCTTCTTGCCTTTCTTTCCTTCCTCTCTCCTCTTGTCTTTCTTTCCTTCCTCTCTCGTCTCTTGCTCTCGTCTTGGCTCTCTTTCTTTCCTCTCTCGTCTCTTTCCTTCCTCTCTCCTCTTGTCCGTATTTCCTTCCTCTCTCCTCTTGTCTCTCTTTCCTTCCACTCTCCTCTTGTCTCTCTTTCCTTCCACTCTCCTCTTGTCTCTCTTTCCCTCCTCTCTCCTCTTGTCTCTCTTTCCCTCCTCTCTCCTCTTGTCTCTCTTTCCCTCCTCTCTCCTCTTGTCTCTCTTTCCTTCCTCTCTCGTCTCTTTCCTTCCTCTCTCCTCTTGTCTCTCTTTCCTTCCTCTCTCCTCGTCTCTCTTTCCTTCCTCTCTCGTCTCTTTCCTTCCTCTCTCCTCTTGTCTCTCTTTCCCTCCTCTCTCCTCTTGTCTCTCTTTCCCTCCTCTCTCCTCTTGTCTCTCTTTCCCTCCTCTCTCCTCTTGTCTCTCTTTCCCTCCTCTCTCCTCTTGTCTCTCTTTCCCTCCTCTCTCCTCTTGTCTCTCTTTCCCTCCTCTCTCCTCTTGTCTCTCTTTCCCTCCTCTCTCCTCTTGTCTCTCTTTCCCTCCTCTCTCCTCTTGTCTCTCTTTCCCTCTTCTCTCCTCTTGTCTCTCTTTCCCTCCTCTCTCCTCTTGTCTCTCTTTCCTTCCTCTCTCCTCGTCTCTCTTTCCTTCCTCTCTCGTCTCTTTCCTTCCTCTCTCCTCTTGGCTCTCTTTCCTTCCTCTCTCCTCTTGGCTCTCCTTCCTTCCTATCTCCTCTTGGCTCTCTTTCCCTCCTCTATTCTCTTGTCTCTTTCTCCTCCTGTCTCTTCTTGTCTCTCTTTCCCTCTTCTCTCCTCTTGTCTCTCTTTCCTTCCTCCCTCCTCTTGTCTCTCTTTCCTTCCTCTCTCATCTTGTCTCTCTTTCCTTCCTCTCTCGTCTCTTTCCTTCCTCTCTCCTCTTGTCTCTCTTTCCTTCCTCTCTCCTCTTGTCTCTCTTTCCTTCCTCTCTCCTCTTGTCTCTCTTTCCTTCCTCTCTCCTCTTGTCTCTCTTTCCTTCCTCTCTCGTCTCTTTCCTTCCTCTCTCCTCTTGTCTCTCTTTCCTTCCTCTCTCCTCTTGGCTCGCTTTCCCTCTTCTCTCCTCTTGTCTCTCTTTCCTTCCTCTCTCCTCTTGGCTCTCTTTCCCTCTTCTCTCCTCTTGTCTCTCTTTCCCTCTTCTCTCCTCTTGTCTCTTTCCCTCCTCTCTCCTCTTGTCTCTCTTTCCCTCCTCTCTCCTCTTGTCTCTCTTTCCCTCCTCTCTCCTCTTGTCTCTCTTTCCCTCCTCTCTCCTCTTGTCTCTCTTTCCTTCCTCTCTCGTCTCTTTCCTTCCTCTCTCCTCTTGTCTCTCTTTCCTTCCTCTCTCGTCTCTTTCCCTCCTCTCTCCTCTTGGCTCTCTTTCCCTCTTCTCTCCTCTTGGCTCTCTTTCCCTCTTCTCTCCTCTTGTCTCTCTTTCCCTCCTCTCTCCTCTTGTCTCGCTTTCCCTCCTCTCTCCTCTTGTCTCGCTTTCCCTCCTCTCTCCTCTTGTCTCGCTTTCCCTCCTCTCTCCTCTTGTCTCGCTTTCCCTCCTCTCTCCTCTTGTCTCGCTTTCCCTCCTCTCTCCTCTTGTCTCGCTTTCCCTCCTCTCTCCTCTTGTCTCGCTTTCCCTCCTCTCTCCTCTTGTCTCGCTTTCCCTCCTCTCTCCTCTTGTCTCGCTTTCCCTCCTCTCTCCTCTTGTCTCGCTTTCCCTCCTCTTGTCTCTCTTTCCCTCCTCTCTCCTCTTGTCTCTCTTTCCCTCCTCTCTCCTCTTGTCTCTCTTTCCCTCCTCTTGTCTCTCTTTCCCTCCTCTTGTCTCTCTTTCCCTCTTCTCTCCTCTTGTCTCTCTTTCCCTCTTCTCTCCTCTTGTCTCTCTTTCCCTCCTCTCTCCTCTTGTCTCTCTTTCCCTCCTCTCTCCTCTTGTCTCTCTTTCCCTCCTCTCTCCTCTTGTCTCTCTTTCCCTCCTCTCTCCTCTTGTCTCTCTTTCCCTCCTCTCTCCTCTTGTCTCTCTTTCCCTCCTCTCTCCTCTTGTCTCTCTTTCCCTCCTCTCTCCTCTTGTCTCTCTTTCCCTCCTCTCTCCTCTTGTCTCTCTTTCCCTCCTCTCTCCTCTTGTCTCTCTTTCCCTCCTCTCTCCTCTTGTCTCTCTTTCCCTCTTCTCTCCTCTTGTCTCTCTTTCCCTCCTCTCTCCTCTTGTCTCTCTTTCCTTCCTCTCTCCTCGTCTCTCTTTCCTTCCTCTCTCGTCTCTTTCCTTCCTCTCTCCTCTTGGCTCTCTTTCCTTCCTCTCTCCTCTTGGCTCTCCTTCCTTCCTATCTCCTCTTGGCTCTCTTTCCCTCCTCTATTCTCTTGTCTCTTTCTCCTCCTGTCTCTTCTTGTCTCTCTTTCCCTCTTCTCTCCTCTTGTCTCTCTTTCCTTCCTCCCTCCTCTTGTCTCTCTTTCCTTCCTCTCTCATCTTGTCTCTCTTTCCTTCCTCTCTCGTCTCTTTCCTTCCTCTCTCCTCTTGTCTCTCTTTCCTTCCTCTCTCCTCTTGTCTCTCTTTCCTTCCTCTCTCCTCTTGTCTCTCTTTCCTTCCTCTCTCCTCTTGTCTCTCTTTCCTTCCTCTCTCCTCTTGTCTCTCTTTCCTTCCTCTCTCGTCTCTTTCCTTCCTCTCTCCTCTTGTCTCTCTTTCCTTCCTCTCTCCTCTTGGCTCGCTTTCCCTCTTCTCTCCTCTTGTCTCTCTTTCCTTCCTCTCTCCTCTTGGCTCTCTTTCCCTCTTCTCTCCTCTTGTCTCTCTTTCCCTCTTCTCTCCTCTTGTCTCTTTCCCTCCTCTCTCCTCTTGTCTCTCTTTCCCTCCTCTCTCCTCTTGTCTCTCTTTCCCTCCTCTCTCCTCTTGTCTCTCTTTCCCTCCTCTCTCCTCTTGTCTCTCTTTCCTTCCTCTCTCGTCTCTTTCCTTCCTCTCTCCTCTTGTCTCTCTTTCCTTCCTCTCTCGTCTCTTTCCCTCCTCTCTCCTCTTGGCTCTCTTTCCCTCTTCTCTCCTCTTGGCTCTCTTTCCCTCTTCTCTCCTCTTGTCTCTCTTTCCCTCCTCTCTCCTCTTGTCTCTCTTTCCCTCCTCTCTCCTCTTGTCTCGCTTTCCCTCCTCTCTCCTCTTGTCTCGCTTTCCCTCCTCTCTCCTCTTGTCTCGCTTTCCCTCCTCTCTCCTCTTGTCTCGCTTTCCCTCCTCTCTCCTCTTGTCTCGCTTTCCCTCCTCTCTCCTCTTGTCTCGCTTTCCCTCCTCTCTCCTCTTGTCTCGCTTTCCCTCCTCTCTCCTCTTGTCTCGCTTTCCCTCCTCTCTCCTCTTGTCTCGCTTTCCCTCCTCTCTCCTCTTGTCTCGCTTTCCCTCCTCTTGTCTCTCTTTCCCTCCTCTCTCCTCTTGTCTCTCTTTCCCTCCTCTCTCCTCTTGTCTCTCTTTCCCTCCTCTTGTCTCTCTTTCCCTCCTCTTGTCTCTCTTTCCCTCTTCTCTCCTCTTGTCTCTCTTTCCCTCCTCTCTCCTCTTGTCTCTCTTTCCCTCCTCTCTCCTCTTGTCTCTCTTTCCCTCCTCTCTCCTCTTGTCTCTCTTTCCCTCCTCTCTCCTCTTGTCTCTCTTTCCCTCCTCTCTCCTCTTGTCTCTCTTTCCCTCCTCTCTCCTCTTGTCTCTCTTTCCCTCCTCTCTCCTCTTGTCTCTCTTTCCCTCCTCTCTCCTCTTGTCTCTCTTTCCCTCCTCTCTCCTCTTGTCTCTCTTTCCCTCCTCTCTCCTCTTGTCTCTCTTTCCTTCCTCTCTCCTCTTGTCTCTCTTTCCTTCCTCTCTCCTCTTGTCTCTCTTTCCTTCCTCTCTCCTCTTGTCTCTCTTTCCTTCCTCTCTCGTCTCTTTCCTTCCTCTCTCCTCTTGGCTCTCTTTCCTTCCTCTCTCCTCTTGGCTCTCTTTCCTTCCTCTCTCCTCTTGGCTCTCTTTCCTTCCTCTCTCCTCTTGGCTCTCTTTCCTTCCTCTCTCCTCTTGGCTCTCTTTCCTTCCTCTCTCCTCTTGGCTCTCTTTCCTTCCTCTCTCCTCTTGGCTCTTTCTCCTCCTGTCTCTTCTTGTCTCTCTTTCCCTCTTCTCTCCTCTTGTCTCTCTTTCCTTCCTCCCTCCTCTTGGCTATCTTTCCTTTCTCCTCTTGTCTTTCTTTCCTTTCTCCTCTTGTCTTTCTTTCCTTTCTCCTCTTGTCTTTCTTT
The DNA here is from genome assembly GCF_040937935.1 of Hyperolius riggenbachi. Taxonomy (NCBI): domain Eukaryota; kingdom Metazoa; phylum Chordata; class Amphibia; order Anura; family Hyperoliidae; genus Hyperolius; species Hyperolius riggenbachi. The sequence goes on from NC_090653.1 coordinate 70,906,303, forward strand.
CCTTTCTCCTCTTGTCTTTCTTTCCTTTCTCCTCTTGTCTTTCTTTCCCTCCTCTCTCATCTTGTCTCTTTCTCCTCCTGTCTCTCTTTCATTCCTCTCTCCTCTTGTCTCTCTTTCCCTCCTCTCTCATCTTGTCTCTTTCTCATCCTCTGCTCTCCTTTGTCTCTCTCTTTCTCTCCTTTTATTTTCTCATCATTTCTTCTCCTTACTCTCTCCTTGTTTTACTCCCTCTCTCGATTTTGTCCCCTCCCCCCTTCAATAGCCAAAGCACAAAGAACAGAGCTACCAACAGCATGATAACCATGCTTTATGCAGGGCAATTCATACCAATAAAATAAACAACCTACTGCCCTAATTAGTAAAACCATTGCATTCCTTTGCTGTGGTACATTCTTATTCTTCAGTAAGTTGTGCTGGCCATGTACTGACACTGTAGCATGACTCCGATTGCTGTAATTCAGTGATGTTATGTGAAGCCTGCAGCAGCCACACAGCCAGTATAAAGCAACCTGCAAAAGTAAATACATATCACTGTGTAACATCACTGTAAACCATCTATCATCGGGAGAGCCTGTTGAGGGAGAATCCTTCAGAAAAGAAACAAACAGCAGGTGCCCCTATATATAGAAGCAGAGATATCACAGGGTGTTCCCCAGCTACAAACTACAATTAACAAGTCGCAAGCGCCCTCTACTGTCAGTCTTGCAAATTGCCTAACTGGCACTCCATACAGATGTGGGTGTAACTGGGATTGCTGAGGAATTTGGCTTTGGAGGAGATATCTGTGGGCATGCCCAATCAAGTGTGACCATAAACAACTCAAAATATTTATAGAAAATCAGCACTGTAGTGCGCTGCCTTACTCTGTTACTTATGTAATAGATCAGACTGCAGTGTACAAAGTACTGCAACATATACCAATCAGGTTTCTCTGGGTTTCCTGAATTCAGGCAGGAATGTTGATGACTTTACACTCTTAGCGGTGCAGCACTAAATCATCATTGCATTCTTCAGCAGAGCTGGTTTCCAAATCGCCAGAATTCCTCTTTAGAAATTTGGAAACAAACTACTGGATCCAGTTTAGAAGTTTCTACAGAGGCATTTGAGAGATTTCTAAAGCAGAAAGTTTTGAATAAGAATGGTGACATACTGGCTAATGCAATAGACTAAAAGGGCAAGATCCTAATGTAATATACAGTATGTTTAGTACAGGCGTAGGGATAGTGTGATTAGGTGTAAGCGTGAAGTTAGTGTGAGGGAATATGTATAGTGTAGTAGTAAGTTAGTGTAACAGTGTATGTTTAGTGTAAATGTAGAGATACTGTGACGGTACAGGTTTAGTTTAGTAGAGGGATTGTGAGGGTGTATATTTAGTGCAGGAGTAAGTTAGTGTAGAGGTACAGGTAGTCCCCGGTTAACACTGATGGGCTAGGGACTGTAGGTTAGTTCTTAACCTGAATCCGTTCTTCAGAACGCTGTGCTACTTCTGTCCGCTGTACCTCCAGTGTGCCCCTCTGTCCTCTATGCCAATTACCAGCAATCTGTGCTCTCGGTGTCCCCCTCTGCCCCCCCCCCCCCCCCGGTCCACCTCCTGTCCCTTGTACCCACTTCTGTCCCCTTTGACGTATATGTAAAAACGTCATGGGAAATTCTCTTTACATTTATGAACTATTATTGACCCTTTGTATCTCTTCCCTGCTCTCAGAAGCCATTTTCTGCTAGGAAAGTGTTTTATAGTTGGACTTATCAGTGAGGGTCACACTGTAGTCACTTCCTGTCTGAGTTAGGACTGAGTCAGCCACTTACATACTTGATATTTAACTCTTTCAGACAGAGAAAGAAAAAAAGGAGCACAGCTTAGTTATGTGTGCTAGGCACTGTACATATCTAGGTCTATCTCATCATGTCACCTCGGGTATGCTTTAAGGCCTATGGGTCCCCCTGTGCCTCTTCTCTGCCCCCCTCTTCCTCCTTTGCTCCCTCAGCCTAGTGCTGAGTATGTGCAGCACTTTACTCACCTGCTCCGAGCGCCTCCAGCGATGTGCAGACCTCTTCTCACCCTCACTGTTCCCCCTAGTGCTGGCTTTTCCTGATCATATCATTATACGTGCCATGCAGGAGAAGCCAGAACTAGGGGGAGTCGTGAGGATGAGAAGAGGCCCACTCATTGGGCTCTATTCACTAAGCATTACCGCATTCGGTAATGCTGAAAACAGCTGATTTTACCAATTACCTTACCAAATTCAAATTCACTAAACCGGTTACCGCATAGAAAATTAATATTACCGACTACTGAGGTAAATTACCGACTTGTGCGGTAATTGCCTTGGGAAATGTCAAGAAATTGCAATGCACAAAGATTTCCGCATTCAGTAAACTGGGCAAAAGTGTTCAGTATTTTTCTCCAGCTCACAGCAGCTGAAAACTCACTCTTTCTATGCTCTGTGTGCTTTAGATTTGACAGAAAGCCTTTAGGGGACAGGTGTTGAACTCCAGACCTGGAGGGCCAGATCCATGCCAGTGTTTGGAATGGACTGAGAAAGAGAGGAATGTGTTCTACCTGATGGACAACACCTTCCCTGATTCAGACCCATCAATTAATTTGAGCTGTGTCAAAAATGTGTGAGGACTTCGGCCCTCGAAGGACCAGTTTGACATCCCTGCTTTAGGGAGAGCCAGACAGCCAATAGGGAGAGCCACACAGCACTGCTTCTCACACTGATTTGATGCGACAGGATATCGGGCGGGTCTGCACTCTCACAGAGCAGAGGAAGGTGACATTTTTGAGGCTTTTCTGCATCCGTTTCGATGTGACAATCTGTATTCTGCCATGCAGAAGAGCTTACCCCCGGTGGCTGCAGCACATCTAAAGGGATGTCAAAGATGCACTGAACAGAACCCCCCCCCCCCCCCCCACACACACACACACACACACACACACACACACCTCCCTGCCTCACTGCTGACCTGCTACAGGGCTGGTAAATGACACTTACCAAGCAGGGCTTAGTGAATTGAGGCATGTTCGTTTGGTAAATTAACAAACTTCTCCCTCATGCAGAAGATCTTTAGTGAATTTGGGGGGTTATTAGTCGCCCAGAAGAGGAGGGTTCTGTGTGAGAATAGGTTTAGGTTGGGTTGCATTTTCTGATACAAATTGTAATGATCTGAGGTAGATTTCCAGAGTCAGCGCACGCCGTGTGCGCTGAGCAGAGGAGAATCTCGACAATCACGGAAGCAGAGTACCCAGTAGATAGATGTATATATATATATATATATATATATATATATATATATATATATATATATATATATATATGTGGAGAGGAATTCCAACCAGCAGGCAGGGCTGTGGAGTCGGAGTCGTGGAGTCGGGCATTTTTGGGTGCCTGGAGTCGGAGTCGGGAAAAAATGCACCGACTCCTAATGAATTTGTAACTGTAATTAAAATAGAAAATATGATAAAATGTTCTATTTCTCAGATAATAGTCATTAAAAATAATGTATATATACAGTAATAGCTGTGCTTAGTCCACAAAAATGAAATAAACCAATCAAAATTAGTTACTTGTGCTGCTTCAATAAAGCAGTCCCCGTATTTTTAAGGTCAGATACACACATCTGATTGTGACTGTATATATGATGTGTACACAGGAATCTCTTATATATACTAAATAACATCTATGCTGTAAGAATAAAGCCTGATGTGTAGTCGTGTCACTAATAGAGATGGTCAATGAGATGGAAATAATTCTGCACGGATGCTGATTTATGCAAATGTACGCACTCCCTTTGCTGATGACATCAAATAATTTGATATGTTGTTAAAATTTGGTTTGGTGACTACAAATTAAAGGGTACCTGAGACGGATGAAAAGTAAAGTGTTATACATACCTGGGGCTTCCTCCAGCCCCCTTCAGGCTAATCAGTCCCTCGCTGTTCTCCACCACCCGGATCTTCTGATATGAGTCCTGGTAATTCAGCCAGTCAGCGCTGTCCGGCCACATGCCGCTCCCACAGCCAGGAACATTCTGCACCTGCGCAATAGTGCTGCACAGGTGTAGTATGCTCCCGGCGGCGAAGTGTGTGCATGCGCACTACGCCCGACTGGCTCAAGTACCTGGACTCATAGCAGAAGATCCAGGTGATGGAGGAGGACAACGAGGGACTGATTATCCTGAAGGCGGCTGGAGGAAGCCCCAGGTATGTATAAAACTTTAATTTCATCTGTCTCAGGTTTACTTTGTTACACAGTAGTACTATACTCTACATATGCACTCTCCACAGAGCTGCAGGGAATCCACTGAGAATGCTGTGCACATTGAACACAGAGGTGTTGTCTGTCACCCATAAACCTTGTTCAGATTGTGCATGAAGAATGTGTAATAGAGGAAGAATCTCCTCTATCCTCTATAATAGAGGAAGAATCTCCTCATTCCCCTGCAGAGTACCTGCACATCATTCTTACATGTACCCACACTTACATTGCCTAGGGCCTGATATATGTTCTTTGTTCCGGTTTGTACCTTTTACAAGTACTCTTACCAAGGACTAGTTTTAGTCTAAAGGGAATAAATATAGTAGTCTACATATCCTTCTCACTTCAGTTGTCTTGTAAAATTCCTAAGCGTTGGTAGTTAAGAGACGAATTTCATGTTACATACTTTTAATCAACAAAATTGTAATATGCAAATTAGAGGAGTCGGAGTCGATGGAATCCTAAACTGAGGAGTCGGAGTCGGAGTCGGTGGATTTTTGGACCGACTCCACAGCCCTGCCAGCAGGTGGTGCTGTGGAGCACAGAGAAACAAAGTCTCTGCACATCCACAGATGTCAGATTGGAATTGCACGACTTGAGACAGAACAGAGCAAACAGACACAAGACAGCAAGACAGAAGAGAACTGGAACAGAAAGAGACTATGTGAATGTCTACCAATCTAGTCGCCGCCCAGCGACGGTAGATACTTCACATAAGAACAGGCCAGAGTGAGAACACCAATCGCAGGAGAGGCGATTGTAACAGAGACATAAGACTGAGTAAAGACAGAACATAGGTGTAGTAAAAAGACACAGCAAACAATTACAATCAGAACGCCAAGGAAAATAACAAACGCACTAGCTAAACGCGGTCGAGAAGCGCAACAGCGACAAAACACGTTAATGGTGCAGTCTCCGGACGATAAGCGCAACAGAGACAAAGCGCTCCAACCCTGACTAACAAATGAACACAGAAAACACAAACAAACAAATAACAGAAACGCTTGCTAATCGGTTGCCTTACTTCAGGCAACAGCAAGCGTTTGCTCCAGACCGACAGACAAACAGACAACAGTAACAGGTCAGAAAGGATCCACTACTCTTCCGCAAGAGCGAGTGCGATCCGTACACAGGAACAGGACTGAAAGGATCCACTGCTCTTGCGCAAGAGCGAGTGCGATCCGCACAACAAGACAGACAGAAGGAATAACCAGTAGCAACCGTAGCCGAGGTAATACTCCAAGATTCAGACTAGAAAGATCCACCGCCTCTAACGCTAAGGCGAGTGCGATCTATGTTCAGGACAGAACGATTCACTACCGCCAACCGCTGGCGACAGTGCAATCGCAAGGACAAGACAAGACAGAATAGGCAATACAAATAATGTACAATACTAGCACACTAATAGGAATGCCGAATGCAATCCTCAATATTAACTTTACTAGAATATCGAGAATATGATCCAAACAGACTGAGGCTCAAGGTAGACTAACAAACAGTAACCTGATGACGAGCAAGGAATTCTGGGAGGAAGTGACATTTATTGTAACGGTTGGGTGTCGCAACTCAGATGTCTGATTATTTGGTGATCTGCAGAATCACCAACAATACAGACGCTATACCTGATTATGTGTGATCTGCAGAATCACCAATAATACCAGTATAGCAACACAAAGAGCTGAGTGAGTAGTGTTTGGTGCAACCGTAACTTTAATAGTTTTATGAGACCTCACCAGAGGGGCTGGTGAGGTAAGATCGGTACACTGACCGTGTACTAGAGTTCAAGCTCCAGCAAGCTGGAGATACCATACTGAAGAGACCGAATCTCCCGAGGAGCGGGTGATTCAGAGTGTACTGCAGCCGAGTGATCACCCGAGAAGCGGGTGACTCAGACTGTACTGCAGCCTAGGAGCAGGAGACACAAACAGTACTGCACTAAAGAATAACTTCACCAGAGGAGCTGGTGAAGCTAGCACCTCACCAGTGGCGAGGGCCCACTGGTGAGTAGAATGGTCTGACAGGCAAGGTTCGGCAACAGAGAGGTAAGTATCGGTACAGAATCGTGAGGCAAGAGAGTAATCGGTAATCATGCAGAGGTTCAGTAACTAATAAGGCAGATAGGCAGAAGTACGGAATCAGAAAGCAGGATCAGAGTCAGAGTTTTAGCTAAGAGTCATACACAGGAAATCAATACAATACAAGCAATCTCCTAGTCTAGGTGTGAAGTCCTTGGCATCAACACCTGGGATCTAGCCTAAGGTCTAAACGCTAACACGCTATGTATTCACGACAACAGACAGCGCCAGACTGAAGCCCGGAGGCTTAAGAAGCAGAGGAGACCTCACTGGCACGCCCTCCTGCGAACAGCCAATCCTGAGCGCCGTGAGTCTCCTCTGCAATCAGCTGACCAGCAGGTCAGCTGACCGGCTTCCTCCCAGCATAAAGGTCGCGTCTGTGAGCGCGCCCGCGCGAGACGGTGACCTTCCTCCCAAACATACGTTCCGTCCTCGGCGTCCTAGACGCCGGGAGGACGGGTGGCGGCATGGAGGCAGCTGCGGCGGCGCTGTTCGCCGCAGCTGCCCCGTTCCTGACATTTATACTCAGAACCCTCCAAGGAAGACAGCAAGCAATTTGCATGACCAGTGGATGCAAATCCATCCACAGCAGCGAGCTGACAGAAAAAGGCCCGTTTCCCTCGGACTTGCATTATGCAAGCTGCATAAGAAACTATCCAAATGTCCAGGGAAACAAGGCCAGCAGAGCAGATCGTGACACAAATACATTGAAATCAATGGTTAGGTTGAACTTTCTGATAGCTATAAGTATAAATGATTACAACCAGTTGCAAAATATTATAAAGTTGCACAAATTTTCACCAAACCAGCCCTAAACAGAGAGGACCATGCTATATGCAGTTTGGCACATTTCCTTCCAGCACTCTGTTCATTCACCACGGATAATGCATACAAGAGTAATGCTGGGCATACACGGGGTCGGCCGCCGGATCGACTCCCACCACGTCTCCGCTCCTCCGCGCATGCACCCGAATCGATACCTGCTCGTCCCCACCGCCGCTTATCTCCCGCTCGATTCGCCGCTATTGTCTGCCTGTGGGGATAGAGCGCGGAATTGATCCCGGCGGAGATCGAGCGCGGAATCGATCCCCGCAGAGATCGGACACGTCGCATATTATCAATCGAGCCATCAGCGGCTTGATTGATAAGGGGGCATCGAGCTGTGCATGCCCAGCATTAGATGGGTTCCAAGATCCTGACATACTTATCAAAGCAGCTTACATTAACACAGTCATTAGTTGCCCACCAAGGTAGGGGGTTATTAGTTCCCTCCAGGGGGGTTATTAGTTACATGAATATAGCTTGTATTCTGAATTTACACACCCTTCTTTTAACTGTATAAACAGTATACTAAAGGGTCCTAATACAATTAACACACCATCCACCTATAAAAAAACAACCTAAAATAAAAAACTTCTATGACTTGTGGCTAGAATAACAAGAAATTAGAAGGAAGTCTTCAGGATTTGTATTCCCGTGTTTTTACACACAAGGATGCCCCACACTGCTTGTCCTGAGGCAACAAGGAAGGTTTCCAAGCTTACAATCACAGTGGTTAGTGGTTACCTAAACGCCGCCATCTTTCTCCCCTACACACAGGTGGCTTCATGCAGTTCCGAGGGACGCAACATCCGCCTCCAACGTCACATCCGCCTTTACCCAAGATGGCGGCGGCCGCTGGTAGCGGCGTGGAGACTGCTGACTTTATAGGGTTCAGTACGCTGTCGAAATGCGGCCAGAAGGGAGCCCCGAAGAGGAAGCGGGTGAACAGGAACAAGAAGAAGAACTGGGGTCGCCACAGCGATGTGCGGGATGTGGAGGAGTTCCTGGAGGACGTGCGGCTGCAGGAGAGGACCGCAGGGTGAGCAGATGCTGGGCCATGTGCTGCCCTGCCAGAGGACTGTGTTATTATTGGTACGTGTAACCCAAGCAGAGACTGCTTGGGTTACACGTACCAATAATAATACAGTAATAATAATGTGTTGGCTTGTAGTTGAGTAAATCATAAATAGAGCGTGGCCAATATGCAATCAACTTTTTATCCTGAGTTATCCCCTTGGAGATTATTTTCATCTTTCTTTTAAAATAACTTTTCAGCATCTTACAATTCACAATGTACCGAAAAGGTGGTGAAATAGTACTATTAGAATTATTTTGGGTATTTTCTTGCTTGCTGCTGGTTTAAAAAGTATTTTATGACAAAGTATGAAAATTTTACATAGGGGAAAACTTAAGAGAAAAAGTAAAGGTGTGTGTGTGTTTTGTACGCCAGGCATACCAGAGTTTGTAAACTTCTACAAATAATTACAGTGCGTATAGCTGTGGAAAAGATTCCCAGTGTTAATCAGTGCTCTGAATTGGCATACATTGTTGAACTAAAGGTCCATACACACGGGATGACTGATTTTGATTGTGGGGGATCACAACCCGAGTGGCTGCTGTTCACACGCTGAATTATTGGCTGAGATTGTCGTTATTGGCCAACTTTAATCAGTGACTAGATGTCCCAGTTGGGGTCCCTATCTGACACAAATATGTCCCAGCCGCCGGGCTCTGTGGCCGCACAATTGGCTCCCGTGCTCCGTGCCTTCCTTTTGAAAACATTGGCCGATCCATAGAGACATAGCCAGGGAGAAAGGTCGTCAGAGCAGCGTAGATGTGACCATGTGGCAAGCAGGGAGAAGAGTTATCGGCTGTCGCTCGGCTAAATTGATCTGCCAGGCTGTGGTCAGGGGTTGCTGTTGGTCATTATCGCCCACCTTAGCTGATTGTAATCTGTCGTGTGTACAGGCCTTTAGTGTTTCTGTAGATTCAAAGATTGTAATTCAGTTCTTTAAATGAGCTCAGGAGACACCTGTGCAAATCCTGGATTCTCAGCTAAAGTTTAGTATAGCATGTGTGCGAAGCTTGAAACTGTTGTTAATTGCTAATAGTTACTCTTTCTGGCAACGTACAGCTGGCTTGCTCTTTGTTTCTGGTTTCCATTTTTGCTTTTCCTCCACTTACTTTTCTCCATTTGCACCAGTAAAGGTCCTTTCACCCTATATCAGTTGACAGTTGTAACTGAAAGGACAGCTGATGTGCAGTCCAGTGTCCATGTTTCCCTATGGCCTCTTTTTACACTACAGTATACACTGAAAAACTGAATCTTTTTCCCAATGCACTGCTATGGAGAATAAAACACATCAAGTATAAAAGGGCCCTTAGTTGCAGCATGCCCTGTAATTATATGCTTTTTTTTAACATAAAATATCTGAATTTTCTATTTTTCACAGGGGCTTGTTGGCAGAGAAGGCAGATGAGAGCTTGTTCTTTGTGGATACTGGTAATAAAGAAAAAGGTATGTACACCCGTCTATGAAGATCTCCAGGTTTATTCTTCATACCCTGTGGGCTCCTGGTGCAATGAGGATCAAGTAGTAATTTTTATTAGTATAGCATTTATAGAAAAAAAAATGTTGATACCGCATGTCAGTCTGTTCATGGGCTTAGTTCTTCCATATTTCTGTGAGGTAAGATGCTGTGCTGTCCAAATATTTCTCAGCATCTAATAGGTGGGACAGCCAACCCTGGCATAATCAAATTCCATTTACCCACTGCTCTGTGTTTATTATGTAGTCTACATCCTGACTTTGCATTGCAAGCATTCCAATATAAATGTTTTCCCCATAATGAATCTTATCTCAGTCTGGTGCCTTTCTGGTACATTTCCAGGAAGAAGGAAGCTTATTATCTCAATAAAACATAAACGCACACCTTGCTAATTCAAATACTAATATGTTTGTATTCAAAAAAAGTGGACCTATATAGGTCAAATGGGAACACTGAGTACACACCAACTACAAATGTCAGCAAGACAATCATTGGTTACATAGCAATACAATTGTAATAAATGTACAACAAACACCTGGACCCTGCTTAAAGTACATATCACATGCCCTTCGTTACAAATGCAACGTTCCAACATATATAGTGCAATAAATGCAAGTAATAGAATGATCCAGGTGTAGTTCATCAAAAATGACAATGTCCCTTTAAGGATTTGGAAAAGTTCGTAGCAAGCTGTAGCAAACTTAATAAAAATAAATGATTCCTGCAGAACAAGAGGAGGTGCTGCCACCCCCAAATATTACCCAGACGTCAGAGGTTCGGATAGTGATCTTTTCTCAGTGGGTTGTTTTGGCAGTGGAAGATGGGCAACTCAAGCTTGGCAGATGCTGCCTCTCTGCCACGCTGCCAAGCTTGAGTTGTCTATTTTCCACTGCTCACATGTGTTTACAAAGCAAGCTAGATATGACAGTGCAGTTTCTAGGAGAAAAAGGGAGGAAATTCCATCAGGATTGGCTTCAGTCAGAGGCAGTAAAGATGGAAAATGCATGTAACAGGTTTTTCTTTTACTATATAAAATTCACTGAACACAAAATGTGGACAGTACAATACATATGTTATGTAAGTAAAACCAAGTATGTATCTACTTGTATATGTGTTTTTTTTTTTTTTTTTTCACCTGGGCTGGCATGGCTGTCCCTGCTGATTTAACAGTGCCTAATTCCAGGCTGGTTGGTCACATCTATTTGCATGATGTCATGCAGCACCTAACGGGAAGGGTAGTGGCTAGATTAGCCATTTAACTCGGCCTCCCAAATGCAGTAGATTGTAGCAACACCTGCCATTTACGCCGAAGCAGTTCATTTTATCGCCGAGCATCGGAAGCTGGGCACCGTCATAACAGCAATGCTATGCTGTGCACTCCGCGTAATGGTAATTCGGGGCTCTGGTGATCTCCAGACCCCGCAAGGGGAAATAGTATTTAATCCCGCCTTTGAGTGTAGCGGCAGCAGGGAGAAGCAGTCATTCGGCTCGCCCTGCGCCCAACTGCCCAGTGCTGTAATATGCACCTCTTTACGCAGCATTCCACAGAATCTACTGGAAGTTACATGGCTAAGCCTTCCAGTTATCCAGCCTCCCACAGTGCCTAACAGGAGGAGTTGTGGTCCGGTCTGACCATCATCTGCATCACATTACAGGATGGGACCTGGTAGCCTTCTGCTCAATTAGACTTATGTAGTAGCTAATGAGATGTGGCCAAGACTGCCACTCAACCACCTCCAGCAACACCCAGCGGTGGTGGTGATTGGGGCCAGGCCTGACACTACAGCCCGGCTCCTATAGTGTGCAGGTAGAAATCTGACATTCTGCACCACTGGAGATATAGAAATGGCCAAGAGTTTTTTTTTTTTTTTTTTTCTTCTCCTCCAAGTGGGCAGGTCTCTTTCCATTTTACAAATCAACTGAAGCGAGTAGTATATGGAGGCTGCCATATTTATTTCCTTTTAAACAATACCAGTTGCCTGGCAGTCCTGCTCAGTGTTCTCCCCAAGCCCATTTAAGTGGGCGCTCCGCCCTGGCTCCCGCCCGGCTGCTGCTCGCTGTCACATTCTCTTAGCCAGCATGTGCAGAGGGGGCGAGCAGAGCAGTGAATAATAATGAACAGGGGCGGGACACTCGCAGCTCTTGGTCCTGAGCCCTGTGTGCAGAGGAGGCGGGCAGAGCAGTGAATATTAATGAACAGGGGCAGGACACTCGCAGCTCTTGGTCCTGAGCCCTGTGTGCAGAGGAGGCGGGCAGAGCAGTGAATAATAATGAACAGGGGCGGGACACTCGCAGCTCTCCTCATTCAGCGAGTCAACAGCAGAGAGTGTGAGAACTGAATTGAAACGTGCAGACTGCTGGGGGAGATGACCATTAGTTGCAGCCCGGCAGTACATGGTAATATACAGTATATACTTATAGTCTGTATAGTGTGCTCCCTCCTTTGCATTCCTGGGATTCTTTTATGTTTACTTTTTGTCAGTCAGGAACAATAAATTGCAGGAATGGAGTGGAAAGGGCACACTATGCTACTGCAGAGTATATATCACTGTGTGACAGCATGGCTGATTCCTTATCATCTTATGTCAGTCCTGCTGGAGAGACAGAAGGCTCTGCACATTTGTTTTAGGTGCCCATTAACAGTACAATTTTTCTTTCAGATTTGATCTTTCTACCCCATTTGAATCATCAAAACTAATCTGATGGCAGTTATCGATAGTTCCCATTAACAGATCAATTTAAGAAGGTTTTACATTACAATTCAATCATAAAATCAAACTTTTGAATCAATATCCCCCCCCCCCCCCATTTGCAAAATAACCAAAGAATTGTTTCACATCGATTTACGCCACATAAGGCACATTTTTCTATGGGTCTGAACATAAAAATTGTGTTGAAAGATCGAATCTGAGGGAAAAATTTTACTGTTAATGAGCACCTTTAGTTACGGTGATCACAGCTGCCAGATGCTGCTGATCCCCATAAAGCTAAACTGCAACGGCTTTTGCAGGGAACAGCACAACCTAAGAGGCTATGATTTCATATGCCTCTCCATCACCATTTGGTACACCCTACAGATTAATATTATTATTATTTAGTATTTATATAGCGCCGACATGTTACGCAGCGCTGTACAGTGTATATCTTATCTATCTATCTCTCTCTTGTCACTAACTGCCCCTCAAAGGAGCTCACAATCTAATCCCTACCATTGCCATATGTCTATATTATGCAGTGTAAGTACTGTAGTCTAGGGCCAATTTTAGGGGGAGCCAATTAACTTATCCGTATGTTTTGGGAATGTGGGAGGAAACCGGAGTGCCCGGAGGAAACCCACGCAGACACGGAGAGAACATACAAACTCTGTTGCAGATAGTGCCCTGGCTGGGATTCGAACCAGGGACCCAGAGCTTACATTCCCATCTGCTTCCTGCAACGATGTCCAGGAACCACCTGAGGGGAGAGCTGCACTGCAATTGGGGGCAATGGTGCAGTTTGCCCTTATGGAAGCGCTAGTCCTGAATTCCCCCTCGCACCCCACCCGGCTAATTTTTTATGCCACCCGGCTGGGAAAAAATTCTGGGGAGAACACTGCTGCTGATCTATTTGGCTACAGTAGTGTCTAAATCAGACCAGGAACAAGCATGTAGCTAATCTTGCGAGTTATGACAATAATGTCTGAAATGCCTGATCTGCTGCATCCTTGTTCAGGGTCTGTGGCTAAGAGTATTAGACCAGCAAGAAAGGAAGACTGTGTCTCCACCTGGATTTATGCAGTTATAGCAGAAAACTTTTTATTCCATAGCAGCAAAAAAGCACACAACGTTTTGGCACTAGGCCTTTGTCAAGTGCCGAAAAGTTGTGCTTTTTGCTGCTGTGGAATAAAAAGTTTTCTGCTATAACGGCATAAATTCAGGTGGAGACTAGTGATGATCGAACACCTAGATGTTCGGCTGACGTCATCCAGCCCGCCTGCCCCCTCCCGCCACCAGGAGGTGCCGTTTTTCCATTGTACATCGATGCAATCTACGACAACGCTTTACTGGGGACAGCCGTGTCACTTGGCTTGTCCCCTGGAGAGGCTCACAGAGTGATTGGCACTCATAGGCTGATGCCTATGAGAGCCGATCCGGTCATTGACTGTCGGAGGAAGGGGTAAAACCTAAAATTAAAAAATGCAATTTTTAATAAAAAAAAAAACAAAAACAATAAATAAAAAAAAACTACCATGCAGCAGCAATCAGAGCCCACCAACAGAAAGCTCTGTTAGTGGGCAAAAAAAAGGGGGTCTGGAATCACTTGTGTGCTAAGTAGTATGGCTCTGCAGTGAGCTATTAACACTCAATTGTAAAAATTAGCCTGGTCACTAGGGGGGTGTAAGCCTGTGGTCCTCAAGTGGTTAAGTTTTAGGGTAAGAGGGGACTATGTAAGCAGAACTGTGTTCTCCTATAATGTGAAGTGCCAGTAATGTTCCGTGTACAGTATTTGTAATAAGATTACTTCTTTATTTACCAGATACCAAAGTCAGGAAACGTGTAAAGCCCTTGAGGATAGACCTCATCCTACAGCCAGATTCAAAAGTGCCTGCACCCAAAGAGTGAGTTCTTGCTTTTCTGGGCTTGAGTTATGTACAAGAATGATCACTGATGAGCACTGTGTTTTGGCTTATTGCTAAAATCTTGAGTCATAGTAGACCTGGTGACAGAAGCAGCCAAACTGTCATGTGGTATGACAGCAGTTTCATAGGCTGCCATTGGGGGACCTCTGTAATACTGACCATCTGGCTGTAATACTTGAATTCTCTATTCCTACTAGGATGCAAATGAGTTCCGTCCCTGGTTTCACATACTATATGCGTGTCCTGGTTCAGCGTTTCAAAGTATTGCAGCCAACTGGTTAGTTTTAAAGTCTTCAGTGTGATTGTTTTTAATGTGAAAATGGAAACTTGCTCACAGCAGCAAAGAAAAAAAATTGGACAGATTTTATTTTTTTCTATCTTTGCAAATTAATTTCAGTTGCCATAACTTGTAAACATTGAAGTTCACACACAGATCAGAAAGATTTTGTTGCCGTTTTCATTTAACGCAACCCAGAGGTGGCCCAAAAAAAGAGAAAAAAAGATGCTGTTTTTCGGCATATAAAACACACACTTTCTCCCCAAAAATTGGGAGAAAATGTCACAGCGTTTTATGCAAAATACAGGTGGTCCCCGACTTGCGGACGTCTGCCGAATCAAACCGCTCCCCCCATGATGTTGGGGACTCGTGTATTGTCCCCATGTCTCCTCCGCTTCCCTTGTCCTCCTGAGCTATTCCTGAATATATAGAAAGCAGCAGCTCGGCTCACCTAATTCATCAGTCAGAGGCACATAGAGACCTCTCAGAGCAGAAGAGAGGTCTCTGATCACCGATGGATTAGGTGAGCCGTGCTGATGCTTCTTTCTATTTATTCATGGATAGCGGAGGAGACACATGGGGGGGCAGAAGGGGACACTAATTGGGGTAAAACATCTACAAGGCGCTCCTGGACCGTGGACACACAAGGTTTAGTTTTTGTTTTTCCATGGTTTTTGCTCTCTAAACCTAGGCACGTCTTATATGTTGAAAAATGCAGTACTTGCCAAAGAAGAGTAAAGCCTCTGGATCCTCCAAAGGCTCCCCACGTCCTTCTGACCTCACCGCCGCTGGCCAGGACTTTTTTAGGTCACGGCTACACTCCCCTTCCTGCACGAGGGAGGGCACAGTACAACCGAGCTTGTACATGGCAGGAAACAAGGCCAAAGGAACATCTGACTAGATAAGAGGGTCCAGCCCCAGTGGGCTCGAGGAGGAGGTGGGAAGCCTCTGGACTTATCTCTCTCTACCTAGTTTTCTTTTCTTTGGGGGAGAGGAGGGGGGTGGCGGCGTCTCAGGTTCACTTTGACCACCCTTACTGATTATACAAGCGTCTCTGCAGCCACATAGGCTTAAGCAGTGACCTTGATGTTGTCAAATCTATTGATGGATATGATGCAGAACTAGTAATGTACCTCATTATTTGCCTCTAAGTAGGATGGCAGCATTTTAAATTCCTTTCTTTATAAATATATAGTCAGTAGTGGTGTCGCTTCACGCCTCCATGTGGCTGGGTTTAGTTTTTTTTTTTTTTTCTGGCAATCCAATTACATTAGAACCAAACGTGGTCATGAAGCAAAGCAATTTGCAGCCACCTTTCTTTATTTTGACATTGTCTTTACGATGCATATTATTCTCTTCAAGAAATAAAGTCCACCATTGGCAATATAAAATTGTGGGACTGAACCTAAAGCCTTTGTGTAATGGCATACTTCTTGAGATGCACGTTTTTGTTCTCTGGATTTAGTTCTTTTGGCACGTAATGGATATTTCTCCTTGTTAAGCCTGGTACACGCCATGCAATTTTCCCGTCAGATAGATGGGTCGAATAGATAATTTCCGACAGTTCCGATCGGATCTGTCAGAAAATATGTATCGACCCATCTATCTGGTAAAATTGCAGGATGTGTACCAGGCTTTACACCTTCTATTCTAGAGGGTATATCTTTTTACGCTAGTGATATAGTGATAGCCATGTCTAGAAGAAATCGTGGAGAAACAGGATTTGTTTGATCAGCTTACAGATTTGCAAAGCTCTGATTTGCTTACGATCATGTGCTAAATCAGGATGTGATGAGACTAGCTGATCAGACTTGTGTATCTATCACCTGACCAAACTGATCACATGCTTGTCCATGAGTTCTCCTAGACATGACCATCACTATTGATTGATGTGTTGGGTGGATCTCTCTCAATTATTTCCAAAGAGTTTAATATATTATCGAAATAAAGAGATTGGCTGCAAATGTCTGTTTAATGACCCATTTTGGATATCCTTCAAATACAGTTGAATTGATTACCAGGTGTAGTGAAACGCTTAAAGAGGCTCTGAAGTCTCCTTACTTTAAAAACCTCTTTAACCTAATTGCTGCCCCTAAAATGCTGCATCCCCGCCACTGACAAAGCCAGAAATCCTACCCCCCCCCCCCCCTGCAAAATCCACGTCTTGGTAGTGGATTTTGCTGCTGGAGGAGGCAGAGCTTTCAGCTGCAGCTCTGCCTCCATGCGCGTCTATCGGCGCATATCTCCGCCTCTCCCCCACCCCTCTTGGCGCATATCTCCGCCTCTCCCCTACCCCTCTCAGTGAAGGAAGACTGAGAGGGATGGGGGGGGGAGAGGCGGTGATTCGCGCTGATAGGCAGAGCTGATGTCCCCTGTCCCCCATGTAATTTTGGGTGATTTATGGCTTTGTCAGCGGCGGGAATGTGGCGTTTTAGGAGCGTCAATTAGTTAAATTGGATCCGAGATGAAAAACTATGACAAGTAACTTGTCTAAATACAGTGGGTTGCAAAAGTATTCAGCTCCCTTGAAGTTTCCAACATTTTGTCACATTACTTCCACAAACATGCATCAATTTTATTGGAATTCCACGTGAAAGACCAACACAAAGTGGTGTACATGTGAGAAGTGGATCGAAAATCATACATCATTCCAAACATTTTTTACAAATAACTGCAAAGTGGGGTGTGCGTAATTATTCGGCCCCCTGAGTCAATACTTTGTAGAACCACCTTTTGCTGCAATTACAGATGCCAGTCTTTTAGGGTATGTCTCTACCAGCTTTGCACATCTAGAGACTTAAATCCTTGCCCATTCTTCTTTGCAAAACCGCTCCAGCTCAGTCAGATTAGATGGACAGCGTTTGTGAACAGCAGTTTTCAGATCTTGTCACAGATTCTCGATTGGATTTAGATCTGGACTTTGACTGGGCCATTCTAACACATAGATATATTTTGTTTTAAACCATTCCATTGTTGCCCTGGCTTTATGTTTAGGGTCATTGTCCTGCTGGAAGGTGAACCTCCGCCCCAGTCTCAAGTCCTTTGCAGTCTCCAAGAGGTTTTCTTCCAAGTTTGCCCTGTATTTGGCTCCATCCATCTTCCCATCAACTCTGACCAGCTTCCCTGTCCCTGCTGAAGAGATGCACCCCCCGAGCATAATGCTGCCACCACCATATTTGACAGTGGGGATGGTGTGTTCAGAGTGATGTGCAGTGTTAGTTTTCCTCCACACATAGCGTTTTGCATTTTGGCCAACAAGTTCCATTTTGGTCTCATCTGACCAGAGCACCTTCTTCCACATGGTTGCTGTGTCCCCCACAAGACTTGTGGCAAACTGCAAATGGGACTTCTTATGCTTTCTGTTAACAATGCCTTTCTTCTTGCCACTCTTCCATAAAGGCCAACTTTGTACAGTGCACGACTAATAGTTGTCCTATGGACAGAGTCTCCCACCTGAGCTGTAGATCTCTGGAGCTCGTCCAGAGTCACCATGGGCCTCTTGACTGCATTTCTGATCAGCGCTCTCCTTGTTCGGCCTGTGAGTTCAGGTGGATGGCCTTGTCTTGGTAGGTTTACAGTTGTGCCATACTCCTTCCATTTCTGAATGATCGCTTGAATAGTGCTCTGTGGGATGTTCAAGGCTTTGGAAATCTTTTTGTAGCCTAAGCCTGCTTTAAATTTTTCAATAACTTGATCCCTGACCTGTCTTGTGTGTTCTTTGGACTTCACGTTGTTGTTGCTCCCAATATTCTCTAATGCCCCATACTCACGGGCTACAATTGTCGCCGCAACACGCGGCGTGTTGCGGCTACAGGTCGTCCGTGAGTATGAGGCGCAATACGGGCGTGCACCCCGAACCGTCGCTGCTGTCGCCAGGCGATTGGCGCGGTCAATCGCCCGGCGACAGTTGCCGCCGCAACTGTCGCTAGTCCGCGTGAGTATGCGGTCTAGCAACCAGCAGGGAATACCCTAAGATTCCGACGGGGGGGGGGGGGGACACATCAGCGACAGCTTCCTGCGCGTCAGTTGGCAGGTCTCTCCGCATACACACGTGTGTATGCGGAGGGACCTGGCGACGAGCTGTCGCCGGCCTGTCGCGCACACGCTCCCGTGTGCTAGCGACAGGCCAGAAATGTTGCCCGTGAGTATGGGCCATTAGACAACCTCTGAGGCCCTCACAATGCTGCTGTATTTGTACTGACATTAGATTACACACAGGTGCACTCTATTTAGTCATTAGCACTCATCAGGCAATGTCTATAGGCAACTGACTGCACTCAGATCAAAGGGGGCCGAATAATTATGCACACACCACTTTGCAGTTATTGATTTGTAAAAAATGTTTGGAATCCTGTATGATTTTCGTTCCACTTCTCATGTGTACACCGCTTTGTGTTGGTCTTTCATGTGGAATTCCAATAAAATTGATTCATGTTTGTGGCAGTAATATGACAAAATGTGGAAAACTTCAAGGGGGCCGAATACTTTTGCAACCCACTGTATCTTATCTAAAGTTTAGATAGTTTACACAGCAAATCTAACTGCAAACAGCTTTAACCACTTCTGTACCACGTGGTTTTTTGCTGATTGGTGCTGCGTGGGCTCTCCAGCCCGCAGCACCGATCAGATAGCAGCCAGGCCGATCAGACGGGGAAGATCTTCCCCGTGTGTTTACATTTACCCTGCGAGCCACGATCGGCGGCTCGCAAGGTGTTCACGGAGACGCCCTCCGTGAACTGACATGGAACGCTCGTACGAGCGGCCGTTTCCATGGAATCCACTTCAGGATTCAGGGGCGTACTTAAGCATACGCAGAATCCTGACGTGGTTAATAGAATATGATTATTTCTTCCTGTGATACAATGACAGCAGCCATGTTGTTTGTAAACATTACACAGAGGCAGGCTTCTCTGCATCTTGAGCAAAAAACCTAACACTCCCCCACCCCACCCCACCTCCCCTCTGCCTCTGAAATCTCTGGCTAGTAATACCTCCTCCTGCCCAGACTGAGCTCCAATGAGCCCTTGCTACTGCCTGAAAGTGCCTTGGCTCTCTGAAAACCTGTGGGCGTGGCTTGTTTAGTTTATAGTGAATTAGAGTATTAAAACAAAAAAGTATTTGGCTTGAGGAATGCCCTATAAACAATAGGAAAGGAACACAATTATGCAATGAGTAAAAGTTCATCTCGGATCCACTTTAAAGAGGTTTTTAAAGTAATAACCTCGTTTTTAGGAGACTTCAGAGTCTCTTTAAAGGATATACAGGGTGGTGCATGTAAGACCGACCCAGTGGCTGTTCCCTGTGTGTCTCTCACTTTTCCTGCTGTATGTATCCTCTTCGGTTTTTGAAGCCTGCATCTACTGCAGTGTTAGTGTTATCGGCCACTGCAGTCTGCCTGTATACTGGTGCATGTGACAGACCCAGGCCAGTCTTTCATGCACCACCCTGTATTATACCACTATATATTCTCCTAGTCTATATATTATGTATTGTATTTGTCCATATTCCTGCTTTTTGCATAATCCTATCTCCTGTTTCCCCAGCGTCTCATCACATCAAGTAATCAATGGGCGGAAGCTGAAGAGAAAACGAGAGCGAGAGGGGAAGTTGGAGGAGAAGGGCATTCTGCCACGACCAGACCGACTTCTCCTGGCTCAGCTAAACCAGCCTAAAACCACCAGCAAGGATGAACCCAATAATAACCCATCTCGGGGATACTACGATCTCTGGGGAGACAACAGTAAATATATGGCTTGCTTAATTGCTTTTTCACAAATGCTTCCCAACCTATTGGGTTCTAAAGGTTATTGCCTCCACAGATCCCCTGGATTCAGGGCTGAAAGGAAAGGATCAATGGTATCTGGAACAGACAAAGAAAAGTCGGGTCAAAGTAAGTATTCTGTTCTGCAAATACTTAAAGGACACCTGAACTAAGAGTGATACGGAAGCTGCCATATTTATTTTCTCTGAGGGCTCGTTTCCACTATTGCGGTGCAGAATCGCCTGGATTCCACTGCTGATTAAATCGCATGCAGATGCGATTCCGCATGCGTTTTTTGCCGCGAATTCGCATAGGAGAGGATATATGCGATTTTAACCATGTCACTGCCTGTGTGAATTTACATTGGTACCTATGCGAATTCGCGGCAAAAAACGCATGGGGAAAACTCATGCGATTTCCCTATTAAATACATTGTGTGCGATTCGCCTGCATTCCACACGCAGGCGTGTTCCGTGCAGATTTTCTCCTCACAAAAAAACGCTCCCGCAGACGCAAAAGTGGAAACGGGCCCATTCACTTATATTGTCTATGCGAATCCGCATACGCAAGACGCATGCGGATTCGCGATAGTGGAAACGAGGCCTTAGACAATACCAGTTGCCTGGCTGTCCTACTAATCCTCTCATGCTTATCATTTAGCCATAGACCCTGAACAAGCATGCAGATCAGCTGTTTCTGACTGAAGCTTGACTGGATAAGCTGCATACTTGTTTCAGGTGTGTGATCAGGATACTACTGCAGCCAAAGAGATCCAGTCATACTGGTATTGTTTAAAAGGAAATAAATATGGCAGCCTCCATATTCCTCTCAGTTCAGATATACTTTATTGTTACAACATATTCCTTTTTAAGGCTGCTGATGAACTTGAACCTGTGGCCTCTTCTCATGTCTTCTGTTTTCTCTGCAGCGTCCAGAGAGATTACACAAGAAGCCATCTGAGCTGCCCGCAGTTGAAGTTGCGGCCCCGGGAGCCTCTTACAACCCATCATTTGAGTCACATCAGGTCAGAAAGACTGCTAATTAGTTTGTGCTTCCTCCACAATGATTAGCATCTTCAGAGTATGACAATGTATTACTTAAACCTCCCTGCCAGTATTCCCAATCCAGTGTCAAGGGGAATAAAACCATGCTGCTAGCAGTAATTTCAAGCCTGGCTTGGGGTGACTACCAGGCAGGTCATTGTAGAGAGCACAGCGGTACTGAATACTCCTCTGGGATACGGACAGTCTTCTTTGTGGCTTTCTGTGCCTTGAGTGAGACCACAGTCTGTCACATGACTATAGGGGGTAATCTCACCATAGAGAGAACACGCCCCCGGAGGGCCGGAGGAATAAATGCAGCGCTGGATCCTGGGAAGGTGAGTTCTGTGCAGGGGCTGCCTGAACTGGGGGAAAGGGGGTTCTGTGGCATGTGATTAGCTCTGATCTTTAGGGACATGGAATCCCTGGTGTATTGTGTACTCAATAGGCAGCTAATGCTCTGTAATGATGCTTTATATACAGTCCAGTACGTGATTACAGTACACCGTGCAGCTGATACCTCTTTCCATAGTATGATTGTGTGAGTGCTTTTTCCTGCGTCAGTGATGGTGACATTGTGATGTGTTTTCCAGGCGCTGCTCTTCCAGGCTCATGAGGTGGAAGTGAAGAAGCTGAAGGAAGAGCTGAGAGTGGAGAGACAGCTGAAGCTCCCCACTGCGGCTGAAGCTCCTACAGAGGTCTGTTCACTCCCTGCTAACCACTTTGTCTCCTTGAAACATGCTGGCTTGCCCTCCCCTGTCATTGCTTTCCTGCTAGGATCCGGTCCCCGGATGCAGATGGACTTTTCTGATAGGCTTTCTTAGAAAAGTGCAAAAATTACACTTACTGCTCACTAGGGATGGTCCATGAGATGCAAATTATTGTGAGTTGATGCAGAATTGTGTACATTTTGTATGCAAATTCATGCAGCTTGGAAATGAACCAATTAAACCCAGCTATGGTAAAGTTCGATTGGTCCATTTCTCAGGCTGCATAAATTTGCATAATCCTGCATCAGCTTGAAGTTATTTGCATCTCATTGACCATCCCCACTGCCCACCTGAAAAGTATGGGCAGCAATTTGGTAGTGGCTATCACTGAAACTATCGCAAACAATTGTGAAATGTAAGATAAGTATGTTTCTCCCAGAGTAGAATGCATTATACTTTACTTTTTTCCTATGGTGCTGTCACTTACAGTAGCAGTAAAACTGACAGGTTTTGGACTAGTCCATTTCCGCATGGGGCATTCTTGACACTTCCTTTTATTCTTTACAAAATCACTCTATGGAAAGGATCTATAGAAAGATGCCAACCTCCCTACTCGCACACTACTTTGGCAGTTGAACAGAGTACCGTTTAGTGAGTGCTTTTGAAAATAAAACCTTGAATACCCCATGATGAGATGAACTAGTCCAAAACCTGTCAGATCTTTAAAAACAAGTTACAGTGGCATAGTTAAAAAGTAATTCGTAGTACATTTTACTCTGGAACAAATGAACATTTTATAATTTTCCATTTTACAATTTTTCACAATAGAATCCTTGGAACATTCCTGGTTGCCATGTTGATTTAGACCTGGAACCAACTCGCAGCGTTTTTTAAGCCTTTTGTAAGTGCTTGTGAATTGAAAAGCTCCTGCTAATGTATGTAATGCTATCGGTGTGATAGCACACCGATGAACAATATTGTTTAAAAAAAAAAAAATCCTCCATAGCATTACATTAGCAAGAGTTTTTCAAATCTCATGTGTTTCTAGTGGGTTCCAGGCCTCGGTGAGCTTACAAAGTATTCCAAATTCTTCCTCCCCTAAAGCCTCACAGTACCTATTCCTTCCCAACCTCTTCTGTAGGCATTATTTACCTTTCTGACCACTAGATGGCACTGTGCTACAGATGATACAGGCCCTCTGCAGTATAGAAGCCATGGTGGTCAGGCAATGTTTTTCACTGTATTTGCTAATCTTCTGTTGGTGACATTTTGCTTACAGCTTCTGCTGGGGAATTCTTACATGAGACTGCTGAATTGGATAACACTCCTCATGTTTGTGGATAGCTGGGGGCTAAGGAGGGCCAATCCTATGCTAATTCGGAGATTTATTTTCTTTTTCAATGTAGATTCAAAGTTAACCAGTCCCATGCAATTGCTGAATCATAACTGCATTTGATTAAGTTTTATGTATTTGTATTAAAGGATACCTTAATTCTAAATATAATCAGAAATTGACTGTGTGTGTGGGGGGGGGGGGGGGGGACGCATAGACTTACTTCACCTACAGTGACCTGTTGTCTCCTTCCGATCATCTGTAAGCGGCACCGTTGTTAAGCCCTGGTCAGTGGGGTCGGTGCAGTAAGTCCCCGTGAGTATGCGCACACTCCCATGGGAAGACTTACTCAGCGCCTGCGGTCACCAGGTGCCATAGTGGGCGTACTGCACATGCGTGCGCAGTATTTGCGAGTCAGGTGACCACGAGCGCTGGCTGTGTTTTATCACAGGGACTTACTGCACCGACCCCACCAACTAGGGCTTTACAACGGAGCCACTTACAGATGATCGAAAGGAGACACTTGGCCACTGTAGGTGCAGTAAGTCTATGTGCTCCTCCCAGCCCACACACACAGGGTGTCCATTTTTTATTATATTTAAGACTGAGGTATCCTTTTAAATTGGCATACAATTAGCATTATTACTATATGTTGGCCTTGCTCCTAAAAGCAGCTTCATGGTAGCATTTGTGACAGGTTCCCTTTAATGTGTGGCCCTGAGGTGCTTTGGATGGGCCTGTGCAGAGTAACGTAACAATGGTGCGGTGCTGGCTGCTGAACCTGTGTGGTCTTTTCCCCTTCAGGAAAGCCGCTTACAGGAGCTGTGCGAGGGGCTGGTGGAAGAGTCTGAGGATGATGCAGTAGGGGAGGAGCAGAGCACGGAGCAGAACACTGTAGCTCTGCCACAGAGAGAGCGGAAGACGGAACGCCAAAGGAAGAAGGAGAAAGAGGCCAGGAAGCTGGTAAGGAGTGCCTTGTATTCAGCTGTATTCAGTTCTGCCTACAAATACACTAATAAAAGCTCATGCTTTCTCTTACTAAAATAGGTCCCTATATGTCCCCTAATTTTTTGTTTTATTATTTACCTTGTGTGTGTGCCTTTGCTGAACTGTGCAGTGCCAACAGGACTGTAGTGTGTATGTATGTATGTATGTATGTGTGTGTGTATATATACTTTTTTATAAAGCTTCAGCACTGAGCTTATCTCAAAATGCATATAACAGAAACTGCCCATTTCAGATAAGGACAATATGACCATAAGGTAATTGAATCCCCTTCCTTTTTGAAAAGAAAAGTTTACACAGTGCCTGTTATCTAGGTGATGATTGCTGGAAGGGACATTTATCTATAAAATAAGCAGTAGATTAACACTGAGCTGTGACACCCATGCTAACCTAGAAATAAAAACACATAAGTAGATAAATACTAGTTCTACTTACATAACAGATTTATTGCACTGTCCACATTGTTTCCTGTTAATTATAAAGGAAAAGCAGAGAATCCCATTCTAGACCGTTTCCATTTTGGTTACCTTTGAATGAAGGTAATCCTGTCATACTTTCCTCCATCACTTTTTTTTTTTTTAATTTCTCTCACTAATTGTGTATTTGTTACCCACCCTCCTCCCAGAGTCTTCAGACACTCCCACTGAGGTCTATACTAGGAAGTGCACTGTTTTGTCATTAGGAGGGGGAAATAAAGGGAAGAGGAATATATTATAGATACAAAGACCCACCCAGCATGCAACTGTTTTGCCAGTTGGTGGCAATTAATGGGCCACATGTGGAGAAGTACCATTTCCACCAGGGCTGTGGCGTCGGAGTCGAGGAGTCGGATTAATTTTGGGTAGTTGGAGTTGGAGATTTCATAAACTGAGGAGTCTGAGTTAGAGTCGGAAGAATTTTGTACCGACTCCACAGCCCTGGTTTCCACTCGGCCTTTCAGATGCTTAGGCGTTCGCTGCTCCAAAAAGTTGATTTGTAGGTCGAAGGAAGTTTGACCAAAATCATCCCTAAGAATAGGGGATATATGGACATTTCTAGGACAGGGTTAGGAGGCGCCCGGGTTGAAAGTGTTTCTAAATTGATACCTATATACAGTACTTTTCAGAAATTAATTTTGTAAATAGTTGTCCTACCTTATAGGTGTCCCATTGTGGATAAAAAATAGTAGAATTTCAAGATAAAAATGGTGCACTTAGACAACACGTTTCACGGCCACAGCTGCTTCCTCATGTCAATAACCGTGCCTTTAGGAACAAATGGCGGAGCTCAGAATGACCATCAGAACACAAAACACATAGATATAGATATAGATAGATATATAGAGAGAGAGAGACAATTCCCGTGTAGCCATAAATACACAGGCATAGACATACATACATGTGTGTCTCAGCAGCTTACTCAAGTTTGGCAAAACTGAGGGAAAGATTGGTGCTAGATTTGGTTTTGATTAACATACATGTCTATATATCAAATATATATTCGGTCCGTCTGAATGTTGTGTGTATCTGCACAATGCATACAGGATCTTCTCCAAAAATTAGCATATTGTGATAAAGTTCATTATTTTCTGTAATGTACTGATAAACATTAGACTTTCATATATTTTAGATTCATTACACACAACTGAAGTAGTTCAAGCCTTTTATTGTTTTAATATTAATGATTTTGGCATACAGCTCATGAAACCCCAAATTCCTATCTCAAAAAATTAGCATATTTCATCCGACCAATAAAAGAAAAGTGTTTTTAAAACAAAAAAAGTCAACCTTCAAATAATTATGTTCAGTTATGCACTCAATACTTGGTCGGGAATCCTTTTTCAGAAATGACTGCTTCAATGCGGCGTGGCATGGAGGCAATCAGCCTGTGGCACTGCTCAGGTGTTATGGAGGCCCAGGATGCTTCGATAGCGGCCTTAAGCTCATCCAGAGTGTTGGGTCTTGCGTCTCAACTTTCTCTTCACAATATCCCACAGATTCATCCCCAGACCTAGCCAAACAACTAACAGCTGACAACGTGTGGTCCAGAATTGCATTAACTTGGTAGAAATGGGCTATAACTAATAGACTCCTTTAGACCCGGTGGGTCTGTTGCTCGCAACTCAAAAATCCATTTCCGTTCTTTTTGTAATAGGAGGCGGTCAAAATTACCGCCTCTAATGGTTTTATGAATACGGTCTAAACCAATAAATCTCAATTTCTCATATCTGCAACCTTGTGCTGCTCTAAAATGTCTTGCCACCGGTGTAGGAATAGTGGAGACTTTTCTGGTAACTATACTTGTAATGTGTAGGGACATACGTGTCCGTAACTCATTCTTGGTCTTGCCCACGTAAAATGCACCACATGGGCAGACCAAGAGGTAAACCACCAAAATGGTGGCACAATTAACAAAATGGTCAAGTTCCCACATCCTACCATTTGGCAGCAAGACAGATTTGCCCACGCCAATATAGCGGCACATTGTGCAACCTCCACACTTGAAAGTGCCATTCAGTTTGCAATGTTTAAGGGGGGTGTCTGGCCCGCGAAAATAACTGCAGACCAACATATCTCGAATAGACGGTGCTCGACGATACGCAACATGAGGCCGGTCAGAGACCACTTTACTTAATTTCGGATCATTTGTCAAAATGTGCCAATGACGTCTGAGAATAGTCTCAATGTATGTAGATTGTGCGCAAAACTGTGTGCAGAATCTCGGGGATACATGCTCTAAACCTCCCCCTAAGATCGTCTGCCGCATTCTGAAAATCCGTATCCCGTGAACAGTTACGTTTAATCCGCAAATACTGTCCTGTTGGAATGCCCTGAATAGTGTGTCTGGGGTGGAAACTATCAGCTCGTAAAAGAGAATTGGTCGAAGTTTCTTTGCGATATAGAGTTGTGTAGCTGTATCCTTGTTCATCTACATTGATGTTAACATCTAAAAAAGGCAGCGTATGATAGTTCCATTGCAAAGTGAATCGCAAATTCCTGTCATTCTCATTAATCAACTTGACAAACTGAGTCAGATCCTCCACCGTTCCAGACCACAACATAAAGATGTCATCTATGTACCTGTGCCACGCAAGGATGTGGCACAGGTACAAAAAGAGACCATCACTAGAAAAGATTGTACGTTCCCACCCCCCCAGGTACAGATTGGCGTAAGATGGGGCACACGTGGTCCCCATGGCCAAGGCCTGCACCTGGAGGTAGTGGGAACCCTCAAACACAAAAATATTATTCTGTAACAGCAATAATAGGAGGATTTTGTGCGGCACTCTCTGCATACCCAGTTCACTTAAAAATACCCCATCAGCCTCAATACCCAAATCATGTGGGATGCTGGAGTATAGGGCCTCCACATCGAGAGCCACAAGAATAGTGCCAGGAGGCACCTGTATGCCATCCAGCATACCCAAAAGGTGGGAAGTGTCCCTTGTATAGGATGGAAGGGACTTAACATGAGGCTGCAGATACCGATCTACATATATACTTATCTTCTCGGTGAGCGACCCCCCCCCCCCCCTCCCCGAGACAATAGGTCGACCTGGTGGCCGATCCAATTTCTTGTGAACTTTTGGAAGAGCGTAAAAAGTTGGAGTGATCGGATCTGCAACCTTCATGAAGTCCCCAGTTTAATCATCAATAACATCTTACTTTTTAAGTTATTACGGTTTCATTGTCTCTGCTCAATGACACATTCATTGAAGTATGCCAGAGCTAAAATATATTGACTAATTATTGACCCTTCTTATCTCTTTCCTGCTCTCAGAAGCCATTTACTGCCAGGAAAAAGTTTTTTTTTTTACGGCTGTAATTCCTCATCCGACCCGGTCCCGACCCAGACAGAAACTGTCACTTTCATACCTAATGTTTAATGCTAGGTACACACCATACAATTTTCTGTTAGATTTTCTCTAATGCTAGGTACACACCATACAATTTTCTGTTAGATTTACCTACAACATGGAAAAAATCTATCTGGCATCTATCTTGCAAATCGAATTGAATCCTGATCGGACATGTCAGATTTAATCAGATCGTAAATAGAATCATAATCGAATCGCACAAAGAATCGTATCGTGTAGATGGGGCTTAATGCTAGGTACACACCATACAATTTTATGTTAGATTCACCTACAACATGGAAAAAAGCTATCTGGCAGGTAAATCTAATGCTAGGTACACACCATACAATTTTCTGTTAGCTTTTTTCCATGTTGTAGGTAAATCTATCTGGCAGGTAAATCTAAGAGAAAATCTAACATAAAATTGTATGGTGTGTACCTAGCATTAAGCCCCATCTACACGATACGATTCTTTGTGCGATTCGATTATGATTCTATTTACAATCCGATTAAATCTGACATGTAATGGCAAATCGAATTGAATCGAATCCCGATCGGACATGTCGGATTTAATCGGTCCGTAAATAGAATCATAATCGAATCGCACAAAGAATTGTATCGTGTAGATTGGGCTTAACACTTTCAGGCATAGCAAGAAAAAAAGGAATGCAGCATAGATATTTGTATGCTAGGCACAGTACATATGTCTATCTCATTATGTCACATGTCAGCTCGGATGTCCTTTAAAAAATAGAAAAGGGCAGATTTGATGTCACAGTTGACGACATCACGTAGAAAAAGATGGAAACCACCAGAACTTTTCTTTTTCATATCGCATTTCCCTTAAATCTGACAGTGAACACTAAAATAACAGGATAGGTGAGCTAAATAAATTCTTATTCAATTATTTAATTAAGTTAATATGGAGTTTTATCCCACTTTAAGGCAACATATCTGCAGTGATTGCTGTTAGTGATTTTCTCTTCCTGGAAAAAAAAATCTGTGTAAACTTGCAGTCATGTGCGGCCTTCTTCCCTGTATCACAGCAGTTTTCCTGCCTTTTCCCCAGAAAGCCCGGCAGGATGCAGAGAAAAAAGAAAAACAGAAGCGACAGGGCCTCTTTCAGCTGAAATCAATCTACACATCACTGAAGGCTAGACAAGCCGAGCTGTTAAGGCGGAAGCAGCTTCGAGAGGAGAAACGGAGATTACGGGCTGTGCAGCCACACCGGTTGGGCCGCCTCAGGTTAGTATGGTGTTTTTGTACTTCATGTATGTTCTTCCTGATTTGAATCCAATAAGCTACACATGGCTCCCCAGTCATGCCTGTAACCATGTGCCGCTTGCTGGTCTTCTCTACATTCTTAGAGATATCATACATTCTGGTTTCCAGGCTGTTGTAGTTATTCTTTATTCATACCTTCCAGAACCGTTACCGACCCATATAGACAAGACAAATCACATTTATGGCAGACTCAGAGCCAGAGCTGCAGCTACTAGGGCATGCTCAGTAGGCAGTAGCACTGTTAGGCAGTCTAGCCCAAGGACCCTTTACTGATATGGTGCTGGCCTACTTAAAGGGATACTTAAGTCTGGCCAAAAAATGAGTTTAACTCACCTGGGGCGTCCCTCAGCCCCCTGCAGCTGATCGGTGCCCTCGCAGCTCCGCTCCGATGCTCCTGGACCCGCCGGCGACGACTTCCGGTTTCACCGGCCCACAGGCATGGGAATGCGAGTGATTGTTCGCATTCCCAGCCACAATAGCACCCCCTATGCGACTATTGCGCCCTTCGTGCCGCAATAGTCGCATAGGGGGTGCTATTGTGGCTGGGAACGCGAACAATCACTCGCGTTCCCATGCCTGTCGGCCGGCGACGGCGAAACCGGAAGTCGTCGCCGGCGGGTCCAGGGGCATCGGAGCGGAGCTGCGAGGGCACCGATCAGCTGCAGGGAGCTGAGGGACGCCCCAGGTGAGTTGAACTCATTTTTTTTGGCCAGGCTTAAGTATCCCTTTAACGGTAAGAGATTTGAACCCTGGTCTCCTGTGCCAGAGGCAGATCCCTTAAAGCGGACTAGAACTCAGAACTTCCTCTCTGCTCTAAAAGATAAGTGACAGCAAAATAACCTAAACATTTTTTAATTCTTTGTTACAGCTGATACAAATCCTTCAATAAATCTGCAGTGTTTCTACTTCCTGCTTTCATGGAAGCAGACCTGTTGTTAACATCTTGTGTTTACCAATTGGCTGTCTGCCGTAACAGACAGCTGAGGGATCAAATTACTACTTGTTCTTAGTCACAGATGAGGGGGAATTAGACAGAATAAACTCTAAATACATACAGGGTGCATTTCAATAGGTTTTCTTTCTGTCCTAAATCAACTTTTTGCTTATCTATACATATCACACGCGAAATGAATAAAGATTTGGGAGGTCAAAGTTACGCAGAACACCTATTTGCATAGCGGTTCTTTATCCGTAACTGAAATGTTTTAGGTCTGAGCAAGCAAAGACTGGCTGGTGGCTTATTTCAGAAGTTCTGACATGAAAGCCTCCACTCTGCAAGTATGAAATAGGTGGGATGTATCCCCCTCCTGTGTGAGTCAGTCTGCTGCAGCCTGTGTAATATGATTTCCACAGTAATGGCTATAAACAGATCTGCTGGTTTCTTTGAGCTCATTGCCTGCTGGCAGTTGGGGGGAGGGGGGGGGGGAGAGTCTTTCACTACTGGTCACCAATTGGTACTGCGCTGCTGTATCCCTGCTTGCTGGCTGCCTCTTCCTCCTGTGCAATATACTGATCAGGCACCTACTCTGTCATCTCTGCACACAGCTGATAAACTTGCTGTGTGCTGGGATGACAGGACCGGTGCCGGACTGACACTGCACCACTGTGTCCCCGCTTTCTGGCTGCCTCTTCCTCCTCTATCTTCCACTAGGGCTTATTTTCAGGGTAGGGCTTATATTTTAAGCATGCTCAAAATTCCAGCTAGGGCTTATTTTCAGGGGAGGGCTTATTTTCAGGGAAAGAGAGTAGTGTATATACCGTGTCTTTGCACAGCATGAGGCCTTCTAGAGTAAAGGGATTTGCACTGATGATACCTGTAGGACTCTGCCCTATGATGAGATCCATCCTTGCGCTGTGAGAATTTTCAGCTTCATCTGCTGAAAATGTGAGGCCAACACTGGGTGCCCCAGGAGTGTGGTGTGTTTGCCATGCCTGGGGTCTGAGGGCAGAGAGCCAGACAGGTGGTTTAGTCCTTTGTTTTCCTATGGTGCTCAGATGCTTGTCGTTAATTTCCCTCAGCTGGGATGATGGCTGATCAGTCAACTTGTGCAGCATAAAGCTGATCCTGAAACTATGAAGTGCTGCGAGTATTTGAGTACTGGGTGTAAAAATTAAGTATAAAAGTGTACCAGTTTTGGTGCAGTTTATACTTGGGGCTTCCTCCAGCTCCATGAGTACCGTAGGCTCCATTGCTGGCCGCTCCGTTCACCCACGATCACCTCCGGTATCTTCCAAAGTCAGGCCCAGTTGTGGTGTTTTGCGCCTGCACGGCCCAGTGCACTGCCGCGGCTGGGAGCATCCTACGCCTAAGCAGTACTACTGCGCAGGCGATGGGTGGCACATGCACAGCCAGGCCGAGCAGGCGCAGAACATTCCCGCTAAAGAAGATACCGGAGGGGCTCCTCAGTGAAGTATTAAATTGCCCCTAATCTGTCATCTCGGCTTCCCTTTAAAGGAATACTGTAGGGGGTCGGGGGAAAATGAGCTGAACTTACCTGGGGCTTCTAATGGTCCCCCGCAGACATCCTGTGTTGGCGCAGCCACTCACCGATGCTCCGGCCCCGCCTCCAGTTCACTTCTGGAATTTCTGACTTTAAACACAGAAAACCACTGCGCCTGCACGCCCATGTCCTCGCTCCCGCTGATGTCACCAGGAGCGTACTGCGCAGACACAGACTATACTGGGCCTGCGCTGTGCGCTCTTGATGACATCAGCGGGATCGAGGACACTGCAACGCAGGCGCAGTGGTTTTCAGACTTTAAAGTCTGAAATTCCAGAAGTGAACCGGAGACGGGGCCGGAGCATCGGTGAGTGGCTGCACCAACACAGGATGTCTGCGGGGGACCGTTAGAAGCCCCGGGTAAGTTCAACTCATTTTCCCCTGCCCCCCCCCCCCCCCCCTACAGTATCCCTTTAAGAATTCATAAACTATTGGTTGTGTGTTTGGTGGTGATCCGGCACATCTGTTAGCATGAAGTCATTATCTCATCAGTGATGCAAAGCATGGAAACTCCTAATAAGGGTATATGGCCCTCTTCTCTTCCCATATAGATACCAGGAGCCAGATGTAGATGTTCTCCTGAGTGAAGAGCTCACAGACTCCCTGCGTAAATTAAAGGTACGTTCCTTATATCCATTTGAGCCCATTGGGGAATGTAGAGTAGATGGAATGCTGCTCTGGGAATTGCTATGAGGTGCACACCGATGTGAGAACAGAAATGCACCCGGACGCTGGTAGAGATGCGAGGTCAGGATTGCCTAAATCTGAGTGTCAAGGAAATTGTCTGCAGACATTTACCTTCAAGTTTTCTGGATAGTTAGACAACCCAAGGCGAACCTAATGGAAAGCAGATCTCCATCCTAAAGAAAATATTAAGCTGGGTTCCTGTAAGCGAAAGTTATAGTTACCTGAGGTGTCTTGTTCTGCTAAGCCGTCCCAAAGACTTTGCATCACCCAACTTCTGGTGCATGGCAGTGTTCTCCCCAGAATTTTTTCCAGCTGGGTGGCATGAAAATGTAGCCGGATGGCATCAAAAAGTAACCGGGTGGGGCAATATGAGAGAATGCAGGGCTCGTGCCTTTCTGCACAATTCTGCTTACAGCATAGGAGGAGGTGAGCCGATGACAGCCGGGTGCTCACCAAAACTAGCCGGGTGGAGCATCCGGCTAAAAGAGCCTGGGGAGAACACTGCATGGCCCTGCCTCCCCTCTCTCCCCAGAGAAAAACACCAAGCTATTTACTGCAGTTAAAACATCTTGGCGGGAAGACTTGCCGCTCTCTTATTTTATCAGACGCTTCCCTGTGCCCAACTTTACTCTCATCGCAACTATTTGCAGCTCTGTGGTAGGGACAGGGTCAGTTCAGTGTTGGGCATCAGTAAAGGGAGAGTTCTATGCAAGCGTAGGGTTAGGTAAAATACTGGTAAAGAATACTAGAACTTTAGTACTCATAATTTTTTTTTTCTATAGTACTTGCTTTACTGCAGATTGATTTGTTGTTAAATTGTGCTTTTATTTAATTTTATAGCAGTTCTGAAAGCTGATGGGGAATCTATTGTATTGTAAAATGTTGCAGTGATCTTAGTGATTTTTATTTTTTTTTTTTAATTTTTTTTTTCTTCTCCATTAAAGCCTGAGGGAAGTTTAGCCAAGGAACGATTCAAGAGTTTCCAGAAGAGAAATCTCATTGAGCCACGAGAGCGGGCAAAGTGAGTGCTGATTGGATGAACTGAATGCTTAGTGGTTAAATACAGTAGAGTCCCTTTATAGTAAACTTCAAGGGAACTGGCCAAGTAGTTTACTATATCAGAGGTTTGCTATATCAGAAATGGTCATACATTGTATCTTTATAGAGGCACATGGTTGGGACCTGGGGACTGAGTTTAATGTAGCCAGACATTTACTAGAACAAGATTCTACTGTAATAAATACAAGTTTCTGTAGTTTCTGGAAACCAGAAAGTCCATAGTGTCTAAAATTTCACTGGACACCCAACTTGTTGAAGGTGTCTTCTTTCTATGTTAGCAATGTGTAGCTACAGTTTTGGTTTCGCCAACTTACAAGCCGATGGCCATTCGCTTGCACGCATCTTCGTTCGCACTTCTTGCGCTGGTAACATCCTGCGCAGGCACAGTACGAGAAAATCTCTACTGCGCATGGTGTTCCCAGCTACTGACGTGCGGACGAGGACGCGCGGCCGGGGCCACAGCCTGGGAAGTTAAAAGTATTTTCACATTATACAGTAGGAAAGTTATAAGAACTTATAAATCATTTCAACAATAATTTTGATACTTTAACCTGAAACCTAAAAGAAAATAGAGCAAAATCATGATTTTTAAAGAATACAATGT
This sequence comes from Hyperolius riggenbachi, assembly GCF_040937935.1. Taxonomy (NCBI): domain Eukaryota; kingdom Metazoa; phylum Chordata; class Amphibia; order Anura; family Hyperoliidae; genus Hyperolius; species Hyperolius riggenbachi. Next base: position 70,940,722 of record NC_090653.1, read on the forward strand.
TATATCTGACAACAAAAGGCAGGCTTTCTGCTTTGGGCAGCCTGCTGCCTCTGTTTTAACTGCACCCTCTAGTGTTAGCAACTTGAACTGCAGGCCCTGAAGCAGGTGCAGTGACTAGTGTATATGTTTATCTTTTTAAGTTACTGAAGTTACTAAAAGTATTAGGATATCACTGAACATTTGTATTTTCCGTTTCTTTTATCAGATTCAAGAGAAAGCTGAAGGTGAAATATGTGGAGAAGCGAGCATTCCGAGAAGTCACGTAAGTTATGGGAACATTTGCATGTAGAAGGTTACAATGATGCTTTCCCTGCCTGGCCAGAACCTGTAGGAATGTCAGTGTTTAGAGTATATGCTGCTGCTGCACCTGAGCCACAAGCTTTGTTTGGTTCAATAGAAGTAGATTAACCATTTCAGCCGCCCGGACTTGATCATCATGTCCAGGCGGCTGCTCTGCTGCAGTGGCGTGCTTCGGTGTGCGATCGCGGGAGCTGTTCCCCGGTAGCCCTGAGATCAGTGAACGGGAACATGGTTCCCATTCACCGATCTAAGTCCCCAGCAGAAAAACAGACTGTCTCTTATCAGAGGCCGCAGTCTCTCAAAATAAAGTTTTCCATCCTCCTTATGCTTCCGAGAAGCAAGGAGGACATAAAAAAAAAAAACTCAATGTGGCCAAATGGTAAAACTACATCTACAAACATTTTTCAAGGCAATTTACACACATTATAACATTTAAAATTAACTGTAAATTACCCAAATAAAATTTAATGGAACAGTTGCCGAAGGGTCTGAGCTTTTTAAATATGCATGTGAAGGGGGTATACTACGAACATTTTTAAATTTATAAGCTTGTAAATAGTGATGGACGCAAAACTTAAAAAATTCACCTTTTTTTCCAAGTAAAATATTGGCACCATACATTGATGAGGACAAAATTTAAATGGTGTAATAACCGACACAAACGGGCAAATAAAATACATAGGTTTTAATTATGGTAGCATGTATTATTTTAAAGCTATAATGGTCGAAAACAAGGGAAAAAAAAAAAACAAGAAAACAAGGTGTGTATGCTATGAATGCATTTTGGAGGAACGGATCTTTTGCAGATACTGATCTTTTGAATGTGTACAGCATCTGTGTGTGCAGCATCTTGCAAAACGTTTTATCTGATGGGGAGTTCAGCTCCATAGAAAAGACTGGGAAGAGTATGGCTCTCCTACTACATGGAAGGGGGTAAAATTGGTCTGATATCTTTCATTTATCTTTCAAGTGTTTACACACCATAAGGCAAGAAATGACATCAGAATTGCCTTCAAAATAGCCACACTTAAAATGGGAAATGCTAAGAAGGATTTTCTTTACTGTAGAAAAATCATTAAAATCAAAATGTGGACAGTGCAATACATATGTTATGTAATTAGTGCAAATATTTATCTACTTATATATGTGTTGCTTTTTTTAGATAGTATGGCTGACAGCTCCTCTTTAACAAGTGTGAATTGTGGTCATGTGGAGCAGTATGATGCCGCACTCCATTATACCACAATGCACCCACCGCACTGTTAACATTGCATTGCTGTGTGGCAAGCAGCATTACAAAGCGGCCATTATGTCACACCTCAACACTGAACGTTGTGATGTGGCATAATAGCTAGAAACGTGTCTATACTGTGCCGGTCCTGCAGCGTCGCCTAAGGCATCGGTAGCGATCCCTGTTGGATCACATTCCTCGTGCATGTCTACAAAGCTTTAGTGTCCTAGCTGGAGATGCTTGGAGGTCCTTTATGAAGTCAGGCCCATTGCGTATGTTTGCTGACAACTCTCAGGATAAATTTCCACTGTAGTGTGGATTTTTCGCATCATATCCGATTTTTTTCAATTCTTGAAATATCGCATGTAAATGTATGTTTTGTTACACAAATTTTCTGATGCGAATTTTCGCATTAGTCAAATAGTTACAACTAGGCATGACAAGTTCCTGTTCTGGGTAGAAAGGGAGAAAAAGCTGATTTGCGCAAATAACGCAATAAATTGTGTTGTACTCTGATGCCATTAAAAAAAAATGTATAGGTAAATCGTGCACGAGACGCGTAAGCTATCAGAAGAAATAAAGCAGGCCCTCCAGTTTTTTTTGTCTTGCATATGATCGCATAAGAAATTTGCATTAAAGAGACTCCGTAACAAAAATTGCATCCTGTTTTTTATCATCCTACAAGTTCCAAAAGCTATTCTAATGTGTTCTGGTTTACTGCAGCATTTTCTACTATCACAGTCTCTGTAATAAATCAATGTATCTTTCCCCTGTCAGACTTGTCAGCCTGTGTCTGGAAGGCTGCCAAGTTCTTCAGTGTTGTGGTTCTGCTATACACTCCCCCCTCAGGGGGGAAAGAAACACACAAATGATCTCTTGAGATTCAAAAGGAAGGCTGTATACAGCCTGCTTGTGTATGGATGTATTTTCTATGTGTGGACATACTGTACATCAACCTACTTCCTGTTTTGGTGGCCATTTTGTTTGTTTATAAACAAACTTTTTAAAACTGTTTTTAACCACTTTTAATGCGGCGGGGAGCGGCGAAATTGTGACAGAGGGTAATAGGAGATGTCCCCTAACGCACTGGTATGTTTACTTTTGTGCGATTTTTTTTTTTTTTTTTTTTTTTTTTTTTTTTTTTTTTTTAACAATACAGATTCTCTTTAAATGGAAACTTACTCATTCACAACCATTTGTTTCTATACTAATGTAAATTTTCTATCTGAGAAATCTGCTAAATGCAGAAGTGGAGACTTGGCCTCAAGGAAAAATATTTGCGTCCTGGAGCATCTGACCTGCATGGAAACCATTGTGGGGTTTTTTTGGGAGAAGGGGGGGGGGGGGGGGGGTTGCTCCCTTTTTTTTTTTCTTTTTTTCTTTTTTTTTTCCGCCTTTTGTCAGCCATCTAAAATAGGTTGTAAGATATCTCTCTTCACTTGTCCAATTTGCTATGTCTTTCGGTAGATACATAATTTGCCTAGAAAGTATTGTTTGACTTGCAGCAATTATTTTGTCCTTTTGTAGTAACAGAAGACTTCCTTGTGTTATAGAACACCCATTTATGCTTTTCAGCTCCTGCACATGTAGTAAATCAGCCAACTGATGATGTCCTTTTCCTCTTCTCTCAGGCTATAGATGACTGTGTCCAGCTCCTGCCACGGGGCTTTATCTTGTTGGATGTCAACGCATGGCTTTGGATGAAACCGCAATGCGACTCGGACCAGACAGCTTTGTGCTGGACTCACCTCCTGCCTTGTAATTTCGTCTGTTGGCTGGAACATCATTAGGCTCCATGGCTTACATTTATCTGGGCTGAATTATTTCACTTCAGAAATCCTCAATGTTGACAGGTCATCTTAAAGCAGCCTACTGCAAAAATCCAGCACAGGTCACCATAATCCAGCCATATTGCTCCTACAATGAGAAGAACCTGTCCCTGCTTATTGCGGCTGACTATAGACATCAGAGACTGGTCAAATGAATGCTGAAGTACTATCGGACTCACAAAATTGGCCCTCTAAGGCACCCATACCTACAGTTCTATTTCCACAGGATCCGCAGATAATCATCTTATGTCTGTGGGTGTGTTAATGGCAGAAGTAAAACTCTTATCAACATACAGATCCTGTACAGTGATGGTGTTCACTGGCCGCAGCACAGCTTATTGAACTCAGGCCTTCCTCCTGTAGACCTTTTTAGGGATTGTAATAAATATTTTTCCTAAAGTTTCTATTTAACACAGTACAGGTTGAGATATTAATAAACATATTTTCCTGTACAAAATAAATGCATTTATTGAAAATGTTTGTTGATATTTATGATTTATGATGACCCTGCTGCTTTAATAGTCTGAGTGGAATCTAGAAATTTTTCTTTCTTTGTTCAGTTTGATATAGAGTCCCGGTTTTCTGGAACTCCTCTAACCAGCAGTTTCAACCAACCAGCACAAATTGCAGGCAGTACTCAGTGGTGAAGGCCATCTTAGGCTGTTTGTGGGCTCTGCTGTGTTTTTAAAGGAAACCTGAGATTGGTTTAAAATATATAACTGTATATACTCGAATATAAGCCGACCCGCATATAAGCCGAGGTACCCATTTTTCCCTCAGAAAACAGGAAAAGTGATTGACTCGCGTATAAGCCCCCTCCACAGTAGCCAGGTGTGCCCCCAGTACAAGTTAGCCCCCCTCCCCATAGGCAGATGTTCCCCAAGGATGATACAGCTGTCTCAAGGCCCCACTAGATGGCGTCATAGATATTATACACAGCGATTGCCACACTGAAAGAATCCCTGATCATTGCACTGCTGACACGTTGCTTGCATGCTCCGCTCCACAAGCCAGGGGACACAGGTAGTCCTAAGCAGCGCACTCTGCACATCATGTTGCAGGGGATGGGGGGCACGGACACAGCAGGGAGCCACTAGCAAAAACTGCCAGTAACAAAACCTGCTCCACCATCTGTTCTGCTCCACTGACTCACATATAAGCCATGGGGTAACTTTTCAGCACATTTTTTGTACTGAAAAATTAGGCTTATATGTGAATATATACAGTACATACGTTCTCCAGCTCCCCCAGGCTAATCGCTGTCTTGCTGTCACCCTCCGCCTCCCCGTTCATCCGCAATTGGCCCTGCAAAGTCCTCCGGTATGGGGTTAACTGCACATGTGCTGCTGCGTGCGTGCTCCTGTTGCCAGGAGAGTTGTGCACCTGTGCAGCACTACTGCGCAGGCGCAAAACTCTCCCAGTGATGGTAGCCCGTGTGGCTGGACTGCACCTGCGCCGACTGGAGGATTTTCTGGGGCCAGTTGAAGACAAACACACACAGAACATTTATATTGCGCTTTTCTCCTGGCGGACTCAAAGCGCCCGAGCTGCAGCCACTAGGACGCGCTCTATAGGTAGTAGCAGTGTTAGGGAGTCTTGCCCAAGATCTCCTACTGAATTAGGTGCAGGCTTACTGAACAGGCAGAGCTGAAATTCGAACCCAGGTCTCCTGTGTCAGAGGCAGAGCCCTTAACCAATACACTATCCAGCCACTATTACACTATCCAGTCACTGACGAATGAGGAGACAGAGGACGGCCGTGAGGGAGCAATTAGCCTGGGCCCTCAAATACACTTTAAAAAGACACTGAAGCGGAATTTTTTTTTTTTTTGATGAATTGGTTGTGTAGTACAGATAATTACTAGAATATTAGAAACCGAAAATATTCTCATTTTTATTTTCAGTTATATATTGATTTTTATAACCTTGCATCATTCTCTAATATTTGCAGTTTAATCACTACTCAGCATTCTAAATTACTTTACAGAGCAGGCCGGAGGACTACAGTATTGACCTGTCCTCTGCTGAAGAAAATAAAATACAATGACTGACCGTTTAGATAACAAGCTTCAGAATTGTGGAGCTCAATGGCTCTTTTGCATTGATAACTGGAGTTTCACTTTTCCTGTACTGGAAACAATATTAGCCTTGTGTCTAAGCTCTTAATGTCTTATTTCTTAGCTGTACTACATATACAAATAATATCATAATTTTTTTTTTCGCTCCAGTGTCTCTTTAAGACCGGCTTCACAACCCCCTCAAGGTTAATATATTTTAATTTAGTGTATTTTAGCATTTAATACAGAGTTCACGGTATGTATATAGAGTGGGGTATATTACTGTGTTAGCTAGACCTATTTTTAACACTTGAGGGCCATATCCTATTCACGGTGATACATAGATTGCAGATGCGAGCTACTTGTCAACTTCTATTTACAATTACTGTGCCACAGTCCATAAAGTTCTATAACTGTCACAATTTCACCCTTTCCTGGGATCGCTGCAGGAAATACAATAATCAGATGTAATCGTTCAATATTACTGCTGCGCTCTCCAGAATCGTGCATCCTCGTCCCCTCTCACTAACCGCTCACCAGATAGGAGCCACCTCCGCTTCCAGGTGGATCTTTCGCATAGCTTATGAGCCGCTCACTTATGTTCCTGATTCACAAATTCTCTCTGTCTCGTCTCTGAAAAAAAGACGCCTCCACATAGAGTAGTATTGTTTCAACATCCACACAATATACATTGAAACCACCGTGTCTCTGTGATGTCACTCAATGTTTGTGCCAATCCACACATTAACCTGCCAGACTGCTCACCAGATGCTGCCCACCTCTCTCTACCGGTGGAAAATGCGCTTAAGGGCCCAGTGTACACAGGATTCAAGAGTAGTACAATGATTGGGTAACCAGAGGGCGATATAACCCGTGGGATGCACTATAGGAATTAAAGTTATAAATTAGGAAGTTCTTTTAGAATATCAACTTGCAACATGTAAAATATATATTCTACATGTTGCAATTACAACACTGTAATTACAGTTTGTGTCACAAATTACTGTATCAGAGCCCTGGCAAAGCATGTTTTGAAGCTCCTGCCGGGGCTTCCCATTGGTGCATTTTCATTGGTCCAGACTATGGATCAATGGGAAACCCTGGCTGGAGATTCAAAAATGCTTTGTCGGGGTTCCAATACATAGTAGTTAGTGACACACTGTAATTACGTGACTATGGGTGTTTAGTGGGGGGCTGTGTCGATGTGCGGCAGCCTGATGGTGAGCTGTGGGGGTCTTCTTGTTAAAGTAGACCTCCACATGCAGCGATGACATGCATTAGCTGGTATAGAACTGAGCTTTGCAAGGCTAAGGGCCCGTTCACACTGCACGCGTTTCCAGCCGCGTTTTGGAAACGCGTGCAGGTGGCCAAAACGCACGACATCAGACATTGCATAGAGTGCAATGTCTGATGTTCACACTGCATGCGTTCCGGACCTGTGCGGTCCGGGAACGCATGCTGCACGCAGATTTTACAAAAACGCGCGGCTGTCCCATTCACTTTTCAGTAATGGGATCAGCCACGCAACGCACACAAACGCGGATGGCCATGCGTTCGTACGCGTTGCGGTCCGCACGCGTTCCGCACGCATGGCCATCCGCATTTCTGATCTGAACGGGCCCTACGCTCATGTGTGAAAAGTACAATTGGATAGTGTGCTGGGCAATTGTATCGCCCAAGTGAGATCATTACTACCAGGGAGACCGTTGGGTTAAATTGGATTAGGCGATGCTCCCATCCCTGGTGTCTAGTGACCCCTCCCTCCCTGCATGATCAAGATATAGTATGTGTGTTCTTTCAAGAAGTTTTTTTGTGTTATCCTGGCCAATTCTGTGCATCAGGTTATGTTGCATCCAGCTTGTCTTAGATGTGAATTGCAAATAAATTCTGTGTTGCTCCACCAAGTTTTTTAGTCTTGAAAAAGTGTGTGAATTGTCTGATGTTTGAAATGGCTTCTCAGACAACTCCTCTCAGGATTGTTTTTACCATCTCAACATATTTTTTTCTTATGTTACAGGAATACTGTAGGGAGGTCGGGGGAAAATGAGTTGAACTTACCCAGGGCTTCTAATGGTCCCCCGCAGACATCCTGTGCTGGTGCAGCCACTCACCAATGCTCTGGCCCGCCTCCGATTCACTTCTGGAATTTCAGACTTTAAAGTCTGAAAACCACCGCTGATGTCACCAGGAGCGTACTGCGCAGGCACAGACCATACTGGGCCTGCGCGGTACGCTCCTGGTGACATCAGCGGGAACGAGGACACAACGCAGGCTCAGTGGTTTTCAGACTTTAAAGTCTGAAATTCCAGAAGTGAACCGGAGGCGGGCCGGAGCATCGGTGAGTGGCTGCGCAGGAACAGGATGTCTGCGGGGGACCGTTAGAAGCCCTGGGTAAGTTCAGACCCCCTACAGTACTCCTTTAACCTCCCGAGCGTTACGGATGAGCTCAGCTCATCCAGTAATGCCACGGTGGATTAGTCAGGGCCTGGTGGGCCGATTTGCATAACTTTTTATTTTTTTTCAAACGTTCCGATCGCCGCCGCTACCTGCTCTGAAAGAGGCCCCCCCCGCAGACCCCTTGCACAGCCTGGCCAATCGCTGCCAATGATGTCATTCCGATCGTCGCCATGGTGTTCAGAACGGGATTTCCTGTTCGCCATTTGCTAGGCTAGCTACTTGTTAAAAAAAAAAAAAAAATAACTATAAAAAAAACCCTCCCGCGGCCGTGCGCCGAAATTAATCAGAACACCAGGGAGATTAATGCTGGGAATACACGGTTCGTTTTTGCCTTCGTTTAAACCTTCGATTTGTTCGGTAAACGAATCGAGTGTTGAAAACGTATGTGAAAATAGTCATAATCTCATTATAGTTTCGATTAATAGACCCCAAAAACGAACGACTAGTGATCGAACATGTTTGATATTATCTCTCTTTATCCATCTAATCGAGCCATTGGTAGGCTTGATGGCTGTTCAGATCGATTATATATTCGTTTATGCTAGTCCGTCCCTGTAAAAAGGGATTTTCGTTTCTTTGCAGCCTTCGATCATTGGAAAAACGAAACCATCAGAATCGAAAAAAAACGAAACCGTGGGTGGTGATATTAACCGTATGACCGATTATTTCGGGATCGAAAAGGACAAAAGGCACAATCGAAACGAAGGTTTAAACGAAGGCAAAAACGAACCGTGTATTCCCAGCATAAGAGATGCTCTATATTCCTTCTAGCTGAGATAACACATTGTCTTAAGGTGGCTATACATATAGATATGCAGCAGATTTGACCATCAGATAGATGTCTCAGATGCCTGATGTGTGCCACACACTACGAACAGATTTCCAATAGATTTCAGAATGAAATCTATTGGAAATCGATCTAAATGCATTATTGGACAATTATTTTTTTATATATATTTTAAGTATTTATATTATGCAGCGCTGTACAGAGTGTATTGTCTTGTCACGAACTGTCCCTCAGAGGGGGCTCACAATCTAGTCCCTACTAAAGTCGTATGTCTATGTATGTATCATAGTCTAGGGCCTATTTCGGGGAAGCCAATTAGCTTATCTGTATGTTTTTGGGGTGTGGGAGGAAACCCATGCAGACACGGAGAGAACATACAAACTCCTTGCAGATCGACCTAGATTTTCCTTCCTGTCAGATCAAATCGATCGAAATCTGCCGCAAATCGATCAATCAATAGAATCGATTTCCAATCGATCGATGGCTGAAATTGACCAGTGTATGAGCCCCCTTTTTTTTTTATCGCTACCTTACGTGTGAGCTTGACTCCTTTAAAGGGGAACTTCAGCCTAAACAAACATACTGTTATTAAGTTACATTAGTTATGTTAATTAGAATAGATAGGTAATATAATCTTTTACCCACCCTGTTTTAAAAGAACAGGCAAATGTTTGTGATTCATGGGGGCTGCCATCTTTGTCATGGGGGCAGCCATCTTTTTGGTTGAAAGGAGGTGACAAGGAGCAGGAGACACCGTTCCAACTGTCCCGTGTCCTGATTACCACTCCCAGCTGCACAAACTAGGCTTCAAATGTCAAATTAAAAATGTAAAAAAAAAATTGCACCAAAACAGCAGAACGAGAACAACATCAGAAATCCCATCAGGCTTTGCACAGCATAAGGGGAAAACTGCCCGGGCAGTTTTCTTCTGTGCAGCTAAAAATGAGGCTTGTATAAGAGAAACAAAGTTCTGACGCTGTGAAACTGTTAAACACCAAGCCTTTTCAGTGCTGCTGAGTCGATTTTTAGTCCGGAGGTTCACTTTAAGGTAGGAATATCTAGTTTTTATTCTTTACTATACAGTTCTATGTATCATAAAGAACACCGGTATATGTCCACGGGCGCCTCCTACCTTTCTCTGTTATGGGCCCCTTTATTCTGTCAGCATTGTCTGCGCAGTCATAAAACGACCTCCAACAGAGGAGGATTGCTTTTATCTTTAGAATGTAATTGGCACTCTTTCAGTTAGGTCAAGCAACAGCCAGGGCTGCTCACCACGAGTAAATCATGAGTAACCACGGTGGTTACGCGTGATTCAAATTGGCTGTAATTGACGCAGCTGAGTAGCTTTATGCGGTGGGGTTAATTACCCACAACGCCGCTGCCTGCCCTGCGTTTCAAAGGGATTGCAAGCAAAGCGACCTATTGGTCGTATATGCCAGTAGGCACGTGGAGCGCCAATCCGGAAATACAGGCAACGGGTGCACATAATACATTTTGAGGGACAACGGCCGGGCTTTACGTCATATCTATCATTTGTGATTATCGCACCTGACAACCACATTGGCCTGAGAATTCTCAACATCTCAGATTGATACATTCAACCAATTTCCACCCAAATTTTTTATCTGATTCGATAATATCAAAACGGATGGTCGATCGGCTATCAAGTCAACAGATGTATGGCCACTTGAATTCCCCAAAGCTCATTCCCCCCCCTCCCCCCACACACACACTTATGTCCTCCCCTTCGCCACCATCTCTACTAATCCCTCAAATATGCCCCTCTTCCACCTCGGATATCCCCTCCCCCATTACCAGACACATCCTTACTGACCTTCCTGCTGGCACCATGATCCCTGCCTCGTTAATGCTAATTTCAAAAGTTTTGGTACCCCTCCTTCCATCACTGTTTTCACTCCCCCCCCCCCCCCCCAAATCCATGCCTTGCTTACCTGCTTTTTATTGGTGGTCAGTGGCAGTGAACCACTGCCTGCCCACGACCCACTTCTCTATAGTATGAAACCCTATAGCTGATGGTGATCAGCAGCTGGCTGATTGTGTAATGGTTAAGGGCTCTGCCTCTGACACAGGAGACCTGGGTTCGAATCTCGGCTCTGCCTGTTCAGTAAGCCAGCACTAATTCAGTAGGAGACCTTTGGCAAGTCTCCCTTACACTGCTACTGCCAATAGAGCGCGCCCTAGTGGCTGCTGCTCTGCTCTGGCGCTTTGAGTCCGCAAGGAGAAAAGCGCAATATAAATGTTATTTGTCTTGTCTTGTCTTGTCTTGTCTATAGGCCACATCCATACTCAGTACTGACAGGTAGAAAAGCCATTATGAGTCGATCATAGTGAAAGAATCTGTCCGTAACAATTGATGCATGTCTGGCCAGCTTTAGATTATGGTTTCTAATAACAATATTGGAGAGAGGAGACGAAGGCAAAGCAGGTGTTTTTGGTGCACGGAGCTCAGCACCGGTTACCCAAACTAGGAGCGCTATAGCAGCAATAATATGCTGCGCGGGGTGCGTAAGGGAAATTCGGGGCTCCGGTGATAGCCGTATCCCAAATTACACCTCCCTCAGAGTTGCAACGACTGGGAGGGGAATAGTATTTAACACCGCCAGGGAGTTTAGTGGCAGCAGGAAGAGGCATCATTCGGCGCTCCTGGCGCCCAACTTACCCGCAGCATACAAATACTAAGGGCTCAGACACACTATAAGCGCTTTTATGAGCACTTTTTAGCCATCAGAACTTTCTGAGAGCTTTTTAAAAAGGGCTTCCATTGACTTACATTAAAATCATGGTAAAATCATGATCGCGGTAAAATCGCTCAGAAAAGCGCTTATAGTGTGTCTGAGACCTTATGCAGAGAAGTGGAGAAACTGTGAGGAGAGAAAAGCTGAAAGAGAAGGAAGAAGATAGTTAAGTGACAAGACAATATGTTCTGTACAGCGCTGCGGAAGATGGTGGCGCTATATCAATACTAAATAATAATATCAATAATTTGCCTCACCAAGATTGCACTTTTATTTAGCTTTCCTGTATAAGAAGAAGACACAGCCAGCCAGCACTAGGGGAAGAGGGAAACAAAGGTGAATGAGGGAGGGCAGGTGCCAACCAAGAGTGCTTCTGAGCGATTTTCAAATCGACAGTGATTTGAAAAGCGATTGGCTAATCTTACCCTATGACGGTGTTCTCACAGCAGCATTGTGATTTTTTTAAAAATCGCAAACACACTGCATGTAGCATTTTTTGGAGTGATTCATTCAAAAATCGCTCTAAAAATCGCTTCACAAAATCGCACTTGCAAATTGCTAGCAATTGCTATTGTGATTTTGGCTTGCACTAGCTCAGAGAGAGGAGGAGTGGAGAGAGACAGAGAATAGCCTGAGATGGAGCAGAGAGCTTATCTGTATTGCAGTCTCACATCACACAGAGGCTACTTGCCTATAATATGACTCCTGTCTCTTCCAGTCTCTTCCACAAGTCAGAAAGCAGCCCTCCTGGAGTCTAGGGACTGTCAAAAACTTTTCAACTTGTTTAAAGCCTTGTCCACACATGCAGTCATTAGAACAATGGGGAGAAACAAGACAGATGTTTGCCCACAGACCCTCCAGGCAAGCTCTGCATCATGCTATGTATATTTACCAGCTTGCCTGCCCTCTAATTGCACTTTTATCAGCTAGCCAAGTGTTTCAAATTGCCTTATAACAACAAACCTGAATACACCAGACACTGGACTAGCCCTAAATCACTGAATGAAAGGCAGCCTGGGGGGAGATTGCCCCCCTTCCCCCCTAGCCAGTCTGCCCCTGCCCAAACCATTATGCGATCTCATTTGTGATCCTAATAGATGAATACTTACAGAGACATTGGAGCGTCTATTCTGTAATAAGGCAATGCAAAGCGCTTTAGAGTGTGTGGGATCTCAAAATACCCAACCATAGATTATTTTTCTTCAACACCCAACAATAATTGCATGTTTGCTGGTTTACCACCAAGGGTAAGCAGGCAAGAGCAGGGTTCAGAATCACCTGTTGCGTATCTGTACCTAAGTGCTGGTGGACGCGGTCCATGGCACGGTTAATTCACCTAGGTCATCACCTTTGGCTGCAGTGCTCCACACCGCGCTCCATCCTCCTGACAATTCCTCCTTCACAGCGGTGAGGAGGAAGTCTTTTGAGGTTGTAGAACGGCGTGGAGCTCAGTGACCTAGGTGAGGTAACCCTCTGCGCTGTGGTCCACTTACACTTAGGTTCAGGTTCACATCAGGGGAATCTGAATCTCTCTCTCACCTGCTCATCTTTAGTTACCAGTTACTGAACATTTATACACTGCTGAATGCTGCATGGCGCTCAGATTTGTTTCAACTGATCAGGTAGGTCTCTGTGATTTGCTGGTTTGGTATTTATAATCTTTCTATACTGTAAAAAGAAATCTGCACTTTTTTCTTGAACTGGTAAAGAGTTCTTCAGGAACCTTTTACCTGTTCAAAATATTAGTGGTATACGGTTCCTGAACTATCTCAAAACAAAGAAGAGGAAGCTTTCCAAAGGACCTCATTCAGGTTCAGTGACTGGACTGATGAGTCAGTGGATCAAGTAGGCAGACTTAAAGGACAACTGTAGCAAGAGGACTATGAAGGCTGCCATATTTATTTCCTGTTAAACAATACCAGTTTCCTGGCAGCTGGTCTATTTGGCTGCAGTAGTGTCTGAATCACACCAGAAACAAGCATGTGGCTAATCTTTTCTGATCTGACAGTGTCAGAAACACCTGATCTGCTGCATGCTTGTTCAGGGCCTGTGACTGAAAGGATAAGGGCGAACCCAATACTCTGTGAATCAAAGCATCATCGAACCATCCTTTATTAAATATGACCAAATTATAAAATGATTTGAGTACTTCCTATTGTATACTGTAGTCATCATTTGTGGTACAATTACGTTGGATTCTTTTAAATTGTCAGAACGGAAGTTTCTTTAGCCAGGGTCTGTGGCGGGCAAGCACTATAATAGCCCTATAGGTAGCCATTGCGGTCTGTAGGTTTCAAATAATTGGTCATAGTCAGGGTGGCTGTAACGGTCAATTTTGATCACTAGATCTAAAAAAATATATTTTAGAAGGGTGCGTTTCAAACATAAAATTCAGAACCCATTTGAAATGAGGAACAGAGGGGGACAAGCGAATTGCATTTTGTGGGAAACTGTTGCCAAGCTAATTGTATTTTGTGGGAAACTGCTGCCAATCTAATTGTATTTTGAGGGAAACTGCTGCTAATCTAATTGTATTTTGTGTGAAACTGCTGCCAATCTAATTGTATTTTGAGGGAAACTGCTGCCAATCTAATTGCATTTTGTGGGAAGTGCTGCCAAATTGCCAATCGAATTGCATTTTGTGGGAAATTGATGCCAATCTAATTTCATTTTGTAGGAAGTGCTGCCAATCTAATTGCATTTTGTAGGAACTGTTACCAATCTAATTGCAATTTATGGGAACTGTTGCCAAAGTAGTAGAATTGTATGGGAAACTGCTGCCAATTCAATTGAATTTTATGGGAAACTGCTGCTAAACTAATCACATTTAATGGGAAACTGCTGCCAAAGAATTGCATTTTGTGGAAAACTTCTGCCAGATCCTGTGTATTCTGTGGGAAGTTGCTGCCAGATTATGTGTATTTTATGTGTGTGTGGGGGGGGAGACAAGAACAGTATTTATTGAAGTTGGCCCTCCACCATGCAGTCAGAAAAAAATGCCTGTGTTTTGGGAGAAAACTTGGGTGGTGGATGTCTTCAAATACTTAACACTGGTTGTCACTGAGCCCTATATCTTGTAACTGTGCATAGGAAGAAATTATAAGTGATAAGCTCATAGGACTGTTTGTGGAAAAACACAGGGTGCAAGTTGAAGTGGGCTTTGTTTGTGCATGATGTCAGGTATACCGTAGGTAGAAAATGATAGAGTATATAAAGTGATTTGAAGGTACAGCATGGTAGTATGAATTTTATTCTCAGGTGAAATGGAAGCTAGTGAATGACAGACATATCAGAGAGGGGCAATGAGGACTGGATAGAAGGCTTATCAGCAGCAAGATTGCAGTACTTTGCATTGCTAAGAAGGTGGATTGGCACAAAACATTTAACTGTGGAGCGGTTTCTCAGAGCGACTAATCAGGGTCCCTGATCTGGATATTTGCTCCAATTTTACACCAGATCTGCTACAGGTTTTTTCTTCACTGGTTTTGATAAATCTTCCCCGCCGTACACAGAGGACTTCATTCTATCTCTACAAAGTAGCCATTTGCTTTGCAAATGAATCAGCAATATTCCTGCTTTGATTGGCATTACTTGACAACTTATAAAATGACTGGCTGGAATGTAGCCATTGCTGCATAAATGGTTGAAAACATCTTCTCATATTTATTCAAGCATAGTCCCATCCATCTGTCTATGCTCCTCCAGAGATATAATCAATTAGGAGGGTTCATAGGGAGCTGGATGGGTATGCTCCCTTGGCGGTGACCAGCCTGCCTCTGTGTATGTAGCATAGAGAGCTGCATGGGCAGCCCCATCCAGTCCACCCATCCTGATTCTGCTCTCTATGTACCAGAGCAGTGATGTCAACATGGGTCCAGGATAGGGAGTGCAGGCACACTGGCCAAGTGAAGGAAAGAGGGAGGTGTTGGCCATGCCAGCCAGGGAAAAGGGGCAGCCAGCACACTTCGTGTGTCAAGAAGACTTCTGTGACTATCGGATCCAGAGATGTAAACCTGGCCCTGATAAGAAGCACAGACAAAGGTTGGCCATGCTTCTTACATTTAAAAAACAAGCAGCACCACCGGTGCCCTTTTTGAATGTACACATCTCTGGATGTTCCAGAGTCTTCCCATGTCTCCTCAATCCAACCACCCTTTTCTCTTTGTGGCCACACTTCCCTGGAGTGCAGACGTGAGTACAGCTGTGCCTGCAAAGTATCACAAAAGCTGCCCCTGGGTGAGGAGCTTTGTGTTACTGTGCACCACCATTCTCGCACTTGTGCAGGGTGGCCATTCTTGTACATAGATGGGAGTGCAGCCATGAGACTATGGCCTCAATTCACTAAGCTTATCTCCTGTCTTTAATAACTCTTCTAGAGTTGTTACCATGGTGATAAGGCATGTAGTATTCAGGAAACATTTTACCTCAGGCAAACCTAAAGTTAACTCTTTAATCCTTAAAATAACTCCAGAGTTAAAGACAGGCTGTTCATTAACTGCGTGTGAAAATAACTACAGAGGAGGTAACTTAACTACAGAGGAGGTAAATTAACTACAGAGGTGGTAAATTAACTACAGAGGAGGTAAATTAACTACAGAAGAGGTAACGTAAGGAATGAAGAGATAAGATAACTCTCTTACTTGCCTTATTATCTCCAGCATGATCTTAGTGAATTGAGGCCTATATCTGATAAGCCCTTCCCAGTGATGTTCAAAGGGACCCTGTGCAGGAACGGTGGCTTTTCTCTAGTGAGCCGTAAGTGTCAACCTTATTTCTTGAAGAAGTTACAGGTTCGTTTTAAGGCAGAACCAGATTTGTGAAAAGGCCACATAGACCATGACCAATGGAAAAGTGATTCAAGTTGTGGGGCTGCACATGGAATGAGGGTAAAGCTGAAAATGGAATAGGAAGGATACACACGTGGATTGCACGTGGCAGAATTGGTTGTTGTGTAGGAAAGACTCAGAGCTTCTGTGCCAGAAAGGTGGTAGGGTAGCGTGAGCAAAATGTGTTATCACATCATCTTAGAGACACTAAAGTGAAAAAAATATGATATAATGAATTGGTTGTGTAGTATGGATAATTACTAGAAGATTAGAAGCAAAGAAAATATTCTCATTTTTATTTTCAGTTATATAGTGTTTTTTTATGACATTGCATCATTCTCTAATTGCAGTTTACACGCTACTCAGTATTCTAAATGATTTTACAGAGCAGCCCAGTGAACTATTGACCTGCCCTGTGCAGAAGAAAAAAACAGTACAATGACTGACAGTTGCGATAACAAGCTTCAGAAGACAGAACTCTCTGCAACTTTGAAAGTTGTGGAGCTCAATGGCTTTTTTGCATAGATAACTGGAGTTTCTTAAAGGGAACCAGAGACGCCGGCCACAGAAAAAGAAAACAGATTTCATACATACCTGGGGCTTCTTCCAGCCACATAAGCCTGGATCGCTCCCACGCCGCCATCCTCCGCTTCCTGGATCGGCCGTTACCGGGTCCCGTCACCTCCGGCGGACGCGGCCAATTGTCCGCATGATCGGGTACTCCCTCCATATCCTTACGCGTGAGGCTGCGCAGTATGCAGCCGCACGCACAAGGGTATGCCGGGAGCCCCTGTGATGCGGAGAATTGGCCGCGTGCTGCCGCTGACTGGCCGAAACTACGGGACCCGGAACTGGCTGATACAGGAAGCGCAGTACGGCGGCGTGGGAGCGATCCGTGAGTATGGGGCTGGAGGAAGCCCCAGGTATGTATAACTTCTTTTTGCTGGCGTCTCTGGTTCCCTTTAACTCTTCCTGTACTGGAAACAATATTAGACTCATGTCTCTGCTCCTAATGTTTTATTTCTTAGCTGTACTACACATACAGATCATTATATCATAATTTTTTTTCCGCTTCAGTGTCTCTTTAAGCAGTACAACTGCATGAGTATTGCAGAACCATGAATTGAATTTACAACAGATGCTGTCATTTTACACCACTGAAACAGAGTGACACATGTTTTAAATGCTGCTTTTTATTATTTGTTCATTCTAAAAGACATTACAATGATTACAAATTTAATAAAATGTGAATATATTATTACAAGTATATTTTAAATCATATTTTGCTTGCTAAGTTTTGTTTTTCTTATGAGATGCAAATGGTTAAGAGTACATTAGACCAGCAGTGCTCAGTCTTTTCTATGTTGTGATAGTAATTTCTCTGTCGTAATAGTCATTTTTCTATGTTGTGAATATAACAGTGGCCCATATGCAATTCACTTTTTCTCCGAATTTTTCTCTTAGGTGATATTTTCATACCTTTACAATAAAATGCCCTTTAAACTACCGGAAAGCAAGAAAATATTCAAAATTATTTTGATAGTACTTTTTAACCTACTTTTTTGTACGTTTCCAATTGAAAAGTGCTGAAAAATGTTTTAAAGAGAAAATGAAAAATTATCTCCTAGGAGAAAACTTATGAGATAAAGTTAATTGTATACAGCCCATAAGTCTTGGATACTAAAGTGTGCCATTGAAGGGTATCCTAATTTGCTAATTGTTATGGATGTGTCAGAATGGGGAATTGCCCAAAACAATCTAATAACATAATGGTAATAATAATTGCAGTATTTGTATAGAGCCTTTCTCCTGTCGGACTCAAATCGCTTGCGAGGCAGCCACTAGAGCGCACTCAGTAGGCAGTAGCAGTGTTAACCACTTGCCGACTGCACACTCATACCGTGCGGCGGCAAAGTGGTAGCTGGAGGACCAGAGACGCAGATCTGCGTCGCCAGGTGCCTCCCTAATTAATCAGGAAAGGCCGCTCCTGTTAGATGACGGAGCGGGTCTCCGTGAATAGCCTGCGCGCCGCTGATTGCGGCTCGCAGACTAAATGTAAACATAGGAGACATATGTCTCCTTTGTTTACATTGTACGGCACTGCTGCACAGCAGCGCCGTAAGGCTGATCGGCGATCCCCGGCCAATTAGCGGCCGGGGATCGCCGCCAAGTGACAGGGGACAGCCTGTCACTGGCTGCACAGGACGGATAGCGTCCTGTGCAGCCCGGATCACCAGGGGTGAGTTGAAGGAGAGGGAGGGGGGGAATTTCGCCACGGAGGGGGGCTTTGAGGTGCCCCCCTCCGCAACATGCCAGCCAGGAGGAGCGATCAGACCCCCCCTGCACATCATCCCCATAGGGGGGAAAAAAGGGTGGCGATCTGATCGCTCTGCATGCCAGCTGATCTGTGCTGGGGGCTGCAGAGCCCACCCAGCACAGATCACCAAAAATAGCGCTGGTCCTTAAGGGGGGGGGGGGGGGGGTAAAGGCTGGGTCATCAAGTGGTTAAGGAGACTTGCCCAAGAAACTCCTTACTAATATAGGTGCTGGCTTACTGAAAAGGCAGAGCCGAGATTTGAACCCAGGTCTCCTGTGTCAGAGGCAGAGCCCTTAACCATTACACTTCCAGCCAATCTAATAACATAATTGTATTTTAACAACATCCCGATGAACCCAAACAACTCATCTAATCATCACATTTTCCGTCTGAGGCCACCACTGAATAAAAAGTCAATGTAATTTATGCAAACTAGAAGATAAAGCAACACTTTTTTATTAACTGGGATCTTATTTATGTCACATAGGCCTGGATTTACATCACAGGAACCTATAGCCACAAATGTCCTGGCACTTTATACTTCTTCCGCCATGAACCTACATGCACCCGCCGAACCGCACCACAAGTGTGATGGCTGTCCCAGCTGTCACTCCTCCCATACTTCCCTTGCCCATCACAGATAATTTTTCATTTCCTCTTTTAAAAAAAAAACTTCAGAACTACATAATTTTGCAGTTGAAAAGGTACCAAATAGCATGTAAAAAAAAGTACTATCAAAATTATTTTGAGCAATTTTTTTGCTTTCTTGCATAGCGGTTTAAAATAAGGGCATAGGTGTCTGATTATGTGATTTTTCTAGTTCTCCAAGTATCTTGTCTACCCAAAAAGACAGATATTCAATAACTGGGGTAGGATATGAAGGGAAATCTTCCCAGTGGACAGGAACTGCAATAAGAATCTGATGGAGGTTCAAAAATGTCCTCAATTATACATAACTAAAACACAAACAATCTTTGTCATCGCTTATATTTTAATTAAGCAATGTAAATATAGTCACAAATTCTAAGAAATCTAAGAAAAAATAAATTCTTCAATATTCAGTATAATAAATTCGCTTGCATGATGGGATGGGATTATACTGTGTCTGCAAGCTGAAGCAAGTCACCTAAATTTTAGTTTGCCACAATTTCACACAATTTGATGGATCTGTGTCACACTATATTTCAGATCAAAGTTGTAACCCACAGAATTGTTCTTTAAAAATGCATTAAACGGTTTGGGAAAGGGATCTTTTGGAACCAAATTGATTAAACTGCTCGAGCCTCCTTACATTATTACAGGGCACGGCCCTCTACTGTCAAATTTTTGACAAAGGTGGTTGGAACTGAGAACATGATGATAAAAACACAAATTGGAGGTGGCCAGTAGTGTACACAGATTAAAAACAAATCTTTGGTTTTAGAAAAAAAGGGCAAATAAATAACAAATTTCAGCTTTTTTTTCATTAGTCAGGTGTAGTCCTACATGTGTATTCTGACCATTCCTTGTTTGTTTGAGGTTTTGATCATCCCCAGATCTAACCTAACCTCCATCCTGATATGGCTAAATCTTACAAATCATCTAATCCTGATCAGTCTTAAGGCCCATACACACGTCGGATTTTAGGGAACGACCCGTCGTTTGAACGTTCCGTCGTTCGGACGTTTCCGCGTCAAATCCGACGTGTGTACAGACTATCGTTCGGGTGATAAGACTGGTTACCAACGATCCGCCGGGCGGATCGCTGGTAACCAGTCTTATCACCCGAACGATAGTCTGTACACACGTCGGATTTGACGCGGAAACGTCCGAACGACGGAACGTTCAAACGACGGGTCGTTCGCTAAAATCCGACGTGTGTATGGGCCTTTAGGCCTCTTGCACACTGCAAGTGATTCCGATTCAGATTCCGCTTTTTAATCGGTTTATACATCCAATTCAGATTCCGATTTGCAGTGTGCAGGGAGCAAACTGCAAATCGGAATCGGAATCTGATGTAAAAACTGATTAAAAAGCGGAATTTGAATCGGAATCACTTAGAGTGTGCAAGAGGCCTTAATATGTAACCTATTCCTAATATCCACTATAAACACAATCCCCTAAAAAAGTCCTAACCCTAATCTTCCCCCTTTGGCATAACGTAACTGTTATGTCCAACCAAAGAATGACATTAAATCCTATTATATAACTATCCGTGCCAAATAGTTATCCTGGCACTACCTGTCACAGGAGCCCTAGTGGCTGACCGCACTTAGCCTTCTAAACGGTGCCAGCGCACAGATCGTGCGAACTCTGGTCGCAGTCAATGCGCAGGAACCGTTAAGAATTAGCCGCAGACAACTCAGAAGGGAGCCTGTGAGACACGGGTAATTACAACGTCACCTACTGGTTCAGAGTAAACTGCCACCACCGCGGTTACCATGGGACCGTGGAGCCCACTAACTGACTGACTAGTCCTGCGAATAAAACGGTTAAACACACGGTATTCTGTCTAGCCAACAACAAACAAACAGTAGCGTATCTTCAGAGACCCGGGATCAGTTCTGCGTGTGCTGATAAGCAGGGTAGCGGATAGTGAATGACTTGGAGAAAGTCGTTTATTCACGCAATATAAATAATTAATATATACAGACAATTATTAAAAATCACAATTATTAAGACAGTAATAGCCAGTATAAAAAATAAAAGAAGGGAGAAAAATACTTAGTTCCTGGAAAGATGTCCTTTTTGTGGGAAAACAGAGTTCTGGGTTTTCAATTTGAGTTCAGAGTTCAGACCAGGTGGATGCCAGCATATCCTCAAGCTGGCATCTGATGAGTGCAAGATGTTTCAGTGTGGAGGACACTGAGTTTGGGTCCTCAGCCATTCTTATGCCCCTGCTTCAGTAGGAGGGAGTGAGGGCGGGGAGCCATACACCCCCTTAGAAGATGAGATGAGCCCTCCCCTTATCCTGGGGGCTAGAAATCATATCTACCCATATATGGGCTCTATCTCACAGAACCGTACAGGTCAGGGCAGATTTATTAACATTTTCAGGTCTGTCTCGATTTACCCAGCGCCCTGATACCAGACATGAGGGGTGGGACCCCTGTGGTATCATCAGGGCATTTTCAAACTGCCTAACTGGCAGTCCTTACCTCAGAATGTTCTGAAACTTCCTCAGAACCAGCACCGGGGCTCATGCTACACTTCCCCCACGTTTGGTGAAGCTGCCATCTCAGGAACCCCAGAAATATTACAGATCTGGGAAGTTATGGATTATGCCATGAGCCTCAGGTTAATTCAGGAGGTGTTCTAGCTGCTAACAGCTGACTTTCCTTTGATCTTTACTAGGGAGCAAAGTGTCAAGACCTCCCGTGGGTTCGTAGCCTGCCTGGCTGTACCTAGGCATCCTTTGGTTAATTAACATCTCCATGAGATCAGCTAAGTGTCACCTGGTTCCCAGAACCAAAAGGGGAATTGTGCCTTCCACAGGGAATATGTCCAAGCTAATTAACACCTTCCCCCCAGGCTGTCACTTCAGCTAAGACAGATCCCCCAGCTGTCCCTAGGCATAGGGATACTACACGTCAAATCTTGGTTCTATTGATCTGAGGCGCAATCGATGCAGGAATCGAGTGCGATCGTTCTTTTCTTCACGGGCGGTTCCAGGACGCGCCTGCGTCCCCGCAACCGTCCGTGACACTACCCATAAAATAATGCTTAAGTCAAAACAACACAATGAAGCCAGTAGTAAACTCATATTCCCCTCCCAATAACCAAGGGCCATCAACTGCTGCCTAAAGGTGGCCATACATGGTACAATTTTTCAATTAGATAATTTAGTTCGATTATTCTGTTAGATCGAATATAAAGATTTTTCCAGCATGACCGATCATTTTTCCCGAAAAAACGGGATAATCGTTCGAATTTCTTGATCGAAAAAAAAAATATTTTCAACTTTCATTCAATTCGATCATTTAGATCGAATAAACGGGAAAATCGAATGTTTTTATTGTACCGTGTATGGCCACCATAACCTTAACATTGTCATACTAACCCATCAGCATAGTTACTGGATTCAGCCACCATCTCAATGATTATTATAATGTGAAGCTAAAGCCAATGCCTACTGGCCACTGCACTGCCACCAGAGCTCCCATAGGTGGGGAGGGGAGGAGCAACTACTAACATTCCCTTTCTCTCATATTCCAGATTAGGCATTTTTGTGGCTACATGTGTTATAGGTATAAAGATCATGATGACTACACTTGTTTTATGAGCCATGTAAGATGAGCCTCCAGGCTGTGAGGGTCACCAAGAAGAGGCAAAGGAAGGACTGTGAACATTAAGGGCAGGGGCGTCTCACCCACCAGGCAAGTACAGGTGGTTGCCTAGGGCGACATGAGGTGGTCAGGCGCATTCCCCCGCCGCTGCTACCGAGACCATGTTTTTTTTGTTTTTGTTTTGTTTAATATATAATATAACCTCCTGACTCCGGTGCTCGGCACGCTGCCCCCATGTGCTCAGCAGTGCCTCCACCTCCATAGACGCCCCTTCCTTCTCCCCAGCCAATAGAGCAATTAAAACTGCTCTTCTCCTCCAGGCTCCTTCTTTAAAGCCGCGCCCCTTCTTCTCAGTAGCCACACGGGTAAAGTGTTTACCTCGTGTGGCCCAGCCACAGGTTTTCTCGCCTGGAGTAACAAAATGGCTAGAGGCACCCCTGATTAAGGGCCCCCCTCAAAGTTTTGCTGGGGGGCCCCATACTTTGTAGTTATGCCCCTGCTCATGCCAGAATGATCTGCTTGGTAAACCTTCTCTTCACATCTCCAAACCCTCTGTTTTTCTCCTGTTAATACATAGATGTCTCCTCTGGCCTACACAGAAATACAGGTGCTTATCTCACTCTGCACTCTTTTTACCTTTGACTAACTCCCCTCCTGCTATCTCTGGGATCATAAATCATTTGTATAGGACGTTTTCAATGAAGATATTTCAGATTGTGTATTTTTATTTCCTGTTAGGTAAACAATATCCACTGCTTTGGCTAAACAATGTACTCAAAGCTACTATTTACTTAATTACAGTAGATGAAAAACATTTTGATTGTATATATCCATGTTTCTTAAAGGGAACCTGAAGTGAGAGGGATGTGGAGGCTGCCATATTTATTTCCTTTTAACTTATACCAGTTCCCTGGCTGTTAAGCTGATTAGATGGCTGCAGTAGTGTAGTTTAGCTACTAACTGTGATTTGTAATTCTGGCATTCAGTTGCTTCACACTTATTACTTAGTGGCTTATGTGTAATGTCTTATGCTGGGCATACACCATACAGTTTTCTGTTAAGCCCCATCTACACGATACAATTCTTTGTGCGATTCGATTATGATTCTAGTTACGATCCGATTAAATCCAACATCCATTGTTTTGCAGATGTCAGATTTAATCGGATAGTAAATAGAATCGTAATTGAATCACACAAAGAATAGGATCATGTGATTTACCTGCCAGATAGATAATTTCCAACATGTTGGAAATTATCTATCTAACCATCTACCTGCCTAGCAATTAGGCATTGTTCATCTCAGCAGGAGATAACCAGAAGACAATGCACCAGAGATAATAACCAGTCTCTACAGAAAATAATCTAACAGAAAAATCTAAAGGCCCAAACACACACTCAACAGCGGTCTTTTATGCAGCACAATTGTCAAAAGACTTTTGTTGTGAAACAAGTTCAAATAACTAAAAAAAAGTCTCTTGCTATTGTTCAAAAAGCAGTCTGTTGGATTGACGTCTTATCAGTCTTATCAGCTTTTTGAACAATCGCAAGAGACTTTTTTAAGTTATTTCACAACAAAAGTCTTTTGACAATTGTGCTGCATAAAAGACCGCTGTTGAGCGTGTGTATTGGGCCTAACAGAAAAATATAACAGGAAATTGTATGATGTATTCCCAGCATAACAATCTGTTAGCCCTATTAAGGTCCGTACACACGCCGGACTGGAGGCAACGACGGGTCCGTCGTCACCTCCTGCTGGGTGGGCGTTCCAACGACAGTCCGGCGTGTTTACGCACTGTCGGCGGACTGATACGGCTGCTTCTGAGCGATCCGCCGGGCGGATCACTCAGAAGCAGCCGTATCAGTCCGCCGACAGTGCGTACACACGCCGGACTGTCGTTGGAACGCCCACCCAGTGGGAGGTGACGACGGACCCGTCGTTGCCTCCAGTCCGGCGTGTGTACGGACCTTAATCCTGATTTATATGCATGAGCACACTCACTCAGCTGAGTAGACCATTCTGATTTGCCCTGGCTGTGTGGCTGTGTACATAAGCAAGGTCTCTAGTCAGTTCGCGGTTTAAGGGTAGCGGTTAAGGGTAAAGCAATTGATTCAAATTTACCAGAATTCACCATCAATTCTCCACAATTCGACATCACACCAAGGTAATTTCCACTCAGTCCCCTCCTATCACATCACCCCCCCCCCCCCCCCCACCTTAGATTATAAGCCTTTGGCAGGGCCCTCCCTCCTTGTGTATCTGTGCACTCCGCTCACAGAGTAACGTGAACCTGAATGACTGAGACCATTACTCCAGTGTATTATCTGGCATTGAGTACCTTATTGTTTGTTGTGCTTTGACTATCACCCCCATTATCAATGTTTGTAACCTTATTTATTGTACAGCGCTGCGTAATATGTTGGCGCTATATAAATCCAATTAATAATAACAATAACACAGATGATCATTAAGTTATGGCACACTATATTAAACTGGCTCTGTAATCTAAAGATTCTTTTTTGCCATAAAAGTGACATAATAGCTGACCAGGAAGCCATCATTGTACATGTAAAGCATGTGCTCATTTGGGTTGTAGGACAAACTATGCATAGTCCCAGCCATTTTCTCCACTAGAATATTGAGATTCCCTTCCTTTCCAGTATTGGTGTCATACATGTAGAAGATTTCCTCTGTCTTTGTATTGTATGTTCTGGTTGCATACAAGACTCCACAGGCCATGAAGGCGTTGCTGATGCCGGGCTTGTAGATCGAGGTAGTCCAAGTCTGCTTCAACTCCAGTGTAGTAGCATCTATTTGGCTAATGATAATTTTCCCACCCATTTCCTCAGTAGCATATAGGACCCAAAGACCATCTTCATCAGCAGTCAAGTCGATGTCTTGATAAGATGTGGAAGAATAGGAGAAGCGATTATTGTAAGCGGCATCCTTGAGAGCCGCCTGCTCTAATACATCAGTATTCAAGTTATATTTGCATATATTCCTACTGTTGTAGCAATTGTAGTACATGCCGTTGTTGAACATGATCATTCCACCTCCTTGTCCATATCTGTTAGAAGGGAGTCTTTTATAAGTGTTGTGTTTGTAGATCAGCAGATCGTTGTAAGAGGCATAGAGGTATATATATTCCATTATGCGTCCATCAGTGTTAAGAGGGGCAACCCAGAACCGATTCTGGTCAGCTTTTAACTTTGAGTCTTTTCCCCAACCTCCATATTTGTAGCTTGACCCAAACAAATTCTGTTGAACTAGATAGGGCTTGCTGATATTCGAAATGAGTCCATGTTTACAAGAGCCTGTGCAACATAACAAGAAGTGTTACAAAATAATGCATAAAACATCACACAATGTAAAACTGGAGTAGTCAGGGCCTTTTCACACCGGCTGCATTCTGTTTTCATTTTGAAAAGGTTTGCACTTTTCCTACAGTAAAGTTACAATTGGAATCATGGGAATGCGTTCATACTGAATGCGTTTCCAGTTTTTGAACAAGGCAATCATAGTTCTGCTGCATTTTTCCTGCATTTTGATTGAGCTCAACATAGTGAAAAACGCAAAGTGCATTTGCTTTTTGACATTTTTAATTGTGAAAAACTCCTGTCTTATAGAACGGTATTAATACTTTATTGAGGCCTACAAAGAAAAATCTCCCTTGTTGTCCTTGCTCAACAAAAAAATTTAGTAAATTGTGTATTTTCCATAAATATATAGTAGTAAAATATTGTATAGTGCAGTGCTTTACAGTGTACACAGAATCATTCATATTCGTTAATATTACTGTGCTTACACAGCACACAGTAATGTTACAAAATGTGCAGTAATATTCCTGTAGCATTCGCTCGTAACTACCACGCGATATGCTCGTAGCACGACCACAGTACTCCAATAGCGCTTATGCTAGGGAATTTTACCGCACGCTTTGTAATATTACTGCACACTGTGTATGCACGGTAATATTAACCTCCTTGGTGGTATGGACGAGCTCGGCTCGTCCAAAACCGCCGGAGGGCGCCGCTCAGGCCCTGCTGGGCCGATTTTAATAATTTTTTTCTTAAAAACACGCAGCTAGCACTTTGCTGGTTGCGTGTGACTTACGATCGCCACCGTTTGCCACCGATCTGCCGCTACCCGACGCGTAACACGGCTCCCCCCGGGGCCCCAGCGCAGCCTGGCCAATCAGTGCCAGGCAGCACTGACGGATGGATCGGGAGTCCCAGTGACGTCACGACGTCGATGACGTCACTCCGTTCATCGCCATGGCGACGTGGGAAGCCCTAAAGGAAATCCCGTTCAGAATGAGATTTCCGGACGGGGCTTCGCGCCGGCGGCGATCGGAGGGGTGGGAGGGAATCTGCAGGGAGGGGGGAATCATGTAGCTAGCGCTAGGCTAGCTACATGATTTAAAAAAAAAAATTCAAAAAATAGTGCGCAGCAGCCACCTTGGCGAAATCAGTAGAACGCCAGGGTGGTTAAAGGACCACTATCGCAAAAAAGTAGGCAGTTAAAATCTGACAGTCTGACAGAACTGACAGTTTTTGGGCGAGTTCATCTGTTCATGGGGGATTCTCAGGGTTTTCTTTGTTTTCAACAGCACTTCCTGAACAGCAGTTGCAAAGTCTAACTGACAAAATAGTGTGCAAGTGAGTAGGGAGGCTGGCTGGTATCTTACGATTTTGGCAGATAAACTGCCATTCAGGAAATGCTGTTGAAAACAAAGAAAACCCTAAGAAACCCCCATGAGGAGATGGACTGGCCCAAAACCTGTCGGTTCTGTGAGATTTTAACTGCCTACTTTTTTTGTGATAGTGGTCCTTTAATGCAATTTGATGAATCAACCCCACTTTTCTTTAAAGTGGCTCAAGATCTGATAATGCCTACCACAATCTTGTAATAGATATTGGATGATAACTTTTAATAGGAGATTTAAAACTGGTGCTATATTGTACTACTTATAAATTACAATGATTATTAAAGGGGTGGAGGGTTAAAGTATCAAAACCCCCTGTCAGACTAATAGGCCTAAGTATACTGAAAGGCCATTTCCTCTGTTCCCCCCTCTCTATGAATGTTTGTCTACAAAACACACAATCACTCCACACCTAAGCCAACATGTTTCACCCCCATAAACTTAGGGGGCTTCATCAGGAGACTTCATCAGGGGACATACAAAGTGCAACAGTGCCTTATGACCTCCCTACTGGTGGTAACACACTGATCTATCCACTGATTTATCCAAAGTGATGACCGTGGACACAGTCGGCCCTTTTACAGTATATCATGAAACAAAATAATCCCTTACATACAGAGACTGGAAATATATAACATTTCAGCAGTGGCATAATATTGATAGATGTTCCTGGAGCTGCTCTACCAGGAACCAGGAGACACATATTTCCAGCCCTGTTCAAACTCTCAAAGTGAAATTCCATGAAATAAAAAAATTGCTTTCAATGTATGAGTGCTGCACATTTTATTTGCATATTGATGGGTTATTAAAATACCTATTAATCTCAATTTAAAGGCAGATATCAATTGCTAAAACTGTCTCTAAGCACAAACTGTACAAATTTTCTGTCCTAGAATCTGTACGTAATGTTTTAATGCCGATATCCCAAGTATTTCCATTTCTTGCATGAAGAATCAATTGCACAATACAAGGGGATGTACGCAATAAACTGCGTTAAAAGATACCAGAGCCCCAAAACAGATGAGAACCCCCTGCCGGGAGCCCTATGCACATGCGTGTTGACGTCACACGCATGCGCAGAGTGTTCATGGCCTGCGGTCCTGTACTGATGTACACGTGCCGATATAGGTTGTGGGCAATAGCATGCATGCAACCCGACCTGAAAGCCGCAACGCTTCCAGACCTGGCTGTCCAGAAGACGGGGCCATGGAGCAATTACAGATATATTAGGGGGTAGAAAGGAGAATGGGGGGAGCAGTGGCCATCAGAACAGCTCACCATACATGCCTGATTCCCCCCCCCCCCCCCCCCCCCGTTTCTCATCTGTTTTTGAGCTCTGGTATCCCTTAAGCAGAATTGAGTGCATCGTCTTACTGCACGAGGAGTAGAGCAGAATGCAATACAATACATGCAATGCATTATGCTCTACTCAGCGCACATAAGACTTTACACACATAATTCTGCTTAATGCAGTACACGTATTGCATACAACCCAAGATGTCTTGTCAGCTATTTCCGACAACATGCTGCTCACATAGGGCCAGATGCAATAAACTACGTAAAGCTGCCATGCGTGGGTAGCGCATCAGTTAAAAACAACAAAACTGTTCCCAGATCACAAGTACTCACATCGTGGGTCCTTGCAAAGAGGACCTGGGTGCATATACAAGCATTCAATACAACACACACAACGTGCTCAGTGCAGTGCAATGGAAACCAACAATGTAAGACTTGCCCACTAGTGATCTGGGAACTATTTTCAACTGATGATAGTAATAAATTGCTTTTATTTTGGAATTGAAGATCTGACCCCCTGTTTTTGATTTATGTGGTTATGGCCATTTGTTGATTTATTCTGCCAGGGGTGGCTGCAGGTCTTTGGAAACAGTGTTGAGCATGATCTACTATTGTCTGATGTCCTTTTGGAGAAAGGAACTTCTCTGGCAGCTTAATTTCCTCTACAACTGTGAAGCCATTGTACCAATTTCCTTTCTTTTACTCCAGTGACTATGTAGACATTGCTGTTGTTATGCTGTTCTTTGATACAGCTGATGGACAAATGTCCCTTACATGCAGTGTGTGGTTGTCTCCAATGCATTTGCTTTAAGCATTAGCCTGTGGTGTTCTGCCTATTTTTTTTTTTTTTTTTTTTTTTTTTTGTATTTGTTGTTCGTTACCATAGTCTCCTGGTGGAAGGGCTGGCACATTAGGTCTAGTATGGTTCTGCTGACATTCCTCCAGGCGTTTCTGTAAAGCTGCAACCTCTCGTCGGATCACCAAAACATTGTTCTTATCATAGATCTCCAGCTGGCCAACCATGATGGAAATGTTATGGATCTACAACAGAAAAAGGGAAAGCTGGTGAAATGGTGTACTCATGAGCATGTTTGATTTTCTTATAGAAATCAATGAAGATAATTCACACACTGTCCTTGGCAAATTGACTTATAGAGTATGAATTTCTACAATCCTTTAAGTGAAATTCCATGCAAAGTTGTATTTTTATAAAAGTGATGTTGTGGCATCAGGTATTGTCCTTCCTGTCAGTACAATCAATGTAATGTTCCCAGGCTATGAATAGATCTTTTCTGCCCTGCTTGGGAGGATGGTGCTGAGATAGCAGGACAGATCTTATGGAGCATCAGAAAGCTAGGCAGTGCTAGCGGGGAGATTGGAAACCAGAATGCTGTGACACCACTTGTTATGAGTAGCATCTTTGGCTGCCCCATTCCCACATACACACATCATGCAGTCTTGGTGTGGAATGGTCAGTGAGATGCAAATGTTGAGTTGATTTAGAATCATGTGATTTTTTTTATGCAGTCTCTAAATGGAAAAATCAAATCCCATCAAGGAGGAATTTGGTCCATTTTGCAACAATTTACGTACACCATTTGCATAAATCTGCATCGAATTATGAGCAACTCATTGACCAGCCCTAATTATGAGGATAACTTCCTCCTCAGGTGAAGCCAGATATTTGCAAATGCCTTGTGGTTTAGGATGTCATTGCAGCGTTGGTTCCCCATGAATGAAAAGAGTTATACCTCTACTTTGCAAGGTGTATATGTTAGTATATCTGAATGTATGCCTGTTTTTTCTGAGACAGGGCTTTTCGGCCCAAAGCTTGGCGCGGCTATAGCAGTAATTCTATAGTCTGCGCCCTGAACACGGTAATTAGAGGATCCGGCGATTTCTCCTTCCATGTTGCTATGACTCGGAGGGGGAACAGTAATTAACATCCCCCCCCCCCCCCCGAATTTGTGCGGCAGCAGGGTAAGAGATGGAAGGAGCGCACTGCACTTGCGTCAGTCTGGCCACAACTGGCCGAAGTTATGGGACCTGGTACCTGCAATAGAGAAGGCTGAGGACGGCGACGAGGGAGCGATATGTGCGGATGGGGCTGGAGGAAGCCCCAGATATGTATACATCTTGTATGTTTGTTCGTCTCTGGTACACTTTAAAGGGATGGAGCAATAAACAGACCCAATGAAGAACAGATCTGTATACCTATAATATATGTATCATTTCGTAATTAAAGCATAACATTTTTGTATATTTCACTACATCCCTAATCATAGTATACTTGTGGGGAAAGGGTCTTGGTACTTTTTAGGGGCATAAATATCATACATGATGGTGAATTTCTAGGATGGACATCTGTGAGCAGTAAAAGGGTCACAACAGCCCTATTAACAGAAAAAGGCTGCTGTGAGTCATGTAGTTGGACGCATACAAATAGTAGACTTGAATGAGGTACATTTATGTGAACGCAAGCATACTAAAGAACAAAAATCTCCGCTGTAGGGGATGATGTGAAAATTGTCCTAAATAAAACAATAATCAAGCCAAGAACTAAAGCAGATGCATAACTACAAATCATTGGGCCCCCAATGTTCACACCCCTTCCCTTGCCTTCCGTTGGTACCCTCAACAGCCTGGAACCCCATCATGCAAGGGTCCTACAATAAGTGTAGACATCATAATCTTCACACCCAACAAGTGTAGCCAGAAAAAGAACAGATCTGAAGGATATACCCCTTTATCAGAGGGAATGAAGTATAAGTTGGGGCCCCCTTACAGCTCTTTGCCCCGTTACGGTTGCAGGGGCTGCTCCCCTGTAGTTACGCCCCTACACTAAAGTACTCAACACATTTGTAGGAGACAAAAAGTACTGTAATTTAGTAATGGTTAATCATAAGATTGTAAGCTCACAAGGGCAGGGTTCTCTCCCCCTTTTGTGTCTTGGTAACCATTATACATTTTATTCATCATGTTAATTTTATCACTGTCACTACCAATTCGATAATTTGTATTTTGTATCATTCTTTGTATTTTGTTACTAATTATGTAGCTTGTATATTAGTGTACACCATTGTCTGTATTATGTACCCCATGTTTGTTTCTTACTTTGTACAGCACCACGGAATATGTTGGCGCTTTATACATCAATAATAATAATAATAATAATAAGCATGTGATCTATCTCAGTTGGGTCATGCGAGTCCATCAGCAATACTGAATAGCTTAGAGAAATCGGTCAGGTGTCTCTGCTCTGCTGCCATGTTCATGCTATTCACAACGCGTCCTGCAGCAATTTTAAAGCTGTACTATAAATGTGGTGGTTGAATTGTGTTGGGGCATAAACAGGTGATAAAATAAGGGAAGTGTGGTGAAAAACAGCAAGCTGGAGAAACGCAAAACCACAATATAGTGGCCACAGATGCAGCAAATGTGCTACAATCTCATCAGACTGATACCCCCACCATATTTGCTTGCTAGACCTCTTTGTGATGTTTCTGTCTAGGCTCCGCCTCTGCCACATTAACAAGCAGGAATGCTTCCTGTAGTACGTTAGACATACTTCTCTGCCCAACATCTCACTACTTGTGCACACCTCCTCTAAAGACATACTATGTCTTTTTCCGCCCCCATGATAACCTCTTAGGTAGGTTTCCTAATAAATGCAGCATGCCACCAATTTCACTGCAAACCCCTGTAAGCACGCAAGGGCAGGGCTCTGTCACCCTTTTGTGTCTAGGAATTCATTTTGTGGCTTGCAGTCTGCTTGCAGCTTGTAGTTTGCAATCTACATGTTATTCATCATGTTACATTTGTCACTGTAATTACCGTGTATTTTGTACCAGTGTCCATATTTGATGTATACAATTGTCTGTATTATTATGTACCCCATGTTGTTTGTTTTTTACTTGTACAGCACAACTGAATATGTTGGCGCTTTATAAATCAAAAATAATAATAACTTGGCTGTTTTTTTTCTTTTTCTGCCTGAAAGGGATCAACTTCAGGCATGCAAGTGACAGATTCTCTCTTGTCTGAATCTTATCAGATTATAGTGTAACCCTCACTGGTAAGGAATCAAAGCCATAAAACTCTTTCCTAGCAGAGAAGAGCTTCTGACTGCAGGTGGTTGATAAAAAAAAGGTCTATAGTTTATGTAGTTTAGCTCTGTGGCACTTGATAGACTGCCATTAAGCAGAGACAATAAAATATTAAATCTACTTTGTAAATGTATAAGCATAAAATAAATCTATGGGATATCCAAAACAAACCCCTCATTTTTAGGAGTAGGCGGATAGATACAGTTGTTTATCTCATAAGTTTATTTTCACCTCTGGTACATTATTTTGAAGGTTTTTGTGTTCACAAGGGAAAAGGAAAGTCTTTTGTATTCCCCCTTCCACACACCACCACCCCACCACCCAGGAAGCCTACTAACAAATGTAATTGCTGGTGGAAAAAAAATACTATCGTCGACATACGTCTAGTTTATGTTATATAAAGTGGCATTAAAAGAAACCAATCACATTCACATATGTTCCTTCCTTATGTGGTTTACCAAGATATTTTACCCAATATCCCCCTCACTGGAGTAAGAAACAGTGGCACTGATTACCTGTATATATATATTTCACTTACCTCCTGATAGAGAGTCTCCACAATTGTATTGGATCCATTTAGTGAGGTCTTCAGCTGCATTATGAGGGCCTCCAACTCTTGGATCTCCAACTTAATCAGTTCAAAGTCCAGTTCGGTGTAGGAGATGCCTCCCAGCTCCATAATCTGTACACGCTTGGCAAGATCCTTCAGCTGATCCATGTACAGGACCAGTGTGCTCTCATAGATTTGAATCTTAAATGAGATTTTACTTGTTATTTTTTTTTTTCCCATCAATAGATTTTTATTATTTTGTTGAAGCAGTTATAACAAGGTGATGCAACACATCAATGTCGGTACAATTGAGTGAACATTGATATACAAGTACAGATATTAAACATATAAAATACTTGGAATATGATGAGAAATAATGGAACATAGACATCTATAAAGCACTAAGAAGTTTTCAAGATCAACAACAATAGCATCTAGTATTTTTCTGATCAGAGCATAGTCCTATTAAGTACAGCATAGCCCGAGACTAATCGCGTCTCTAGGTGTCGAAACACATCATGTCAAGAGAGGGGTCGTCTGTTATAGGGCAGCCATAGAGTGACCTCTATGCCCTGAGATTGAGAGGAAGAAATGGAAACCAAAATTATCAAAATAATAATTAGTAATTAATAATTATCAAATAGTGAAGAAGCAGAGGAAAACCTAGCTACATTGAAATCTGCATCCTGGGGACGGTAAGGTAAGACAGAATTAACCAAAGCAATGATAGGGGAGTTAGTAATGTTGGTGGGTATTTATTGGTGATTTATTACTGGGTTTAATGGTGGTGTAGATTTGCATCTAATTATGATGGAGAGCATTTACACTGCAGGGAAATCTGCTGGCCAGTCAATTGCGAATTCAAGTATAGAGGGGGACGACATAAATAGGGACTTACGGTCTCTTAAATTATGTTCCATACGTAGATTTAGGTCTACTGTGTTTCTCAATTGATTTAGGAAGGAAATGTCCATGGTGCCCCAGTTTTGTAGTATGAGGGATCTAGCTGAGGAAATGATGCGTTATGATTAGTCAGAATTTAGGTGAGTAATTTTCTAGCCCAATGTGGAACAGAGCCAAACTTGTTTTTTTTTTTAATCTTAGGTGTTTTTCATGTGTCCTGCACACTATTAAAAACGAGCTTTATTATGTGTCTCTTACCAAAGTGTAGCTTTGAAAACTTACACTTGTCCACTGACTAATTCTCACTGCAAGATATTCAGACATGAGAGAGGGAATACAGGTATGTCCTGACTAGTAGAGCATGCAGTACTGTTGGACAAGCACTGTAGTTCTAGAGCAGGTATGGACGATGACCAACATTAATCAAGCAAATAATTGCTTAAAATATATATGAATATCACCAACTTGGCTCAACACAGCAGACATGGGATTTAAAATGGACTGAAGTATAAATAATGTTTCACAAAACCGTAACATTTAACACATAGTTTAAAAATTCATCATTATGTGGAACAAAGAGCTCCTTGTGGTCATAACAGAACAATGAAATCTCCTTAAAGAGACACCTAAGCCAGGAATGAAAAATCGGTTTTACTTTCCTGGGACTTCAACCAGCCCCCTGGAGCCGTCCCGTGCCCTTGCAGTCACGAAGCCTCCGGTAACCCGCCTCCAGCCAGTTTTGTTTTCGCTGGCAGGCCCAACAGGCCTGGCCACACGTATTTTTCTTTGGGTTCCCATCCACAATAGCATCTTGCGCCTGTGCAGGACACTATTGAGGATGGGAACATGAAGAGGGATACGTGTGGCCAGGCCTGCGCAGGCGCAGAAATCCCCCTAACTCCCTGTCAAGGTCTGTTAGTGAAAACGAAACTATCTGGCGGCGGTAGACCGGAGGCTCTGTGAGTGACTGCAAGGGCACAGGATGACTGCAGGGGGGTGGTAGAAGCCCCAGACAAGTAAAACTTTTTTTTTTTATTCCTGGCTTAAAGCGGAATATAACCCTGCATTTCAACTTTGCTCTCAAACATTATTTACAGTATATTATATGGAACCAGCATTTTTTTTTTACTAGACCAGCATTGGAAGGGTTACACAGAGCTTTCAAGTTCCTGGACAGAACTGCAGACGCATCCGAAGCTGACATAGATACATTTTGTTTACATAAATGTATCTAAGTGTGGAATGTGACTCATCTCTCTGACTGAGAAGGCGCTGGAGGACAGCCAAAGAGTGTGTAACATTTACCACTTGTTACATTCTATTTAGTTAAATGTATCTAAATGAACTTCTGCATATCTCTCCACGGAACTTTAAACCTCTGTGTTTAACCCTTCCAATGCTAGTTTAGTAAAAAAAAAAATGCTGGTTGCATATAATATGCTGTAAATTATGTTTTAGAGCAAAGTTGAAATGCAGGGTTATATTCTGCTTTAAGTGTCCCTTTAAAGTACTATAATCGGCACAGTTGAAGTGTAAGGGCCCGTTTCCACTGGCCACGCACACGGCTGCAAGACGCGTGGTGGCACTTGAATCCCAGGAGCCGTGCCATGCACGGCTATGGGATTCGCAGCCTCCTGCACGGAAACTGATGGCAATGTCGGCCGAATCACTAAGGTAAGCGATTCGGCCAGCTGCGCCATAGTTTCCTATGGCAGAGTTTCCCCGCGCGGTTCGCCTGCGGGGAAACTACGAATTCGGCCCAGTTTCCGCAGTAGTGTACTTTGCCCACTTATAAAATAATCTACTTGACGATTTATTTAAGTGGTCCAGTGTTTTTCCTCCTCAGTATTCTTAATTTCTGGACAGGGATTGTTTTCATAGACAAAGAAATGCATTTAATATATATAAGGTTGCCTTCTAATGAAGCGGTCAGTGTGACAGATTCACTTGCACTAAATGCGCCAGCGTATGAAAATGCGCATAAAGGAGTGCCCCTTTAGGCCTCCAGCCTGACTTAAAAACAGCATTTATTTCAGCCCTGACCTCTGCTCTGGGGGGTGGGGGGTGGGGGGAATGGTTGTTTATTTATCCTTCTCTGCAAAGAAGTGCCATAATACTCCCCAGCAGATTCAGATCCCTCATAAAACAATTGTTTTGATGTCCTCTCTCCAGCATATATAGTTCCACATGATGCTATATTTCGATGGATATTGTGGAACTGCTTGGGCCCAGTCATTCCCAATTTACAGTGTGTAATGCGACAAGCACATTACACCTTCAGAGAAGTTTAATCGATCATTGGATAGCTTGCTCACAGCCTGAGATATCGATTCCCTAGACAGGGTGTCACCTCAAGCATGATTGATACTCATAGATTCTGCACATTATGACACAGTCTAAAATGTTGGTTTTTATATCATGTATCGGATATCCACAAAGTTATGGGATCATTTTGAGAAAATGCCAAAATCTCTCCCTAAAACAAGGGGGCCCTTCTCTCAGCCTGAGGTCAGATTGCTAGGGGTGGGGGAATTATCTCTTGTTATCATCTCCACCCTCCAGTGGAGAAAGAATTTAAACTGTTGGACACAGGCTGGCAAATGAGAGTCCTTCCTTTGCCAGTCCATATTTCATTAAGGATCTGAGCTTTCCATAATTGGACTATTATATTTTCTGTTTTGGACTTACAATTCTAAAGGACAAAGTAATTCTATAGACTGCCTCAGATAATAACTAGTGATTTTCACTTTTATTCCCATTATTTTATACACAATATCAATCTGTGCAATTGCTGTATTTAGTTTATGCATTATCCTATACAATAAAATGCAAGTGTCACTGCGTCCAGCAGTTTTGTCCCTGCGTCCCAGGATTTTTGTTACTGTGCATGTGCGTAGTAACTGACAGCTGGGACCAGGGAGCTGGACGAGCGAGCGAGGTGGGTGGGAGCAGGCGCGCGGTGCGTGCGTGCGCGCACGCATGCGCACTGGCGGCAGAGGCCGTAGACCTAGAGCCCGTTTTTAAACGGGCTGGGTCTACTATTTTTATTATAAAATAAATGATTAAAAATCGTTTGTCTAAGTGCTTGTTCTGAAAGCTCTGCAAAGAGTTCTGTGTTTCCTAAGGAGCCGTTACCATAACTGATTTTATTGATTTGTTTTGCTATGTCTAGAAAGGATGTTGAATTCTAAAGAACAAAGTAATTGTACAGACTGTCTCAGATAATAACTA
Source organism: Hyperolius riggenbachi (assembly GCF_040937935.1). NCBI lineage: Eukaryota > Metazoa > Chordata > Amphibia > Anura > Hyperoliidae > Hyperolius > Hyperolius riggenbachi. Next base: position 70,978,339 of record NC_090653.1, read on the forward strand.
GTGATTTTCACTTTTATTCCCATTATTTTATACACTATATCGACCTGTGCAATTGCTGTATTTAGTTTATGCATTATTTTATTATAAAATAAATGGGTTAAAAATCGTTTGTCTAAGTGCTTGTTCTGAAAGCTCTGCAAAGAGTTCTGTGTTTCCTAAGGAAAAGTTACCATAACCGATTTTATTGATTCGTTTTGCTATCTCTAGAAAGGATGTTAAATTGAACTTTTTTTTCCTACAGGATTTAGCTCGAGTTAGATTTGCATATTTTCACCCTTATTGCAATCTCAGATTGTATCGATTGTACATACAATCGTAATTGTACAGTGTGTGGACTCACCAACCAATCCAAAAGGTTACTTTGCCTGCAGTGCTAAATGCCTTCAGGAGTCAATCAGGGTCTGAGGCTGAACGGAAAACGGTGGCAAAGGGAACAGGGATTGGAGGGTGAAATCACATTCATCACAGTCAGCGAACCATGAAACGCACATCAGGCTTCTGTCAACAGTGACAATTTAGCTCTGCATATAATTGTACTTATTAGGGGATTGTTCTGTTATGAATTCAAGGAGCTTGCTCCATTTTCCTCACTCAGTCCCACAACCCAAACATGTAGTGGTACTTTTATTGTCTCCCATGGACTGTAGTAGGTACTTTACTTGTGAGCCCTACTGAAGTACAGTTAATGGTATAACTTGTCTGATGTTCTCTGCAAAGCATTAGAAAAAATGTGTTAGCACAACATATACTTGTACCATAGAGGATAATAATAATGGCAGGGCTGTTATATGCTAGAATTAAACTAGCATAATGTAAATAATGGTGAGACTGAACCAACTGCCAAATAAACAAACTTAAGGCGGCCACTAACGGTCCAATTTCTAGCGAAAACTCATTTGAGTGATCAGAAATTCTGATCGGATTGGTTGTAATTAATCTCCATTGATGCGCACAATCGATTACGAATGATTATAAAAATAGTCGTCCGATTTGATTTTAGTCACACCAAAATTTGGATTTTCTAGTTGGTTGTGATAGATAGGAAGCAAAGATTGGTTCGTTGATGGTGTATTGAACGATTTTTCTTCCGATCAGACTTATCTGATCGCTCAAACGATTTTTCCGCTGGAAATTGGATCGTTAGTGGCCACCTTTACACTAATACCAAGTATAATGTACTATTATTGTTACTCCTTTGGAATTTCCTTCCAACATACACTTTTCACTTCAAACCCGTTACATTTTTAAGAAGTACCTAAACCAAAAAACGAGTTTCATTTACTTGGGACTTCTACTAGCCCCCTGCAGCTGACCTGTGCCCATGCCGCTCCTCAATGATCATCCATTCCCCCGCCGCGGCTGGGTTTTATTTTCGCACAGCGGCCCACTGCAGATGCGCAGCGCTGGCCATCCATATACTTGTCCGTGTTATAGTCTATAATAGCGTCCTACGCAGGACGCTATTGCGGATGGCAACGCGGACAAGTATACAGATGGCCAGGGCTGTGCAGGAGCTCTAGCCTGCCAACTCCAAGTCGAGCGAAAACGAAACAGAGCTATGGAGGGGGAATGGCACATTAAATGGCACATTAAACATGCCTGCCATGTAGCTCATTCTGAAAAAAAACAAAAAACTTAAATTTTACATCTTCTTTTTACATTTCAAAGTTTAGCAGAGGCCTTTATTACACTACTTTCGGAGCCTGCCTAACTGCAGAAAGTTCCGGCAGATAAGTACTGATGTAATTATTTTATGGCACACATTAGCAGATAAAAAAAACAGAAGCTTTCATTCACAGGAGGGGTGGAGATATTGGACACTCTCCTTCAAGGAGTTTACAGAAGCCAGAGATGCCATCGTCACACCTTCCAATTGATAAATAATGGGCAGCTAGAAGGAGAGGGGAAAAGCAGCGCTTGGATCTATCCAAGCTAGTGGGGAAGGGGGGGGGGGGGGGAGATTAGATTTACTTACCTTGGGCTTCTTCCAGCCCCTAGCAGTCTATCAGGTTCCTCTCTGTAGTAGTTGTTTTTACCCTTGTTACTAACTATGAATATTCCCCATTGCGGGGTCGGGGTTCTTTCGGAGGGGACAGTGGCACCCTGGAGGGCAACGGAACAACACTGAGGGACCTGACAGATTCCCAGGTGCTGGAAGAAGCCCAATCTACTCCCCCCTTCCCTTAGCTCAGATATCCTTTATAATACACCTTTCCAGACAAACACGCAATCTAATCTAGACCCAAAACCTTTCCCTTCAGCCTCTGACCAAGCGGGGCTTCTTAAACATTCTAATTCAGAATTTCACTACCTCTGGACATAGATCCTCCTTGTTGTCTTGCCTTGTTTCCTTTCTACTCCTTTAGATTGTAAATTCACAAGCTTAGGGTTCTCTAACTCTTTATTTCTTGTAATTTCTTTGTGTTTTCTTATATGCACTGTATTCATCAATGCATCCTTTATGTTGTCTACCAACTCTGTCCTTTACGTTGTCTACCAACTCTCCATTATGTACCCACGCCTGTATGCTGTACCTATGTTTATTTTTTTCATTGTGCAGTGGATGATGCCAGCACTATATAAATCAATAATAATAGTAATTACAATTGGTTAAGATACAAAAATGATTAATCGATCATGTAATAATGTAATCTTCAAGATATATATATTACTTAGTGTAAGGCTTGGTTCCAACTGAATGAAAAAACATATCCGTTGGGTACATTTTGCAAGCTCTGCCCAGTGCAGGAAGCAGATCCTACCGTTAAAAATAGGATATGTTGTGGCACATGGAATGCAGAGTCTAGACTTGCTGCATTTTCCCTGATGAGTGGATGCATTGCCCATAGCTTAGCTACCTCTGGTGCAACAAACCCACTGCTGAAACAGAATGAAGCAGGTCCCAGATCTGTACGATCCGCTTTGTGCCCGACAGACCATTCACAAATGGAAACCAAGCCTAAGTGACCACAAATGTTTGATATTCATTGTCTACCTTAGTGGATTCTTCCTTGACAACAATGGTCAAGTTATGATTGGCGTTTTCTAGATTCTCCAGTCGATCAGCAGGGAAGGTGGTATCTGGCAGGACAACGGTGCAGTGACAGACTCCATTCTCATCCAGAGATCCTGATCCAGAGTCATAGATCCAATTGTGAGCCTTAAAACACAAACATATTATGGACTTTACACACACTAGACATGATGTACAAACATTCTTCAAAGCTTGAAAATAGTAAAACATCAGTTATCCTGCAAGCTTTGGCTGAATTCATTAAAGAGAATCTGTATTGTTAAAATTGCACAAAAGTAAACATACCAGTGCGTTAGGGGACATCTCCTATTACCCTCTGTCACAATTTTGCCGCTCCTCGCCACATTAAAAGTGGTTAAAAACAGTTTTAAAAAGTTTGTTTATAAACAAACAAAATGGCCACCAAAACAGGAAGTAGGTTGATATACAGTATGTCCACACATAGAAAATACATCCATACACAAGCAGGCTGTATACAGCCTTACTTTTGAATCTCAAGAGATCATTTGTGTGTTTCTTTCCCCCTGCAGCTATCATGCACTGAGGTTTCAGGCTGCTCGTTTTTTCCTGCAAACAGCTTTGCCCTTGTCTGTAATTCCTCAGTATGTGAAAGCCCAGCCAGCTCAGAGGACGATTTATCCAGCTTGTAAATGAAAAGAGAGAAGAGAGAAGCTGCTCTAATCTAAATAATACACAGGCAGTGTGCATAGAGGGGCCAGGAGGGGGAGTTCATAGCAGAACCACAACACTGAAGAACTTGGCAGCCTTCCAGACACAGGCTGACAAGTCTGACAAGAGAGAGATAAGTTGATTTATTACAGAGACTGTGATAGTATAAAGTGCTGCAGTAAGCCAGAACACATTAGAATAGCTTTTGGAACTTGTAGGATGATAAAAAACAGGATGCAATTTTTGTTACGGAGTCTCTTTAAAGACAAAGGACTTGATTCATCAAACTGTGCTGCTAAATTGTTTTGTGAAATAGGTCATAGGACTGCTCATCGCAACACACACCCTGCTCCCTCATTTACACTACGTGTCGCCCATAGAATTCCCATTACCCAAGCACCATGCGTTAAGCGCAGTGCTTACGGTAATGTGCTGTTGCCCTTGCATCAGCTTGGATACTTCTGGTGCACCACAAGGGACCGCAATGAGTATGAAAGTTGCCATCGACTTTCATTGCATTTGTGGCCCCTTGTGGCAAAATAGGATGATGCAATGTAGGAATTTACTGATAGTGTAAAAGGGGCCTTAAAGGGGAACTATGGTGAAAATTATGCTGTTCCATTATCCCCACCATCAGTTATTTAATATGGACAGCATACATTTAATCAAAAAACTTGTGTTAAAAAATAGTTCTAAGACCAATACTACTCTCCTACACAGCTGAGCTGGGTCATTAAATCAACTCTTCCTGATAAGAAGCGATGGGCTGGGCTTTTCCCTGCTCTCTGCTAAACTGCTAGCAGACACTCTTCTACAGCGAGCTGATTTATAACTCTGCTCACACACTACAGAACTGTGCTGTTGCTTGTCACATGCAACTAGCTAAGTAAATAAATAAACAGGCTGCTAATTAGTCACTTACATAGCTTGTTACATTATAGCTACATGTGAAATGCAATAGCAGGGCTCTAGAGTGTGTGAGCTATGTTATAAATCAGCTGTGGGCAGGGTGAGGCACAAAGCTGCTAGCAGTTAGCAGAGAAACAGCCCAGCCGTCACATTTTTATCAGGAAGAGCTGATTTAATGACACAGCACAACTGTGTGGGAGAGTACAATTGGTCTTAGAAACTATTTTTCTTTAACACAAGCTCTATGGTGAAATTTATGCTGTCCATATTAAATAACTGATGGTGGGAATAATGCAACAGCATAATTTTTGCCATAGTGCCCCTTGGGGCTCAGACACACTATAAGTGTTTTTCCAAGCTCTTTTTGGCCATCAGAGCTCTCTAAGAGCTTTTTAAAAAATGCTCCCATTGACTTAACTTACAATTGCGGTAAAATCGAGATCGCGTTTTTACCATGATTTTACCATGATTTTAACCATTTGGGGACCGCCTATAGCAAATCCTATGCCCCACTTGTGGCTGTCTAAGCATAGAATTTACGCCTCCCGCAATTTCCACTCCTGCCGCAATCGTGCACACCGAGAGGGGAGATGAAGCTGTCATATGACGTTCCCCGGCGATCGGTGCTCCCCTCCACTCTGGCTGGCATTCCCGCTCGCTCTGCATTAAGTGTCGGGTCCCAGCTTGATGATGTCCAGAATGGGAACCTTCCATATCCCTCTCCTATCAGATTTCCTTAAAGAGAACCAGAGACGAAGCACCCTTATGTTTTTTACCATATATATCAGTGGGAACATTAGAGAAAACACCTACCATGCTTTCTGTTTCATTCTGCACTGCACAGCTGGTTTCTTATCAGCCCTGATAAAATCCCCGACTGAGCATTCAGTCTGCATTTGCTATAATAACTCAGTTATAATGATTCATGAGCAGAGCCAGCAGAGGGCAGGCTTGGGCTTGAAAAGACACCAGAAAACACAGACTCAGGTATAAAGATTCCTGAGCAAAGCCAGACTGAATGCTCAGTCGTGGATTTTATCAGGGCTGATAAGAAACAAGCTGTGCAGTGTAAAATGAAACAGAAAGCAGGGTAGGTGATTTTTCTAATGTCCCCACTGATATATAGGGTAAAATACATGAGGGTGCTTTGTCTCTGGTTCCCTTTAAAGGACAACATATTGATTCAATAGGAAGGTGTCCTACAGTAAAGATGATTTAGGAAAACCTGTAAGCAGTAACTCAATGTAGTCTTACCTTGTCTTCACAGTGAGATGGAAGTCTTAGAATTACTTACCAGACTGGTGGCCTCATAACACTGGATGCTTAGGAATAATATGATCAAAGACAACATGGTGGCTTTCTGGTCGTCTCGGTGTGAAACATTTAATGTCACATCTGTATATATACGTTAGGGTCCTCCTCCACACCTCTTTATAATCACATCTAATAAATCCTGTCATATTATCTATGTTTGTGAAAATGACACAAGATTAAGAAAGGCTCTACTGTAAATTGAAAGGAGAACAGGAATAATATATGACATGCCGTATATCAAGTATGGATATCTAAGTGGTGGCACCTGGACAAGTGTGGGAAATAGAGGCTCCAAGAAAAGATTCTTGTTTTTCCTAGAAAAAAAAACTGCTCTGCTGTAAAAAGTGTAAGATATAAAAATGTAAAGAAGACCTTTGGATTTTACTGCAGGATCTGACCAAATAGAGATAGAACATCCAACTATAACCTACAAACAATAAAATCATGCTACACAATTTAAACAGAGTAACCAAGCAGCTCAGGGTGACCCAAACTACTAGGAATGTATAGGGGATAAAAGGGACCAAAAAACCCTCCTACCAAAAAAAAACAAAGCTTGGTGTATTTGCCTTCTTAAAACAGAAGGAAATTTGCAATAATTCAGCTATAAGTGAACATTTGTGGTTACCCACAATGCACTACTACTGAATATGCAAATTATCCCTTTTCGCCCTTGTAAGCCAAGCAAGCATCCAGAACCACTGGTGTATAGCAAGCCTAAAGCTTTAAATTTTACACAGCCACATCAAACCCACATGTAGACAGCCTGTTTCGGACTTTTGGTCCTCATCAGTACATGGCAAGGATTGATAAGGCGGTATGAGATAGGGCTTGGACCAGTACAACAGAGTAACCAAGCAGCTCAGGGTGACCCAAACTACTAGGAACGTATAGGGGGATAAAAGGGACCAAAAAGCCCTCCTACTAAAAAAAGCAAAGCTTGGTGTATTTAAAGAGGGACTATAACCCAGGATTGAACCTCCAATAAGTGGCTGATACCCCCTTTCCCATGAGAAATCATAACCTTTTCTCGAATAGATTAAGGGGGGGGGGGGGTTCACTGCCACACAAAACCAGTCCTGCACTCCCTTCACAGGCTACCTATAAAATGGAAGATCCTATTCAAGATCGGCCTACTGACATTTAAAACACTACATAATCTGGGCCCTGGATACATGAAAGAACTGTTGTAGCTGTGTAGCAAAACCTGCAATCTCAGATCCACAGGTTCTGGTGGATGGTGGCCATCTATTTGTTATGGCTACCTTTGGGAGGTGATCTTAAAGCAAACCTGTAGTTAAAAGTAAACTGATGGAATAAACAATTGTAGCTATAGAATTAATTTTAAATAATACTTTCCTGGAATCCCATAACATTGTTTTGGAATACCCAGACAGCTCACAGGGACCCGGAACCACCTGGTAGATATAAAGGGCTAGAGGAGACCAAAAGACCTTTTTAAAAAAGCAAGGCTAAATGTACAGTAATTTTGCCTTCTTAAAACAGAAGGTATTTGTGATAATTCAGATTTAAATGAGCAACTATGGTTTCCCATTATGCATCACTCTTGAATATGCAAATCATCTCTATATGCCCATGAAGCCAGGCTCTAACCCAAACCGCTAGTGTATAATGAGCTTGTAGCTAATCCAACATGCAGAGCCTGTTTCTGACTTTTTGGTCCTCATTAGTGCTTGATATGGATTGATATGGCTCTATGGGTTAGGGCTTGGACCATTACTGAGGAAAACCAAAGCAGCTCGTGGTGACCCAGAACCACTGAAAGGCAAAATTAGCATAGCATTATTTTATATCTAGAAGTTAAAAAATCTAAAAGTTTTATTTCTAAAAACCCCTAGGTTTAAAGCTTTTACTGTCTCGGTATAATTACAACAGTTTTTAATGTTTTTAATTTCCCACACACAAATCTTAGACTTTTAAAACTTTTTTTTATCTGTTCTCTGCACTCACAAGCATTTCTTGCCATACAGAGTTTTATTAGCTCTAGTTATAGGCAAGCGTTAAGGTGCATATGCATTCATAAATCTGGCCCTGGTAGTATCAGAATAAATACTTGTGATAGTAGTAGTAGCACAAGTATTAGTAGTAGCTGAGAAAAAAGGTTGCAACTGTGTCTGTTCTTTGCCTGCACATGGGATCAATGGGATTCATTGACAACAATCCAGGCACCCACACTTGATAGGGTATAGCTTATTCCTTAGCATAAAACAGCCATCTACACCACCCCAAAACCTCTTAACACTACATAATAAACACACGGACCACAATGGCAATTTGGATAAATTTAGGCCAAAGCAGCCCATTTATTTAAAACCAACAATGTATAACCAAAACATAGCAAAGTTTTGGTTATACAACCACATTCAAGTGCACCCCATCCCCCCTTAAATATAAGCCGCTGTCCTCCTCCAACTCTCTGTGTCTAATGGCCAGACCCCCATTCCTGATCACAAACTTGGTAACCTCCTTATTAAGCTTAACCCTGGCCTTGTTGATTTTCTGCACAGATCGTGCCAATCTCCATGACGTGCGGGCGACCATATCCGACCACACTATTATTGTAGACGGAAAAGACGACCTGATCCTTAAAACATCAAATTTGAAGTCTTTAATGATAACCCTGGTAGATCTGGAGGCCAGGTCATTGCCTCCCACGTGCAGCACCACTATATCAGGGGCTCTATCAAGCCTAGAGAACCGATGTAGTTCAGGTAGGACCCTTGACCAGAGCATCCCCGGGAAACCTAGCCACCTGATTCAGACCTGGTCGCGGGGAAAGCCGAGCTGCTGACCATCCGGTCTCACGTCGGCTCATTTGGCCCCCCATGTCACATAAGAATGTCCGAGTATCCAGACCAGGATCTGTGCACCTGAAAAGAACAAAGAAGACTACAGAAAACTAAACTATAAACTACAAGGCCCAGCCTACACTAAATGGGGGCGAACATAGGACCTGAACCGAGCTGACTCCCATCTCCCAATCCTCTGGATAACCTCCTCGCTCATACCCCACCGGGACGCTTCAGTAGCCGCCCCAATTCTGAACGAGTGGGAGGCAAATTCTGTCGGGCAGACACCGACGTGCGTAAGACACTTCCGAAATATGGCGGTAAATTGGAATCTGGTAAGTGTGAAAAGAAGGCAATAGCCCCCAGGGGCCGGATAGTCATGAAGGACTCCGACGCTAACCGCGGGCAAAGAGGGCCCCCTATGCGAAACAGGGAGATGGACCGTCCCTTACCCGACCGGTCTGTTTTTGAACGCCTGAGAAAAATACGAACCGAATCGTCCTGTAACGTGACGTCCGCTGCCAGGATGCCTCCCACTATTCGTTTGCTTGGGCTAACCAGCTCACCTATTCTGAATGCCCCAAAAAAGGCTAATGTAAATACGGCCTTAAATAAATTAGCCTCATATTCTGACGAACATACCCTGCTGAGCGCCCCTACTACTTTTCCTAATAACTCAAATGTCACCGGGCGCCTGGAATCTCTTTGCACCCACCCCGCTCTGTAACCCTTCAATGCCTGCCTGATTCCAAAATCCTTTGTTACATCCTGCAGCCCCCGCAATTTAAACCAGAACGCCAGCGCTGCAACCTTTTTATTCATGGCCGACACTGACACCCCTTCCGAGAAACATTTTCCCACAAAATATAACATCAAACAAAGCCTGTCATTGTCTGAACTGCAGTCTCCCACCTGGTACACCAAGGTGTCCCACGTGCGCCATATGGCCGTGTACGCCGCCCATGATGCTTCCGATAAGGATCTGCTGATCAAGTGGGATACTGCCCGAATGGAATTCCCCACATCGCCACTGGACAGGGCACCCCAACTTCTTCCGCCGCTGGGGCCGCCGCCCGGAATCTGTCCCACTGAAATCGAGACAATGCGTCAGCCGTGACATTCTCAACCCCGGGGATATGTACAGCACAAATATGAACGTTTGAACGCAAGCATTCGAACACCAACTGGCGCATCAAACATATGACTGGGGGAGATGACGCTGAGAAGTTATTGATCGCTTCCACCACCCCCATGTTATCGCAGTTAATCTTGATGCGCTTGTTGGCCAAGTGACATCCCCAAAGACGCATTGCTACTACAATAGGAAACAATTCCAACAGGACCAGATTAGATGTGTGAACCCCGCTTCCACCCATGATTCGTCCCAAGGGGCAGCACACCACTTACCCGCCAGGAATGCGCCGAAACCATGCGCACCAGCGGCGTCAGTAAAGAGTTCCACATCGAAATTACTCACCACATCCTGTAACCACAGAGATCTCCCATTGAAACTGCCCAGAAAAACAGACCATACTCGCAAGTCCGCCCGCAGCTCCGCATTCAACCGAATGCGGTGATGCGGCGCACTCTTCCCTGCTGTTGCCAAGGACAACCGCCTGCAGAATATACGCCCCATGGGCATAATTCTGCAGGCGAAATTTAATTTGCCTAACAAGGATTGTACTTTTCTCAGCGTCATTTTTTTGCACAAGATTGCCGCCGCAATCGTGTTCCTCAAGTCGATCACCTTGTCGTGAGGCAGACGACATTCCATTAATAAGGTGTCAATGGTGATACCTAAAAAATTTAGGGATGTCGTTGGTCCCTCCGTTTTGTCCTCCGCGAGAGGGATCCCGAAACGACCACAGACATGCCGCATAGTGGCCAGGGAATATGCACAATCGGGGGAACCCGCCGGCCCCATAAAGAGAAAGTCATCAAGGTAGTGGATGATCGACTGAACCTCTGACATGTCTCTCACCACCCATTCCAGGAACCCACTGAACTTCTCAAAATATGCGCATGAGATGGAGCAACCCATGGGGAGACATTTGTCTACAAAATACTCACTCTTCCAAAAGCATCCAAGCAAGCGGAAGCTTTCCGGGTGAACTGGTAACAACCTGAAAGCTGCCTCAATGTCTGTTTTGGCTAACAAGGACCCGGGGCCTAACCTTCTAGCCCACCTTAATGCCACGTCGAATGACGTATAGACCACTGACACTTCTGTGTCCGGGATCCCATCATTCACCGATAAACCACGAGGGAATGACAAGTGGTGTATCATGCGAAAAGACCCAGGCTCCTTCTTTGGCACGACTCCCAACGGGTATACCACTAGGTCGTCCAGGGGACGGTCTAAAAAGGGGCCCGTTAGGCGGCCTGCCGCCACCTCTTTTTCTATCTTGCGGGTAACTACCTCGGGAAGCTCAATAGCAGATCTCAAGTTCTTAACTGGACTACAGGCTGGCAACTGACAACAACTCGGGATGACGAAACCAACGGAAAAACCCCTACGTAAAAATTCCGCCTCCTCCGACCTCGGATATCTATTTAGGAACGGTTCCATCTCGTGCAGCTTCACTGGCGTCGTCCCTCTTTGAAGCAAAGTCGGAGGACTTTCCTTTCTTTTTAAAACATCTGGACGCGGCGTGTGATCCCCCGCAGCCTGAACACTCACGCCTGAATCGACACGAGTGTCCAAAACGGCAGGATCCTTCATTAAACTGCCAGCAAACCCCTTTTCCCCTCTCGGTTCGCGGTCCGGCTGGTGTTGTGCCACTGCCCTGACCGAGAAAGGACTGCGTTCCCCTTGTCGGGATCATGAGGCGCATCCAAGAGTGGATGTCCTGGTGGTCCCATCGTACTGCGGGCCTTACTGCCATACTTTGCCAGAAAAGTTCGTCGTATCGCAGCCATGCGTTGCCCCCGTACGACCTTTGAGCTTCGCCGATAGAGTCCATATAACCAAACAACGCCGAGCAATTCTCTGGTTGCCTCTCTCCAATGACACTTGCCAGAATTGCGAACGCTTGGAACCAATTCTGGAAGGTCCGAGGTATCAAACGATAACAACGTTCCTCCTCCCTCTTTTTTTCGTCTGGCTTCCCCTTGTCTAAATTAAACTTCTCTAGTGGCAGCAGTGAGAAAATCTCCACATACTCACCCCTCCATATGCGCTCTTTCACCTCTAACTTCAAATGCGACCCCAACCTCCCCCTGAAACACACATACATTTCCGCATGAGCGGCATCCGCCATACGCACCAACCCAGGGTCCCCTGAAACCACTGGAACTCCTGCTGGCACTCCCACCGGAGCCACCAGACCTGACTGCCCAGCAAGAAATACCCCTGGTGTGCTGATAGCCTCGGCGACCGGAAAGGATGCCAAAGCCTGTACTGGGGCGGATGAAGTATAAGCTGATCCGCTAGTGGCCGCTACGGCCGGCGCGGCACACTGGGGTATGGAGGACCATACCGCGGTAGGCGAGGAATGAAGCGCGGGCGCAACCACCCCACTGCCCACACGGGAGTCCCCTGCTAAACGTGCTAAACCTGGGGGCGTTACTGGTGGCAAGGCTCCCAACCCCCCAGAACCCCCTGCCCCTTGAAACCCCCCAACCGCCCCCAACAACCAACTGGCAATAGCAATAAGGGGATTGGCCTCACCTGGCTGTGCTGGACCGGTGTCCTGTACAGCCGTCTGTCCTGATCCAGCAGTCAACGACATATCCTCTGCGACCACCGACTCATCCTCTGACGGTGAACCATGTTCAGGGCTGGGAGTGGGCTGTCTGGTGCAGGGGGCGACATCCTGCTGGCTGGAACTTCTGCTGCTCCTGGAAGCACCCTTCTTCCCCTGTCTTCTGGAGGGCCCAGCCGACCCCCCCCCTTTCGCTTGTTCCTTGAGGCGCTCCCAGCCCCCTTGCGTTGTGGCTGGGCCGCCGCCGCGCCCGGGGAGGTGGCGGCGCCCGTTGCCGGGGTGTCTGTGCGCTGGGCCTGCTTGGCCCGCTGTGCAGAGCCGGTGCCAAGGGCCGCGGAGGATCCGGAAGGTGGCGCCGGCGGTGCGGAGGCCTCAGATGCGGATTGCCCACTGCTTGAGAAGTTCCGCCTTGGAGTCGGATTCCTCCCGGCAGCCCCGCTCTCAGCCGCGGATGTGCGCTTGGCGGGGGTGCCGGGGGGGGGTCCCCGTGGGGGCTCCCGCTGCGTCTCTGGGTCGGGCGGTGCTCCGGGCTGAGCCGCTCGGGCGGCCTGGACTTCCTCTTGGCCCCGGCCGGCTGGCCTGAAGTGCTGGGGGCCATGGCTGCCAGTTGGACCTGCACCCAGGTCGGACCCCTGGTCGTCGCCTCCTCCCTGACCCGGGCGAACAAGTCCTCCAATCCTTCCATGGCAGAAAAACAAGCGAGGTGAGCTGGGCAGTCTAACAGCAGCTTTCTCCTACACTTGCTGAGAGGCCAGAACTCCGCCCCCCTCTTTTATAGACTCCCCCCCACCCCTTAGGTCAATCCCAAAGCCCGGGAACCTGAACTCCTCCCCACCCAGCTATTAACCCCTTACTTCTCGGTCAGCTGCCCTATCATGTGGGGGCCCTGCACATTACTCTGCGCTACAGTTCCCGGCCCCATTCTGGAATGGCTTGGGGGAATACTGACAGTATATACAGTCCTTTTATTATTTGCGTTCTAAGAATTATTTTAACTGCCTGATGGCAGTGTGGAACCAAAAACCGAGATATATCGTGCTTGAACCTCAGAAACGGAGAGGAAATAGTGGATACAGGAGTCTCTAACAGATTAATTAGATGAAAGCATCCGTATATTAGGCATATGGTTATTTATTCATCTTCTATTCTGGCCCTTGGTCTTGGTCTCCCATTTATTATGCTCCTATCTTTTTGGCCATGCTACAGTACTTGTTATTAGAAACTCAGTAATACTATAAGTGTATGGAGGTACCTGGCGGTGTTAGTAGTGGCATTAAAATAGTTAAAAACTTAAAAAGGAGTATTAGTACATCCACTTGCCTCCTATGTAGACAGTAGTCAGTGTAATGAGGTAGAATACTTTATTAGTGCCAAAATAATGTGTTCCATGGGTCTGTGCCTGATTCCCCAAGTACAGTGCCAAAAATATTTATACAGTACTATCATAGGCAGGGTTGTTCGAATACCACCTTTTACTATTCGAGTTGCCGTGTATTGGAGTTTGTGAAAATTCGGATTCGGCCGTGATCACGACCATGCGAACAAATTTGAATCCGCATTCGCCTTGTGATTACGTTGGGAGGTATGGTGTTTTTGTTTTTTTTAAACTAGTAGACAGTAGTAGACTAGAAGACAGCTCACTCAGGCAGTACAAGTCACAAACGATGACAGGTAGAGGTAGTTTACTTCACTGCACGTAAACGGTCAGTCAGTGTCACACTACACTATAGAGGACGAAGTAATGTAGCACTAACTAGGTAACAAGAGTGACACTAAAATACTGTCTGACTGTCACACAGTGGTTGCAATCAATACAGTCAAGGCAGATGCAGCAGTCAGCAAATAACCAAACAGAGCCTGGCCTGCCTGCTGCTAAGTGCTAACTAGTACTGCGGCTCCTAGTCTAACGCTAAATGGAGCAATAAACAGTACAAATTATGAACTACAATACACAACAGCTAACTAGGCTAAGGCTACCCTAGGCTAGCTGCACACAGACCTGACACTAGCCTAGCACAGTATACAGTATACACTAGCTGACTATAACACTCAAATCACTATCTACCTATACAGCAATATAATTAAGGTGTTCAGCATGTGGTTAGGATGCAAAAAGCTCTGTTTTCACAGTAGAAAAGCACTTGCTCGGATACAAAGCACTGGAGATGCTCTCAGTACCACAAGTCACACAGCAAGGACGAGATCCTTAAGATGGCTGCCACCTTATATAGAGGAGGGGAGGGCCAGGCTCCCCTCCTCTGATTGGTTGCTAGTGCCTCGGCTGGGGACCCTCTGATTGGCATAACGACGTCAGCCAATGGTTACCGTGCATGTGCAATGCGAATTCATGATCACGACTGAATTTCCGCTAATCACGAATTGACGCGAATTTGGAATTCATGATCTTTATTTATCACGGATTCGGAATTCTCCCGAATTTGGAGCCAAAAAATGCTTGTCATCACAGGTAATCCGTGATCACGAGGTACTCGAGAGCAACCCTGATCATAGATCAGACATACAAAAACATCCATAACATACATATATACATCAATCAATAAATAAAAGGAAGTTTCCAGAATTATTATATGTATCTAATATAAACAAACATTGACATGTAATATATTGAACCCTTTTAAATAAATGAAGGAAATAGAATCAGCCATCAGATACAGTTACTGGTATAAGACTAATTGGCCCAATCAATGGAAAGTTCGATTATAAAAAACTTCAAACATCCATTACAACAGACAAGTAAAGATAATGGGGATGACACTGAGGATCTGTAGATCACCATGTGAAAACCATAAAAATATTCAATAATTGACTCGCTGTAAAATATTTAAGTACAGTAGTAAAAATGACCACATACTAAACAAGTATTGGGGAACTGAAACATTGAAATATAATAAATAATGGCAGCTTAGCTGCTGAATTAATTACATCACACTAATAGTCAAAACAAGCTACTCAGCAATAATAAAAAAAAGCATTATAGTAATTATAGTAGTAAATAAATCTTAAATAGTTGCAGGCGTACCATTTCTAGGAAGAATGGCAAGTTTTTGCACACAAATTAAAAAAATTGTTCATGCATAAAAATTTGTATACACATCTGTGGAAACGGGCACGCAAAGTGTCGATTAATAATGCATAAGACCTGCATCTTTGGTGATTCACTAAACCCTGGTAAAAATACCATGTGCAGTTTTAGCTTTACTGGTGTTTACGCAAGTAAAGTAGCATTCGTCGCACACATAGTGCAAATCAAAATTTTTGTACATGTTACGGCCAGAAGCCGAAGTCTGGCCACTTCGGTTTCTGGCCGGTCAAAACGCAAAGTGGCCGCCAATATAGAAAACAGTCCTCAATTTCAGACTTTGGCCGGCCAGAATGCATTGTGACTAAATGTGGCTGGCCAAATCCTGAAGCCTCACCCCTGTGAAAGATATCTGTGTCACAGATTGTTGAACAAGAAATCGGCCAAAGTGGGAATTGGCTGGCTTTTTCTAGAACTGGCCGATTTGATATTGGCCAAAGTCCAAAATGCTGAGAATTTTTGACTTTGGCCGACTGACTTTGGCCATTTTGCAAACTGGCCGGCCAATGTCAGAAATTCCCAGCATTTTGGACCAACATCAAATCGTACAGTTCTAGAAACGGCCGGCCAATTCCCACTGATTTCTGGTTTTGGCCGTAACATACACAATGCTTGCATTGCTTCTATTAATGTTTGTTTTGCATTTTGCAACGTAACTTGCATAAATACTGGTTAAATTGCTACAAACTGTCTGCGCACATCGATATTACCAGGGTTTAGTGAAGCAACCACTTTGAGAGTATTGTACTTGCTACTTCTTGTGGATAAAAAGAGAGAGTCAAAATAAATGTGTAATAAAGACAAGTAAGTAGATAAGAGCATTATGTACAACAATAAAACTAACCATAAATAAGCAGTGATAATGTATGTATGTTTTTGGGATGTGGGAGGAAACCTGAGGGCCTGCAGTAAACCCACACAGACACAGGGATAACATACTTTTTTTTTTTAACATAATTTTATTGGTCAAATGAAAAAAGGCATAGTACATAATAGACGGCAACATTCACTCCTTGAGCAAACAAAGAAGAATATGCATTAATCTTATTACCATCTAAGCAAGAATGAGAAGAAAAAAGGTATTCTGTATTTGTACATATCTCCTTATATCAACAGCTTAATACCTTAAAGCAGGTATCCTAATCTATTAATTAACTATTGCATTCTCATTGCAAATGTACATGAATATATAATATACACATATACATACGCTTATCACATATGACTATATACTTATGTTTGTATTTCTGAGGAACTAAGTTCAGTCTACAATCAGTTGACCAACTCAAATTATAAAAGAGTAATAACAATAAAAATACATAACACAACGGTACCGTAGATCTGTGTATAAAATGATATAAAGTATCGTATTATAGCTGATTCATGAATTCCTTGTACTCTGAAGAGGATTGATAGTCTATCCAAACTGCCCATTTTGCGTAGAATTTATATTTGCCCCTACTGGAGAGAATCGTTTCTTCCACTTGTTGTATCTCATTCAGTCTTTTGAACCACTGGCCTATAGTGGGGATTTGTGTGGTTCTCCAAAGCATGGGAATGGTACTTTTAGCTGCGTTTAGCATAAAGGGAACCACTGTACGTTTGAAGTGTTTATATGTATTCATGTGGAGTAAGATACAACCGGGGGATTCTTCTAAATTTAGGGCCGAAACAGATTTACATATTCTTACTACCTCTGACCAAAAGTGTTGTAATTTAGGGCCAGGGACGGATCAAGACCAAGTTGCGCCTGGGGCAAGGTCAGGTTTTGGCGCCTAAACTGCCATTCATTTTGCCGCCTTTTTAAGAATTCAACAAACTGCGCCTGGGGCAAGATACCCGCTTGCCCCCCCCCCTAGATCCGTCCCTGTTTAGGCCATGACCACAGCAGGTGTACTAACGTACCTTTATCCTCACACCCCCACCAGCATTTCCCATCGATTGTGTTATAGATGGAGGCCAATTTATCTGGGGTCCTATACCACCGAGTTCATGTTTTATAATTAGTTTCTTGTGCCCTAGTGCTAATAGAAGTGGAGTGTGTATGTTTAATGATTGCTTCTTTTTGTTCTGTTGTAAACTCAATGTTTAGGTCTTTTCCCAGGAACATAAATAGTCTAACCCCCCTCCATGTTCCTGGCGTAGTAACAGATTATATAGGAAGGAGATCATATGTTCCATTTTGTTCTTTTTCAGAAATATTCCAACCCATTCTGATATTTCAGCCCTATCACTGAGCACAAGTTTCTGTGTTTTCACCCAACTCTCTATTTGGTGAAGTCCCCAGAAATCAAATATAAATTGTGAATGTAGTTCCCTTAGGTCTCCCAAGGTTTTGAGTCTATCTCCTTCCCATATATGGCCCAAACATACAACTGTATTGCTTTTCCAGGAGCCAAAGAAGCCTCTTTCTAGGCCTGGAGGAAAAAGAGGGAACCCCTCTAAAGGGGATAGAAGGGAAATGCGTGGGTACCAATTATATTTTTTATTTATAATGTCTCCTATTCGTAGGGAATTACCGGTAATCACCCACACAGGGCAGCTGCTGGATCAGACGCGTAGCTGGGGGGGGGTCAGAGGGGTACATTTGCCCCCGGGCGGGAGGAGAGCAAGGGCGCAGAATCCTAAGTGCAGAGCTGGCAACAGACTGAGCGGAGTGACTGTAATAACAAGTCTCCGCACACTCGCAGTCATTCTCCTCCAGACTCTGCACTTTCTCTCTCCTCGTGAGCGCCCCCTCCCCTCTCCAGGGGCGGGGCTGAGCAGAGGAGACCGGGTAATTGAAGGGAGCGAGCTGTGGATGGACAGGTAGATATTTCAGGAAGGGGGACTGTGGGGTGGGATGTATCTATGTATAGCTGCAAGCAGCATGTATAGGGGCTCTGCTCTGTCTTGTCACAGTGTGTATCTCTCTCTCCCTCAGCTGCCAGGCCAGCTCTCTACACTAACATGCTGCTGTTATGCTCTCCCCCAAGTCCTGTCTCTTGTCCTGGGTCAGTCCCTCGGCTCTAGCTGCACTCTAAACAGCATTCCTCCAGTGTTACTGCTACTGTCACCTCCAGGCAGCCCCCCTTGCCTAGCAGCAGCAAATATCCACTTTCCCTGACAGTCTCCCCCTCCTGCACAACCCTCCCCCTTCTTCTGCAGCCTCAGTGACCAGATCTAGGGTCACTAAACACTATGTATAGACTGGTAATCATTTTTCTAAGCAACTGTTTTATTGGCATATACAGTCATGTAATGCATGTGTACTAATGCATAGTGCCAACATGTTAACCATTTAAGGTGTCCATATGTCAGACTATGTATAGGCAGATCGACAAAGAGACAGATCTCTCTCTGATCGGAGAGAGATCTGTTGCCTGCCCATACACCACAGGCTGATTCTCGATCGATTTCAGCATGAAATCGGTACTGTGACGCTGCAGTCACCGCCCCTGGTGCGGTTCCCCAATGTAAAATGTTCCCCTGCAGTGCAGTGTACTTTACCTGCTAGCTCTGGGCTCCATCCACATCCCTCGTGTATACGTGGTAGCATGCGTGACGTCACACACGCGCCCACGTTATGGTGGCAACCACATGGGGCGCGTGTGTGCTGACGGAGCCAGTGATGGACAGGTAAAGTATACTGCATTGGGGGTGAGCATTTTACATTAGGGGTAACAGCGCCTGGGGGTTCTGTCACATTCTTCGCTCAGCTCAATATTGCATGCAGTTACCACGGCACACCCGTTCGAGAAAGTCAGCCATACATCTTGGAACATGTCCGCTCAATACATGCAACCAATTTTGGCACAAAATTGGTTGCATCGTCGATCGAGCATGTTCATGGGATCCAATTATAATAATCAAATCGGATGGTGGAGCCACCAAGTCACCTTATGTATGGCCACCTTTATATTATTATTATCATCACTAGCAGACCTAAGCCCATTTAAAAAACGGGCTCCAGGTCTGTTTTTCGCCACGCGCGCACCTACTGCACACAAGGCCGCCCGCTTACACGCTGCCCGCTCGGCTCCCTGGCCCCGTCCTCCTGTCTCTGTGAAGCTGGGTCCGTGCTGTGCACATGCGCAGTAGCAAAAAGCACGGACCCAGCTACACAGGGACAGCGTGGCGAAGGGACACAGGGGTTTTATTATAGAGGATTGTGTATTGTTTATGTAATGCTTACATTTTCTGCAGCACTTTATAGAATACATAGTCACATCACTGACTGTCCACAGAGATGCTCACACTCTAATCTTACCATAGTCACAGTGTAATGTCCTACCATATTATTATGTATTCACAGTATATAGCACTGACATCTTCTGCAGCACATTACTGAGTACATAGTCATGTCACTGACTGTCCTCAGAGGAGCTCACAATCTAATCCTACCATAGTCATAGTGTAATATCCTATCATTTTATTTTTATGTCTTTATATAGCACTACTGCATCACTTTACTATGTAGTCATGTCACTGACTGTCCTCAGAGGAGCTCACAATCTAATCCTACCATAGTCAAGTCTAATGTCCTACAGTGTTACTATTATGTATTTATATAGCACTGGCATCTTCTGCAGCACTTTACAGAGTACATAGTCCTGTCACTCACTGGCCTCAGAGGAGCTTACAATCTAATCCTGTCATTGTCATAGTATAGTATCCTACAGTATAATTATTATTTAGTATTTATATAGCGCCAACATCTTCTGCAGCGCTGTACAGAGTATATACTCTTGTCACTAACTATCCCTCAGAGGAGCTCACATTCTAATCCCTACCAGAGTCCTATGTCTATGTATGTATCGTGTAGTGTATGTATTGTAGTCTAGGGCCAATTTTAGGGGGATGCCAATTAACTTATCTGTATGTTTTTGGGATGTGGGAGGAAGCTGGAGTGCCCGGAGGAAACCCACACAGGCACGGGGAGAACATACAAACTCCTTGCAGATGTTGACCTGGCTGGGATTTGAACCAGGGACCCAGAGCTACAAGGCAAGAGCGCTAACCACTATACCACCGTGCTGTATTACTATTATGTATTTATATAGCACTGGCATCTTCTGCAGCACTTTGCAGAGTACATAGATGTGTTACTCTACCTACCTAAAGAGGAGGGGGGGGCTCTCTTGCTACCTAAAGGTGGCCTCTCTGGTTACCTACAGGGTGGGCTCCCTGGCTACACACATGGTGGCCTCCATGTCCACGCCCAGTGGCGTAGCAATAGGGGTTGCAGAGGTAGCGACCGCATCAGGGCCCTTGGGTCAGAGGGGCCCTCCCTCAAGCACAATATTAGCTCTCTATTGGCCCTGTGCTGGTAATAATCACTTCTATAGTAGTAATCATTAAACTGTTTCCCATCCCCTACTTGCACCTCTGACACTGTGGAAATCCTTGGCAGGTTTTGGTGCGCCGTATCAATTGTTATGTATAGAGTGCTTGGGGGGCCCGATGTAAAACTTGCACCGGGGCCCATGGCTCCTTAGCTACGCCACTGACCACACTCACCTATTTTCTCCGGGAAGGGGGGCGCAAAAACTGTCTTTGTCCCCGGGCGTTCAAAACCCTAGCTACGCCTCTGTGCTGGATAATTCTCTTAGATTTTGTGGGACCCATTGTGCCTTAGCAATTTCCCTTCCTGCTAATATCTTTTCCAGTACCCAATCTTTAGTGTCAGAGCTGAAAGTCCAATCTATTAGCCTGCCCAGGGCTATGGCTCTATATTATAGTTTAATATCGGGAAGGCCTAGACCAACATTATCTTTTTTCCTCGTCATGATAGAATGGGAGAGTCTAGGGGACCGATTTCTCCAGACAAATTTAATGAAAAGACTACGCATTTTGGATAGGAATGTCCTATTTAGAGGAATTGGGATCATACTCATTAAAAATAAGATACTGGGTAGAATAGTCATTTTTAATATGCTGATTTGACCAAACCAAGTAAAACAGTCCCTGTCCCATTTTTTGAGGTCAGACCCAACTTTATCAAGGAGCGGTTGAAAGTTTAATTTATATAAATCTGCTAGGTCTGCAGGGAAGTATATCCCAAGGTACCGAAGGGCCTTTTCTCTAAAAGGGAATGGAAAGTTTTGGGTTATTGCTTTAACCTCATCTGCGGGTATGTTTATAGCTATAAATTCCGACTTTAGACACAGGGAGTACATACAAACTCCTTGCAGATGTTGATCTGGCTGATATCCGAATCGGGGACCAGCATTGCAAGACAGGAGCACTAACCACTACGCCACCGTGCACCGTGCTGATATTAATAACAATAAAGGCTAGTTCACAGTGCTCAGTTGCATTGCAGATATGCATAATTCTGCATATCAGCTTACTACTCGTACAAGTCTATAGGCCTGTTCACAGTACTGCATTGCTAGATGTTTATTTTCAATCGGCAGTTATTGGCCAGATGAAGTTAGTTGGACCTCATGAAACGCACTGCCTGGTGCTTTAATAAACCATTAACTTTACTGTACCGTAAGGGATTTCTTGTATGAGCTAAGCCACCTCAAACTGTTTTTATATTTTATTTTTTGTATACTATTGGGCGCCTCTCCACCGCGTGTTGCTCACATCCACACCCCCCTCTGAGGGGTATCCTCTGTCTGATCAGCCTTATGGTCTGTAGAACAACAATAAACTTTATTGAGACACAACATTAACATTAACATACAGCAAGAATGCAGTATCTAGAATTCAGTACTTTTATGTTACTGTAGGTGGAGCAGATATATGAATCTCAACCTCCTAACATCTCCCTTCTTTTGCAAATATAAGTAAATGCTAAACATAAGACAGTTTGTGGACTGCTGCATCTATTAAGAAAAAATAAGCTAGAAGATGTAGTCTCTATATTACACAAGTTTTCTGATAACTCGATTTTGAGGGCAGCGATGGGGGTGCAGAATCATCATCTACAGATGTCCCCAATTCCGAATCATTCAGTAATGTATTGTCTGGTATGTTCACAGCTGGACAGTCTTTGTCCGTCGGAGAGGGTTCCTCATTGTTTGTATCACTTCTCTGTTCTCTCCTCTGTTGCTCTAAGAAATCTCTTTTTTCTCCTGTTGTACAAATCTCCGCCTGCTACCACTACATATGAGCGTGCAGCGTGCTTTACACATGTAACTTTCCACCACAGTCCATTTCCCAAGGAAGGTGTTGGCTGCATGTGCACTGGATGTCCAATAGCCAACTCAGGGAGCTCCTTGGCCCCTTTATCATAGTGCAATTTTGCTTTTTTGCATTTAAGCTCAAGCTGTTCGACTACTTCGTCAATCGCTTTGGGAACCAGAAGCTTTTGAGCCGTAGGAAAAATAATAAATTGTGTTCTTCTGGACATAAGTCTTTGGATTGGATTACTTTTATTACCTTCTGTTGGTGTGTCTCCAATCTAAGATAGCATTTCAAATATCTTTGCCATCTCTCTTGGCTTTCTGTATCAAAGTGTCTTTGCTATTTTCAGAGCTGATTCGGCCTTGCCATTGGATTGGCTGTGGTATGGGGATGATGTAATGTGTTTGAGTTCCCACTTTCTTACAAAATGGTCAAACTCAGAGCTGATGAATTGTGGTCCATTATCTGTAACTAGCTGATGGCCCAGCGTTGTCTGGGTATGTATTTAGCTGGTGTTGGCTTCTGACACATTTTCTAACCTTAACACACAATTACTAAGTGACCTAGTTTTTGAGCTTTGCGGTCTTTGGCATCAATAATTTGCATTGAACTGAAACAAATCTGATTGGCTGTTTGTGGCTCCACCCCCTTTTCTGAATTTGAACCCCAGTCACCCAGTGACCAACTGTACCAGGTTTGAGGCTTGTGCCATTAACAGTGCAAGAATGGCAGCAATTAAATATTCCCCCTTAAAACCAATGTGTGAATTTTGATTGGCTTTTGTAGGCTCCACCCACTTTTATGAATATTAATCCAAGTCACCCAGTGACCAACTGTGCAAAGTTTGAGAACCCTTCCATACACAATGTAAGTTTACATTTTTCCAGGGAAATTTGTATTTGTCTCCACCCACTTTTAGGTTATGGGGATAAAAAGTATCCTATATGTTATTCCAGGTGATGTACTATGTCTGTGCCAAATTTCAATCAAATCCGTTCAGCCATTGTTGCATGATTGAGGAACAAACATCCAAACTTTCGCATGTATGTTATTAGTGGGATGACCGAGTTAAGTATTCCATGTCGACTAAAATATATCTTGCAGCATTCAATTATTGTCCTTGACGCAGAGGCGTCGCTAGGGCTTTCAGCACCTAGGGACAAGGACTATTAATGTACCCTCCAAGGAGAAAAGGGGGCGTGGCCACACATAAGATTGCGAGTATGGTAGGATTAGAATGTGAGCTCCTCTGAGAACACTCTGTGACATTACTGGGCTGTAACGATTGGTGTAGCAACACAGACGTCTGATTATGTGTGATCTGCAGAATCACCGATAATACAGACGCTATACCTGATTATGTGGTGATCTGCAGTATCACCAATAATGCAAGTATAGCTATCAGAATAGCAAGGTGTATAGTGCTTGGTGCAACAGTAACTGAACAGTTTAACTAGACCTCACCAGAGGAGCTGGTGGGTACTATTTGTACACAGTAACTGGATAGTTTGGCTAAACCTCACCAGAGGAGCTGGTGGGTACTATCAGTACACAGTAATAGAATAGTAGACTAAATCTCACCAGAGGAGCTGATGAGAACTAGCAAAGAGCACCTCACCAGTGACAAGGGCTCACTGGTGAGTAGAATGGTCAGACAGGCTAAGATCAGTAACAGGCGGGCAGGTACAGTACAAAATCGACAGGCAAGAGAGAAGTAAGATATCAGGCAGGGTTCAGCAACAGAGTCAGATGGGCAGAAGTACAGAATCAATTAGCAAGAGCAGGGTCAGAGGATAGCCAGAGTCATACACACAGGGCCGGATTTACCAATAGGCACTGTAGGCACGAGCCTACAGGCGGCATGTGCGCAGGGGCTGGTAGCAATGTGCATAATTACATAACCTTCTGAGTCCTACCTGCCCCGCCCCCGCACTTACGATTACAGCACTGCCGCTAATGTCATCGCCCGCACTCTGCTGCCTACAGCCAGAGGCTATCTGCTCTGTATTACGCACTTGTCCCCAGCGCCTCATTCAAACAGCTATGTGGGGCGCTGCACCCTTCTGCAGCCGCTGCAGTGCAGAGCGGGAGTTCCTGTCCTGATGTTATCTCCTTCCGTCCCCTCCTATCCTCATCACGGAGAACACAGGAAGTGGCTGGGAGACGAAGCACAAGAGAGGGAGACTTGAACTTCCACCGCGTCTGAAATCCTCTCTCCGTTGTCAGCGGCCAGAACAGCGTGCAGCCGAGCACTGCAAAGGTCATCAGAGAAGAGTGAGTATGTTCCTGCTAGGTACCTGAACGGCTAGCTGAAAAGTGTATATGGGGAGTATTTGCCTTTTTCCTCGGCAGCTCTCTTTAGTTTAGCTCTGTCCGGATAGTATTTCTTGTTTGACACTAGTGAATATTGCGGGTCACGAATGATGTTGATGTCTGCCAGTGACAGGTTGTAAGATAGAGAATCTGTGCTGACCCCCCTGTCCTCACTGTTCATTTATCTGCATAGTGGTGTCCTCTGATCTCTGCCCTGTGTGATTTATGCCAGTAAAACACTTCAAAATGGGCTTTTCATAAAACGTTCAAGGATTCTGCCACAATAAATTCTAATAGTTACATACAGGATGTTTTACTGTTCTGGCAATACATATCCACTGCCAAATGCTATATCTGCACAAATAACTACAGGAGCAGCACATATTATGTAATACCAGCTCTTATAGTATAGTAATACTTAGGCAAGCCTATGCTTTGCAGAGCCGGCCACATCTAGGATTATGAGGGGAAAGGCAGGTTTGCCCTTTAATTATTTTGACAAATATCACCTGTTTGTAAATGCAGTAGGAAAGCTTACATTGGATTAACAGTGTGTGCGTCTGCATGTGTGTGTCAGTGCGTGTGCGTCTGTGTATGTGTGTGTCAGTATGTGTGCGTCAGTATGTGTGTGTGTGTGTGTGTGTGTGTGTGTGTGTGTGTGTGTGTGTGTGTGTGTGTGTGTGTGTGTGTGTGTGTGTGTGTGTGTGTGTGTGTGTGTGTGTGTTAAAAAGGCTGAAGAGCGTACATAGGAGTATGTGTAAGTTTATATTAAAGTAACAGCTGATGTGTGTTTGTGTGCTGGATGGAGGGTGCACAATATGTAAGCTCTATGCAGATGGAGGCTCTTGTCTAGGTAGCAATAAGGTATATGGGGTGGCACACACAAGCCCAGCCCTGCTAACTGTCAGAGGCATGAGTTTGCAGACAGACGCTGGCTGGTCTCCGTTCGCCTCTTGCTCAATCCCTTCTGTGTGTGCCATCCCCTGCTTTATTAAAACCTGTGCAGCCTGTATTTGCTGCTGTATGGGTAACGCTTTCATACACAAATGCAGGCAATACAGGTTTCAATAAAGCCAAAGAGGACACACTCAGCAGGGATAGAGCAAGAGACACATGGGGACAGGCCAGCTAGGGTTTGCATGTATACTAATATTCATGACAGGCAGTAGTCAAGCTTTATGATGGGCAGGACTTACTGTAACTAAATTCAAATCATCTCACTAACCATCTATATTGCCTACCACCACCTTCCTATCACTAGAATCTACCAATTACTATATTCTACTCACTGTATTATTACCTGCCTGTGAGTAGAACCCATCACAATTTGTTGGTAATATCTGCATACTTTGTGCGTTTTTTTCTTACGAATAGAGGGTGGGACTTGGGGGTGTGCCCTGTGCTGAGGGGCGGAGCTTAGGGCGTCAGAACTTTTGTGCCTATAGGCTCCCGTGCTGTAAATCCGGCCCTGCATACACAGAATATCAAATAATCCTAGTCTTGTGTGAAATCCCTTGTTTCCTCCCAGATCAAAGCACACCGGATACTATCTAAGGTCTGAGCGCTAACACGTAAGTATTCGCAACAGCAGACAGGTTGCGAGTGAAGACTGAAGGCTTTTGAAGCAGAGGAGACCCCACGGCCGCGCCCACAACAAATCAGCCAATCCGGAGCGCCGTGAGTCTCCTCTGACGTCAGCCGACCACCGGTCAGTTGGCGCGCCTCTTCCCCGCATAAAGGTCCTGTCTCCGCGCGCGTCCGCGTGATACAGTAACCCTGTGAGCTGAGCAATTGACAATCCCGTCCTCGGCGTACTAGACGCCAGAGGCACGGGAAAAGTCCCTGAGCAAGAAAGCAAGGCGGCTGCGGAGACACCCTGCGTGCCCGCAGCCGCCACTTCTGCGGATGTTACATGGGCAAAAGTCGATGCTATATAAAAAGAAGATGTCGGTGCTATATAAATACAGTGGGATGCGAAAGTTTGGGCAACCTTGTTAATCGTCATGATTTTCCTGTATAAATTGTTGGTGGTTACAATAACAAATGTCAGTTAAATATATCAGATCTTATAGTCCGGAGCGTCTTATAGTCTGAAAAATACGGTAACTAAGAAACAACAGAAGTGGAGGTGCACCTATGCAAAATGATAAGGGGTGTGCCATGAAGCAGATCCAAACGAAGCAGGCACCACCTTCAGTAATTCAGTAGCTCTTTATTGAACATTTTTTAAAAATGACAAGTCATGGATAAAAATGGCGGTAGCGGCTTTTATTCATGACTTGTCATTTTTAATGATTTTTCAATAAAGAGCTACTGAATTACTGAAGGTGGTGCCTGCTTTGCTTGGATCTGCTTCATTTGATCATTGGTACAGTGATCTTAAAGCTACGGCACACCCCATATCCTTTTGCATGGGTGCTCCTCCACTTCTGTTGTTTCTAAGTTACCGTATTTTTTGGACTATAAGACGCTCCGGACTATAAGATGCACGTAGTTTCAGAGGACAAAAACCAGGGGAACAAAAAAGTAACCAGGTGCGTTTTAAGGGGCAGGGGCATCTTATGGACCTTTACCCTTCAAGCTGTCTCTATCTAAACTACACTGCCCAGCTAAACCAACCACTGTTGCCCCACTAGCTACACTACACTAACACCTGCTGCCCCCACAACCTACACTAAGCTACACTGACTCCACAACCTACACTAAGCTGCACTGTCCCCACAACCTACACTAAGCTGCACTGACCCCACAACCTACACTAAGCTACACTGACCCCACATCCTACACTAAGCTACACTGACCCCGGCCACAACCTACACTAAGCTGCACTGTCCCCACAACCTACACTAAGCTGTATCCAAGGTTACGTGAGTGAATCAGCAGCACAGACTGCCTGACTACCTGAGGTTTTCAAACCATATTGACTGCATGAACTATGCCAATATTTGCATGGGTACTCACACACAATTAAGCTACTTATTATCATCGCAAATGAATCATAGTGCATCAGGCTCTGGATGTATCAATCTGTTTGCACCGGAGAAGATTGCAATTACATTACACCCAACTTTAGCACTCTGGACTAAGGATACTTTGAAATCTGCAATTATTTTTGGGTCCAATTTTGCAATTTACTTTTTTACCTTTTATATTTTGATGTTACATATTGATTTTATTTTTATTTTGGACACAACCTTGTCCCCTTTTCTTGTGTGCATGTTTTTTGTGTGCATGAGATTTGTAAGCTGGGTGTGGCGACGCTGCAGCGCCTTACACTTGTTGTATATACAGCACCAGGGAAAGTATGTTTTTATGCTATTTTAATAAATGTTCATTTATTCATATGCAAAGATTTATATTGAATTATTACTATAATTATTGAGGTATAATTATTGAGGCAGATTAAGAAAAACGGTATATTATTTACTTCCTTGACAAGGCAGGGCTACCCTTGTCTCTTTAATCTGCTAAGAGCTACCTTACCAACATTTTGCTAAGAGCTACCTTACTGTAAATGCATTTTAACAGTAAGAATAAGAAAAAAACTGAAAAAATTCATTATTTCTCAGTTTTCAGCCATTATAGTTTTAAAATAATACATGCCTCCATAATTAAAACCCACGTGTTGTATTTGCCCATTTGTCCCGGTTAATTTACCGTTTAAATTATGTCCCTATCACAATGTATGGCGACAATATTTTATTTGGAAATAAAAGAGCATTTTTTCCGTTTTGCATCCATCACTATTTACAAGCTTATAAAAAAAAAATAGAAATATTTCATCTTTACATAGATATTTAAAAAGTTTAGACCCTTAGGCAAATATTTATGTGTTTGTTTTTTTTATTGTAATGTTTTTGTTTTTTTTATTAAACATTTTATGTGGGTATTTTTGGGAGGGTGGGATGTAAATAGTGTTTGATTTGGGGAAATATATGTGTATTGTAATTTTTAGATGTAGTTTTACTTTTTGGCCACAAGATGGCAACCTTGAGTTTGTTTACATAGGAGTCAGAAAAAGCGAAGCTTCCGAGAGAAGCTGTCGCTTTTTCTGCGGGGGAGAGGAATCAGTGATCGGGCACCATGGCCCTATTCATTGACTCCTGGGCTAACGAATCCGCGGCTGGGAGTGCGCGTGCACGAGCGCGATCGGCCGCGGGAGCGCGCATGTCCTCCTTGACGTTTTTATACGTCAAGGAGGACAAAGTGGTTAAAATAACCATTACTTATTAAGTGTAAAACATCTTGTTCGTATATTGACACTTTGTGCGCTTCTGTCCACTTTTTTTCAGCACATCAATGTTACAGATTGATACATGTTGCTGAATTGCAAACAGAAGCGGACTGAAAGCGCACTAGTGTGAATGAGGCCTACATTGATGTGCTGATAAAAAGTGGACAGAACGCACTAAGTGGAAATGAGGCCTCGTTCACATTTATGTAACGCAGATGGCTGTGTGATCAGAACGCAACACGTAAGATTGCACGCCATCTGCGCCGCTACCCGCTGTGCTGCTGATTCCATTCATTACAGTGAATGGGTCAGCTTTGCACATGCGGGCAGAATGCATGCAGCAGTACACAAGCGCATCATAGCGCATCGTACTCCTGCGCAGCGCATATGACGTGAACGGCAGAAGGGCTGTCTATGCCCTTCTGCCGTTCTTGCGAGTCGCACATCATACGCGCTTCCAAATGCACACAGAAGCGCGTTTGATGTGAACGAGCCCTGATACATGTTGCTGAAAAGCAGACAGAAGCGGACAGAAGCGCACAGATGGAAACAAGGCCTTACACTTCACTGAAAATAGTTAAAAATAGATTCAGAGCTGAACTAGAGCTATGTAAATGTTAGGACTGGTGCACACCTAAAATTGCAAGCGTAATCGCAAACACTTAGCGTTTTTTGTAGCTCTTTTTCAAATCAATTCAGGCATGTGCCTAGCGATTTTCTAGTTATGCCTTGCAATTTTTCAAGTGTTTTGGTGTAGTGATTTTTTTTGTACAGTAGAACTGAAAGTGTACAGCTTTTATCAAAAAAAAAACAAAAAACCCCAAAACCCTTGGAAAATCGCTCTGTTCTAGCGCTTGAGTGATTTTCCACTTTCCTATACTTAAAGGGACACTTAAAGAGAGTCTGAAGCGAGAATAAATCTCGTTTCAGACCTCATAGATAGCAGGGGCATGTGTGCCCCTGCTAAAACGCCGCTATCCCGCGACTTAACGGGGGTCCCTTCACCCCCAAATCCCCTCGGTGCAGCGGGGGAGCGCTTCCTGGTTGGGGCAGGGCTAACCGCCGCAGCCCTGCCCCACGCGCGTCTGTCAGCGCGTATCTCCGCCTCTCCCCCGCCCCTCTCAGTCTTCCTTCACTGAGAGGGGCGGGGGAGAGGCGGCGATGCGCCGCTGATAGACGCGACTGGAGGCAGGGCTGCAGCCGTTAGCCCTGCCTCCAGGAAGAAATAAATCACGACCAATTCTACAACCAACTATTGCGGGGGTGGGTTTGGGTGTGAATGGACCCCCGTTTAGCGGCGCGATAGCGGCGGCTTAGCAGGGGCACACATGCCCCTGCTAACTATGAGCTCTGAAGCGAGATTTATTCTCGCTTCAGAGTCTCTTTAAGTCAAACAAAAAAAAAAGAGTTTTACTCACCTAGGGCTTCCAATAGCCCCCTGCAGCTGTCCGGTGCCCTCGCCGTCTCCCTCCGATCCTCCTGGCCCCACCGGCAGCCACTTCCTGTTTCGGTGACAGGAGCTGACAGGCTGGGGATGCGAGTGATTCCATTGTTCCCAGACACATTAGCACCCTCTATGCTGCTATATGATATATACTATAGCAGCATAGATGGCGCTATTGTGGCCAGGAACGCGAAGAATCGTTCGCATCCCCAGCCTGTCAGCTCCTGTCACCGAAACAGGAAGTGGCTGCCGGCGGGGCCAGGAGGATCGGAGGGAGACGGCAAGGGCACCGGACAGCTGCAGGGGGCTATTGGAAGCCCCAGGTGAGTAAAACTCATTTTTTTTTACTTAAGTGTCCCTTTAACATTATGGCTGAATCACCTCAGAAATGCTGCAGGACCCGAGTGTGAGTTTGGGAAAAAATCACATCGCTCTGGTGTGATCCATCCCATTCAAATGCATTAGCCATGCGGTTTTCAAAGCACTGGCATTTTGAAAGTGCTCAGAAGCGCTCGAGGTGTGCACCAGCCCTTACAGGGTTCTTCTGTCAGAGGGTATGTCCTGTCCATAATAACCACATTTGTGTTGTGTGTAACAGGGATGAGCAGAAACTACGCCAGTGCGAATTTTTGCACCGTAGTTCGCATCTACGCATCGTAGTTCATAGGTGAAGTTTCGAAACTACGCTTACAAATTTACGCGTAGCGAAGTACCACTACGCGTAGCTTACGCCCACTATGCGTAGTTAACATGTGTATTGCGTAGTGAACTACGAGAGCGTTACTCGTGTCTAATTTTCCGCGTGTGAGTGTATGCTTACAAATTTACGCATTGGAAAGGGGAATGTACACATAGAAGAGTTCCCAGTATACGCATTTAAAAAAAAAAAAGAGGAATGAATGCGTAAAATTTTCTGCATACGGCATAAGCATCCGCATACACTACGCTTCACACTACATGTAATTGCGTATTTTAATGCGTAGTCTACAAAATGCATAGGAAGCGAATATTTGATTTCGAAGCCGTAGTTTGTTGAAGCGTAATTGTGTAAAACTACACATAGTTCCAAAGTAGCGAAGTTGGCTGACTACGACTATCCCTCTTTATCTGCATTTCCACTCAGCTATAAACACACTTCAGAACTGCTCTCATTTATGTCCATTTTATTAAAACAAAAGCTTTCTCCATGTCTAGTGCCAGAACTGTCACAGCCCTATTTTATTTTCGGGCATAATCTTGAATGTAAATGTTTTTGATCAGCAGCTTGATGCATTGTATAGAGCCAACTTGATCTTTATACATCAGTTCTGGCAGGGGTGTTTCTAGGTTCCTGGGAGATCCGGGGCACCCCTTGGCACCAAGAGGGAATGCATGTGCGGTGCGGCGGAAAATGGGCATGATCATGCCACGTAAAGTGGGCGTGGTCATAGGTGGGGCCAAATGTACATGAACATAGCAGTGGCGTAGCTTAAATATATTCAATAGGCAGTATTTCACATATATAAGCCCCTCACCTGGCTTCTGTCTTGTCTTTGGCTGGCTGGCCTGTGCGCCGTACTCGGCTGGCGGTTATGCTGGGCTGCCTGGTTGGTGGTTATGCTGTGCTGTGCTGGCCTGGCTGGTGGTGATGCTGTGCTGGCCTGGCAGGTGGTGATTCTGGGCTGCCTGGCTGGTGGTTATGCTATGCTTTGTTGTGCTGGCCTGGCTGGTGGTGATGCTGTGCTAGCCTGGCTGACGGTGATGCTGTGCCAGCTTGGCTGGCGGTGATGTTGAGCCAGCCTGGCTTTGCTAGGTGACTGGCTGTGGGCTTTGCTGGGCTGGGCAATTTGCTGGGGGCATTTTGGGGGCTTTGCTGGGCTGGGGGCTTTACTAAGCTTTGCTTGGCTGTATGCTTTGCTGGGCTGGGACCAGGAGGCTTTGCTAGGCTATGGGGTTTGCTTTGCTGGGCTGGGGCCCTGGGGCTTTGCTTAGCTGTAGATAGGTAGGTGCCTCCAGTATAGGTTATATAGGTATGTTCCCCCAATATAGGTTAGATAGGTAGGTGCCTCCAGTATAGGTTAGATAGGTAGCTGCCCCCAGCGTAGGTGAGATAGGTAGCTGCCCCCAGCGTAGGTGAGATAGGTAGCTGCCCTCAGCGTAGGTGAGATAGATAGCTGTCCCCAGCATAGGTGAGATAGGAAGCTTCCCCTAGGGTAGATTAGATAGGTAGCCACCCCCAGTGTAGGTGAGATAGGTAGCTTCCCCTAGGATAGATTAGATATGTAGCTGCCCCCAATGTTGGAGGCGGGAGTAGGGAGGCGGAGCGGCGGGGGGGGGGGGGGGAGCGGGCAGTTAAAAACTCACCTCCGACCACAGCCTCCAGCTTCTTCCGACTTCCTCCCCGGCGTAGTTCGCATTGGTAACAGTGCCCCCTGTAATGACATACAGCTAGAGCCAAGACGACGGACACCGGGGAGGAAGTTGGAAGAAGCTGGAGACTGCGATTGGAGGTGAGTTTTTAACTGCTCGCTTCCCCCCCGGGTCCGCCCAGTGCCCCCTCCTGCCAATAAATTGATCCGGGGCACCATAGCAACAGGTTCCAGGCCGGTGTCACGTATCAAAGGCCCTAGCGACGCCGCTGTAGATCTCTGTTTAGTCTGGCAGCTAGCATGGAGGTGCAGAACTTATAGTCCACCCCCAACAGGTAAAGTGGGCAATAGTTTTTAGGTGACAATATTAACCTCCTGGGCGGTAATCTCGAGCTGAGCTCGGGGTAAGCTGCCGCGGAGGATTTCTCAGGCACTAGTGGGCCGATTTGCATATTTTTTTTTTGTTACACGCAGCTAGCACTTTGCTAGCTGCGTGTACACGCCAATCGCCGCCGCTCCGCGCCGATTTGCCGCTACCCGCCGCGTTAGAGGCCCCCCCCGAGACCCCGTGCGTAGCCTGGCCAATCACCGCCAGGCAGCTTTAAGGGGTGGATCGGGACTCCCTCCGACGCCATGACGTAGATGACGTCATCCCGATCATCGCCATGGCGATGGGGAAGCCAAACAGGAAATCCCGTTCTGAACGGGATTTCCTGTTTGCTCTGATCACCGGAGGCGATCGGAAGGGGTAGGGGGATGCCGCTGCACAGCAGCTATCATGCAGCTAGCGCTAGGCTAGCTACATGATAAACAAAAAATAAAAAATTTAAAAAGTGCTGCGCCGCCCCCTGGCGATATTATTGTATCGCCCAGGAGGTTAAATACTTATAAAGCCCATTGAGCCTAAAAAATGTATTGAATGATATGAATACAAACAGGAAAACAAACATTTTCTTTCAATGTTCAGTTTATTTGAGTGCCATAAAGTCATATTTAATTTATTAAAATCTTCATAAATCAAAAGTCAATTTATGAATGTCATTTACGTTATATTTTGTTGCAGCATGTATTTTCTATCAGACATTGATGGTAAGTTTACTGTCTTCCTTGTTCTATGGGCCTGAGCATTTTTTTTTACCTAAATTGGAGTTTGTTATAGGAATGGCAGAATGGGAATGGCTAGCTAGAAATGCAGTGGAATACACGTATTACCAAATAGCCCAAACCATTATGAGATCTCATTTGTGATCCCAATAGGTGAATACTTACAGAGACATTGGAGCTTCTATTTTGTAATAAGGCAACGCAAAGAGCTTAGATCTCAGTCTGTGGGATCTCAAAATACCCATTAATAGAGTATCATTCTTCAACACCCAACAATAATTGCATGTTTACTGGGTTACCACCAAGGATGAGCAGGCGAGAGTAAAGTTCAGAATCACCTGTTGCGTTTGTGCACCTAAGTGTTGGTAGATGCAGCCCACAACACGGGGTTAATTCACCTAGGCCGTCACCTCTCGCTGCAGTGCTCCACAAT
This sequence comes from Hyperolius riggenbachi, assembly GCF_040937935.1. Taxonomy (NCBI): domain Eukaryota; kingdom Metazoa; phylum Chordata; class Amphibia; order Anura; family Hyperoliidae; genus Hyperolius; species Hyperolius riggenbachi. Next base: position 71,012,871 of record NC_090653.1, read on the forward strand.
GCACTCCAACCTCCCGACACTTCCTCCTTCACAGCAGTTAGGAGGAAGTCTTTTGAGGATGTAGAACGGCGTGGAGGTCAGTTTACCCTCTGTGCTGCGGTCCACATCCACTTACACTTAGGTTCAGATTCACATCAGGTGACTCTGAATCTCTCTCTCACCTGCTCATCTTTAGTTACCAGTTACTGAACATTTATACACTGCTGAATGCTGCATGGCGCTCAGATTTGTTTCAACTGATCAGGTAGGTCCTTGTCATTTGCTGGTTTGGAATTTATAATCTTTCTTGTTATAATGTAAAAACATTTCCAATTTTCTTGAACTGGTAAATAGTTCTTCAGGAACCCTTTATCTGCTCTAAAGAACTATCTTAAAACAAAGAAGAGGAAGCTTTCCAAAGGACCTCTTTCCAGTTCAGTGACTGGACTGATGAGTCAGTGGATCAGGTAGGCAGAGTTAAAGGACAACTGTAGCAAGAGGACTATAAAGGCTGCCATATTTATTTCCTGTTAAACAATACCAGTTGCCTGGCAGCCCTGCGGATCTATTTGGCTGCAGTAGTGTCTGAATCACACACCAGAAACATGCATGCAGCTAATCTTGTCAGATCAGACAATAATGTCAGAAACACCTGATCTGCTGCATGCTTGTTCAGGGCCTGTGGCTGTAAGTATTAGAGGCAAAGCATCGGCATGACCGCCAGGCAACCGGTATTGCTTAAAAGGAAATAAATATGGCAGCCTTCATTGCCCTCTTGCTATAGTTGCCCTCTAAATGTGTATGCTATTGGGAAACCCAATACACTGTGAATCAAAGCATCAGTGAACTATCCTTTATTAAATATGTCCAAGTTATAATTTTGTTAATTGAGTATGCCCCCATTTGATACACTGATAGCTAGACAATAAAGTGATTCTTACATAAGATTAGCACTAAAAAGCTGAAATTTAAAAATAAATATTCTTTTTTGTCCTAAAAGTGAGATAGTAGGTGACCAGGAAGCCATCATTGTACATGTAGAGCTTGCGGTCGTTTGGGTTGTAGGACAGACTGTGCATAGTTCCTGACATCTTCTCTAGATGGACACTCAAAGGTCCTTCCCTACCGGTATTAGTGTCATACATGTAGAAGATCTCCTCGGTTTTTGTATTATAGATTCTGGTAGCGTACAAGATTCCACAGGCCATAAAGGCATTAGTGACACCTGGCTTGTAGACTGAGGTGGTCCAGGTCTGCTTCACCTCCATTGAACTTGCATCAAGTTTGCTAATGAGAATTTTCCCCCCCATTTCTTCAGAAGCATAGATTACCCAAAGACCATCTTCATCAGCAGCTAGGTCAATGTCCTGCCAAGATGTAGCGGCATAGGAGAAGCGGTTGTTGTAGGCTGCATTCTGGAGCACCACCTGATCTACAACACCAGTGTTTATACTGTATTTACAGAGTTTCTTAGAGTCATAGCAATTATAGTACAGTACCTTGTTATACATGATCATTCCTCCTCCTTGTCCATAAGGACTGGGGCTTTTCTGTACGTTATATTTAAAGATTAGAAGGTCATTATACGAGGCATAGAGATATATATAATCCATTGTACGAGCATTTGTGCTTAGAGGGGAAACCCAGAACGAGCTCTGATCAGCTCCTAATTTGGAGTCTTTTCCCCATCCTCCATATCTGTAGCTTGATCCTAAAATATTCTGCTGGACTAGAAAAGGCTTGCTGACATTTGTAATGGGTCCATGGTCACAAGAGCCTATCAAACATAAAAAAAAAAAATGAAATGCAGGTGCAAGTAAATGTTTTTTTTTTTTTTTTTTAATTAACACAAACTCATTTGTTTTAGTAATAAATGCAAGGCTCAATGGGTATTTTTTCCAGTCTACTTGAAAAGTTCTAATATTCTGTGAGAAGGCCAACTTTAAAGCAAACATTTATTAAAAAAAAAAAAAAGTGTATTAAAAGTTAATGGCACGTACAGAAAGAAAATTCGTTACGGAAAACAAACATTTGCTTTCTTAAAACAGAAAAAAATTGTGATAATTCAGGTTGGAGGGAGCTCAAGATGTCTCCCAGGGCATCACTGCTGAATATATGCAAATTAACCATTGTTGCCCTTAGAAGCTAAAAAACCCTCCAGATCCACTGGAATGCAATGATGTGTCAGCTTGTTAATTTGTACAGAGCCTGAATAATCCAACATGCATACAGACTGTTTCGGATTGTTTGATCCTCATCAGTGCATGGCATGGATTAATTTGGCTCTATGGAGTAGGGCTTGTGACACCGAGAGGTACAGACTAACCAGCAAGCTCATGGTGACCCAGAACTCATTGGAGTGTGTAAGGGGCTACAATGGTCCTAAAAGCCCCCTTACTAAAATGCTATGGAAAACAAATGTTTGCTTTCTTAAAGTATAATCAAGGTGACATGTGACATGATGAGATAGACTTGCTATATGTACATATGTACAGTGCCTAGCACACAAATAACTATGCTGTGTTCCTTTTTTTTCCTTTCTCTGCCTGAAAGAGTTAAATATCAGGTATGTAAGTGGCTGACTCAGTCCTGACTCAGACAGGAAGTGACTACAGTGTGACCCTCACTGATAAGAAATTCCCCTTTTTATCTCTTTCTTGCTCTCAGAAGCCATTTTCTGCTAGGAAAGTTTTTTAAAGTTGGAATTTCTTATCAGTGACAGTCACACTGTAGTCACTTCCTGTCTGAGTCAGGACTGAGTCAGCCACTTACATACCTGATATTTAACTCTTTCAGGCAGAGAAAGAATAAAAGGAACACAGCATAGTTATTTGTGTGCTAGGCACTGTACATACCCATGTTTATCTCATCAGGTCACATGTCACCTCGGGTATCCTTTAAAACAGAAAGAATTTGCGATAATTAAGGTTGGAGTGAGCTCCAAGACGTCCCCTAGTGCATCACTGCTGAATATATGCAAATTAACCATTGTTGCCCTTAGCTAAAGCTAAACACACCTCCAGATCCGTTGGAATGCAATGATGTGTCAGCTTGTTAATTTGTACAGAGCCAGGGGCGTCGCTAGCCCTATTTTGGGGGGGGCACGTGCCCCCAATCTGTCCTGGGGTGCCACGGATCTTCTGCATATCGAGCGGGTGCGTCCGGCGCCCGCTGGTACTGGTCGGGTCGCCGCTGATCCTGAGGTCTGCTGCAAGGTAAGGGGGGGGGGGGGAGCGGCGGCTAGAGGGGGGGCCTCCCTGTCACTCACTCCCTAAAGGGGCTCCCTGGCACTCACTCTTCCTAAAGGGGCTCCCTGTCACTCACTCACTCACTCCCTAGGGGGCCTCCCTGTCACTCACTCACTCCCTAAAGGGCCTCCCTGTCACTCACTCACTCACTCACTCCCTAAAGGGTCTCCCTGTCACTCACTCACTCCCTAAAGGGGCTCCCTGGCACTCACTTACTTCCTAAAGGGGCTCCCTGTCACTCACTCACTCCCTAGGGGGCCTCCCTGTCACTCACTCCCTAAAGGGCCTCCCTGTCACTCACTCACTCACTCACTCACTCACTCACTCCCTAAAGGGGCTCACTGGCACTCACTCACTCCCTAAAGGGGCTCCCTGGCACTCACTAACTCCCTAAAGGGGCTCCCTGGCACTCACTCACTCCCTAAAGGGGCTCACTGGCACTCACTCACTCTCCCTAAAGGGGCTCACTGGCACTCACTCACTCCCTAAAGGGGCTCCCTGGCACTCACTCACTCCCTAACGGGGCTCCCTGGCACTCACTCACTCCCTAAAGGGGCTCCCTGTCACTCACTCACTTCCTAAAGGGGCTCCCTGGCACTCACTAACTCCCTAAAGGGGCTCCCTGTCACTCACTCACTCCCTAAAGGGGCTCACTGGCACTCACTCACTCTCCCTAAAGGGGCTCACTGGCACTCACTCACTCCCTAAAGGGGCTCCCTGGCACTCACTCACTCCCTAAAGGGGCTCCCTGGCACTCACTCACTGCCTAAAGGGCCTCACTGTCACTCACTCACTTCCTAAAGGGGCTCCCTGGCACTCACTCACTCCCTAAAGGGGCTCCCTGTCACTCACTCACTTCCTAAAGGGGCTCCCTGGCACTCACTCACTCCCTAAAGGGGCTCCCTGTCACTCACTCACTCCCTAGGGGGCCTCCCTGTCACTTACTCACTGCTTAAAGGGGCTCCCTGGCACTCACTCACTGCCTAAAGGGCCTCACTGTCACTCACTCACTTCCTAAAGGGGCTCCCTGGCACTCACTCACTGCCTAAAGGGGCTCCCTGCCACTCACTCACTACCTAAAGGGCCTCACTGTCACTCACTCACTGCCTAAAGGGGCTCCCTGCCCTGGCACTCACTCACTGCCTAAAGGGGCTCCCTGTCACTCACTCACTTCCTAAAGGGGCTCCCTGTCACTCACTCACTCCCTAGGGGGCCTCCCTGTCACTCACTCACTCCCTAAAGGGGCTCCCTGGCACTCACTCACTCCCTAAAGGGGCTCCCTGGCACTCACTCACTCACTCACTCCCTAAAGGGGCTCCCTGTCACTCACTCACTTCCTAAAGGGGCTCCCTGGCACTCACTCACTCCCTAAAGGGGCTCCCTGTCACTCACTCACTCCCTAGGGGACCTCCCTGTCACTCACTCACTGCCTAAAGGGGCTCCCTCGCACTCACTCACTGCCTAAAGGGCCTCACTGTCATTCACTCACTACCTAAAGAGCCTCCCTGTCACTCACTCACTTCCTAAAGGGGTTCCCTGGCACTCACTCACTGCCTAAAGGGGCTCCCTGTCACTCACTCACTACCTAAAGGGCCTCACTGTCACTCACTCACTGCCTAAAGGGGCTCCCTGGCACTCACTCACTGCCTAAAGGAGCTCCCTGTCACTCACTCACTGCCTAAAGGAGCTCCCTGGCACTCATTCACTGCCTAAAGGGGCTCCCTGTCACTCACTCACTGCCTAAAGGAGCTCCCTGGCACTCATTCACTGCCTAAAGGGGCTCCCTGTCACTCACTCACTGCCTAAAGGGCTCCCTGTCACTCACTCACTGCCTGAAAGACAAGACAAGACAAATAACATTTATATTGCGCTTTTCTCCTTGCGGACTCAAAGCGCCAGAGCAGAGCAGCAGCCACTAGGGCGCGCTCTATTGGCAGTAGCAGTGTAAGGGAGACTTGCCAAAGGTCTCCTACTGAATTAGTGCTGGCTTACTGAACAGGCAGAGCCGAGATTCGAACCCTGGTCTCCTGTGTCAGAGGCAGAGCCCTTAACCATTACACCATCAGCCAACTGAAAGGGCTCCCTGTCACTCACTCACTACCTAAAGGGCCTCCCTGTCACTCACTCACTGCCTGAAGGGGCTCCCTGGCACTCACTCACTGCCTGAAGGGGCTCCCTGGCACTCACTCACTGCCTGAAGAGGCTCCCTGGCACTCACTCACTGCCTGAAGGGGCTCCCTGGCACTCACTATCGGGGTCCCTGTCACTCACTACCTAACTGGAGGCGCCTGTCACTCACTAGCTAACCTGGGGGTCCCTGTCACTCACTACCTAACTTGGGGGGCTACCATATTAAGGGGGCATTCTGCCTATTTATGTGAAATGCTGTATATTTATGTGCCTCATGACTGCTGAATTTGTCTTGTTGGGAGCCTTATGATTTGTTGGGGGCCTCAAAATTGCTGAATTTGTCTTGTTGGGGGCCTCATGATTTGTTGGGGGCCTCATGATTGCTGAATTTGTCTTGTTGGAAGCCTCATGATTTGTTGGAGGCCTCATGATTGATGAATTTGTCTTGTTGGGGGCCTCATGATTTGCTGGGGGCCTCATGATTGCTGAATTTGTCTTGTTGGGGGTCACATGATTGCTAACTGCGAGACTATGGAAAAGCTAAATCCTTATCATATGAGACAATAGCATTAAACCTACTTTTTTAGCTTTTTAAAACAGAAAATAAAACTGGGAGGTTCTAAAAAATGTAATACATTTTTCAGGAGTAGGATGGATGAAATTGTTTATCTTCACAGTTTATTTTCAACTTGTATTTTCCATAATGTTCATGTATGAGTTAAAACGTTTGTACAGTATTTAGTTTGAATTGCTGTTGCCACTTTGCGATAGATAAGTGACTTTTGGGTTGCAGTTTGGGCACTCGGCCTCCAAAAGGTTCGCCACCACTGTCATAATCTAATGTCCCACCATTGCTAGGTTCATGTAAATTTGTCTCCACCCGTTAGCACACCTATATTCTGGTCCATGGCCCACCCATTTTTCAGTGCGGCGCGATAAGCACGCCGCACAACGTGATCCTTATATTTTTGGCACACTAGCTGCAGTGTGCTGAATTCTGCTGCCTACAGTATGTACAGTATACGCTGTTCTCTAGTGCCTGCACTGTGTGCTGATTTACCTCCAGTGTGTACAGTGTAAGGTGTTACTCTGTGCCTTTACTGATTGTAAACCAGCTGTATTGTATGCTGATCCCTGCTACTTTCAGTATGTACAGTATTAGCTGTAAAGCCTGGTACACACATACAATTTTGATTAGCCAATTTTAGCTCTGTTCATAAAATTCATTGTCTGTTGGCCCACTTACTGCATGGGGGTGGTAAAATTGGAGGTCAGTGATTGACCAATCAAAATTGTATGTGCGTATACATCTTTGATCTATGCCTATACTGATTGTAAATTATCCAAATAAAGGACAGGGGGCTCCATCCAATATTTCGATGGGCAGGCCCGTTATCTGTAGCTTACACCGCTGCTAAGTTCATGTACATTTGGCCCCACCCATGGCCACGCCCACTCACCACATGGCCACGCCCATTTTTTGCCCGCCTGGTGCCCACAGGTGCCCCCGATCTCCAAGGACCCTAGAAACGCCCCTGGTAGGCACCAAATTGCTTGAGAACACAAGCTTGCGTGGAGTACAAAAAGATAGTAAAACCATCATAGGAAAGTGAAATGGTGCTCAGACCAAACAGGGGTAATACAATTTGTGTGGAAACGGGCATACTTATTTATTAAGCAACAAATAGGACATATTTTTGTAAGTCCTACTTTTGACACACTTCACATGCATGCCTGCACAGTGCTGTCAAAAGTGACGTCTCTGGCACACTTATTGGATAATTGTGTCTATATATTGGGAAACATGCTTGGACATGCACTGCTTCCCTATTCATTTTATCTGAGCCATGCATGGCTCCAGGACAAATCTCCAAATGTATGATAGCTCACCAACAAATCCTTTGGCATGCTCAGTGCAAAAAAAAAAAATAAATGCTCTTTTTATCAATCTTTCAAAATAAATAATGATGATTGATTATTGCAGCAACTAATACAACCAGATGGTTTAACACATTATTCAGTTTTGCTTTAAAAGTGCTCTGACAACACAACGCCCCCCCCCCCCCCCTCCTTCTCCTAACGCCACCCCTGTAACTTGACATGTTGATATTGCTGTGACCTACCATAGTCTACTGGAGGAAGGGAAGGCTGGTTTGAGGTTGTTAGATTCTTCTCACAGTCCTCCAGCTGTTTCTGTAGAGCTGCAGCCTCCCGTCTGGTCGCCAGAACATTGTTCTGATCATAGACCTCCAGCTGTCTCACCATAGTGGAAATCCTATAGATCTACAACACAATGTAGAAAAATGGTGGGATACTCTAAAGATATGTTTATTTCCATTAATGTTTCTCTTGTAATTCCTTAACCACTTGAGGACAGCGTGTTAAACACGCCCCAAGGCCATTTTTTTTTGCTTAATTGGCCACTGCAGCTTTAAGGCCTCACTGCAGGGCCACACAACTCAGCACACAAGTGATTTCCCCCCCCCCCCCTTCCTTTTCTCCCCACCAACAGAGCTCTCTGTTGGTGTGGTCTGATCGCTCCCCGTGTTTATTTTTTTTTTAAATCAATATTTATGTTCTTTTTTTATTGTTTTTTTTTTAAATTAAATTTCCCTATTTATTTATTTTTTAACGGCCTCCCTCCCCCAGCCAGCCAATAGCACCTTCAGCCTATGAGAGGCAATTGTTCTCCAAGGGGGACAGCGCTGCCTTAGATCGCAGCGCTGTACTATGCTAATAGACGGCGAAACAGACCCAACAGTTTCGCCGTGTAACAGTCTTCGAGCGGCGATCGCTGCTCGGAGACTGCTGCCAAGCGGAGATGCGTGCGCATCAGTGCGCGCGATCTCCTGCAAAATGCAGCCCCAGGACTAGATGCCAATTGGTGTTAGGTGGTCCTGGGGCTGCCGCTGCAGTCACACCCATTGGCGTGACGCAGTCTTTAGGTTGTTAAAGAAAAACTGTAAGCACTTCTCCTATTGTATCTATAAAACAGAATTCTCTTGGTCATAAATTTCTGTGGTATTCCGATTTCCACGGTAAACTACTGCATTCTCTGATTAGTCCAATACTACCAAGTATTTCCGAATTTCAAGTGTTGTGATTGGCTTAAATTTGGATTTTTTTGGCCAATTGAAGGACTCGTAAATACTCAGTAGTATTGGACCAATCAGAGAATGCGAAGGTTTACCTCGGAATATGTAAAAATTATGTAGCTTGTGTCATACTCACGCTCGTAGCTCCCGGCAGCGGCGTCCTTCCTGTTTCGCGCGCGCGCACGTCTCTGACGGCAGTTTGAATACTGTGGCTGGGGGCGTGCGTACGCGTGCGCGTGACCGAACGCGGCTTTACGTACGCATGCGCGGAGCCTTGTGTTCGCGTCTGCGCACGCGTGGGGTGCGTACGTTGGCGCCAATCTGCTGTGGCCACAGTATAAAAGGCCAGTCTTCCCCTGTAACAGGTGCTGTTCGTTCTGACAGCTAGTGTGGTTCCTGGTGACGCTCTGCCTGCTGACCAGCCCTGCTTCTATTACTGATACTCCTGATCTCGACCCGGCCTGCCTGACTACTCCTGTTCTGCTCCCCTTGATACTTACCTCTTGCCTGATACCGGACTCTGCTATTGCCTGCCGCCTGCCCTGACTCGGATTGTATACTGGACTCTGCTATTGCCTGCCGCCTGCCCTGACTCGGATTGTATACTGGACTCTGCTATTGCCTGCCGCCTGCCCTGACCTGGATTGTATACTGGACTCTGCTATTGCCTGCCGCCTGCCCTGACCTGGATTGTATACTGGACTCTGCTATTGCCTGCAGCCTGCCCTGACTCTGATTGTATACTGGACTATGCTATTGCCTGCCGCCTGCCCTGACTCGGATTGGATACTGGACTCTGCTACTGCCTGCCGCTTGCCCCGACTCGGTGAGTCCCGGATTCTGTCTCCTGAGAACTCCACAGTGAGGTGTCACCGTTCTCTCAACCACCAGCTGAGATTATCCCAGCAGTGACCTGGTGAACACTAAGCAGCGCAGTCTAGCATTCCCTTCGGGGGGTGTTAGTGAAGACCCGTGGGCGCTTAGCAGGGGTGAGCCTGGGGTGCCTGGCACCTGGGTGCAAGATTTTCTCTGGCGCCTATGGGAGTGGTTAAATTAACCACGCCCAACCACATAACCACACCCATGTCCTTCCTAATCACACCCACACCTTCCACCTCTTTACGCATGCATGTGATACCCCATTCCTACCCCTCTTCCATGGGCTTGCTCCTGGCTGGCTTTGGCTTCCTGCGAGTGACAGTCTGCTAGTCTCTGGACTGACTCAGGCTGAGAGGCTCTGCGAGTGCGACGCAGTCACACACTGCGTATTTATGGCTGCCTGCGGCCACCCTACTCTCGCTCGCTGACATCGGCTCCTCCCCCCTGCCAAGCCCAAGGTGGGCTGCCTGTATCTTTCCCGTTGCGCCACACAGCCTGCCAGTGTTGCCAACCTTTCACGTTATTTTTTACTGACAAATACCTAAAAATTTACTGACAAAAGATTATTTTTACTGACAAAAATTCCCCACTAAATGCACATAAGAGACAGCTTTTCCCCATGTAAATGCACATAACGAGAGACAGCTTTTCCCCATGTAAATGCACATAACGAGAGACTGCTTTTCCCCATGTAAATGCACATAACGAGAGACTGCTTTTCCCCATGTAAATGCACATAACGAGAGACTGCTTTTCCCCATGTAAATGCACATAACAAGAGACTGCTTTTCACCAGCAAATGCACATAACAAGAGACTGCTTTTCACCAGCAAATGCACATAACAAGAGACTGCTTTTCACCAGCAAATGCACATAACAAGAGACTGTTTTTCACCAGCAAATGCACATAACAAGAGACTGCTTTTCACCAGCAAATGCACATAACAAGAGACTGCTTTTCACCAGGAAATGCACATAACAAGAGACTGCTTTTCACCAGCAAATGCACATAACAAGAGACTGCTTTTCACCAGCAAATGCACATAACAAGAGACTGCTTTTCACCAGCAAATTCACATAACAAGAGACTGCTTTTCACCAGCAAATGCACATAATGACAAACAGCCAGTGTCCCCAGGATATGTAGCCAGGGGGTATATGTGCCCGGGATAGGTAGCCAGGGGGTATATGTGCCCGGGATAGGTAGCCAGGGGGTATATGTGCCCGGGATAGGTAGCCAGGGGGTATATGTGCCCAGGATAGGTAGCCAGGGGGTATATGTGCCCAGGATAGGTAGCCAGGGGGTATTATGTGCCCAGGATAGGTAGCCAGGGGGTATTATGTGCCTAGGATAGGTAGCCAGGGGGTAATATGTGCCCAGGATAGGTAGCCAGGGGGTAATATGTGCCCAGGATAGGTAACCAGGGGGTAATATGTGCCCAGGATAGGTAGCCAGGGGGTATATGTGCCCAGGATAGGTAGCCAGGGGGTATATGTGCCCAGGATAGGTAGCCAGGGGGTATATGTGCCCAGGATAGGTAGCCAGGGGGTAATATGTGCCCAGGATAGGTAGCCAGAGGGTAATATGTGCCCAGGATAGGTAGCCAGGGGGTAATATGTGCCCAGGATAGGTAGCCAGGGGGTAATATGTGCCTAGGATAGGTAGCCAGGGGGTAATATGTGCCCAGGATAGGTAGCCAGGGGGTAATATGTGCCCAGGATAGGTAGCCAGGGGGTAATATGTGCCCAGGATAGGTAGCCAGGGGGTAATATGTGCCCAGGATAGGTAGCCAGGGGGTAATATGTGCCCAGGATAGGTAGCCAGGGGGTATAGGGTCCCCGTTTAGGTAGTGACAGGAGCGCACCCAATCCTCCCCTCCCGCCGCTGCTGCCTCTGCCGCCGCCGCTCCCTCCTCACCTTGCAGCAGCTTCAGACCTCAATCAGCGGGCGACCCGACCAGTAAGAAGGCGCCAGGCGCACCCGCTCTATATGCGGAAGTGATGTCACTTCCGCATATCAGTGCGGCGTGCTAGGTCCTAGCACCCGCCCGCCTGATCGAGGTCTGACGCGGCGCCGGCGGCTAGAGGGAGGGAGGGAGCGAGCGAGCGGCGGCCACAGGGGGAGAGCGGCGGCCGGGCGGCGCCTCTCAGAGGCAGGCGCCTGGGTGCCTTGCACCCGCAGCACCCGCCCAGGCTCGGCCCTGGCGCTTAGACTCCACTGCTGGGCAACATCTCCTCCTTCGGTGGAAGGGTCAACGGTGTCTGAAGACGTAACAGCTTGTGACTGATACAATGCTTCCATCTTGGAAGCATTTGGCCAGTCAGAGAATTTGGTAGTTTATCAAGAATAAAAGTGGACATCCGCATGATTTAACAGATTCCACAAAAAAATAACTTTGTAAAAAAATTATACAACATTGTTAACAAAAATCACACATAAAACCCCTTTCCGCTAAAACTGGTAATTGGCATTTTGGGTAATCGGAATTTCCATGGAATCAGAAATTGGCATTTCTTACCATCTTATCTGCTAAAAATGTGCCAGGCTTCAAAAATTGAGTATTTATTCAGTGGTTAGCAGTGATGGTGCCTGGCTGTCACTATTTAAACTGTGATACTCACCTGTTATCTTTCTATCTTTATGCTGGGAACACAGGTTACGTTTTTTCACTCGATTTCCCGTGCGATCGATAGTACGAATCAAATCTCAACCAAAAATCGACAGTAATTTTATTGTCCACCTGCTACACACACGTGTACGTTTTCTGTTTCGTTTTTACTATGTTCTCCACTAATTCCAGAATCAGAATCAGAATCAATTTATTTTTCGCCAAGTAAGTTTGCACCTACAAGGAATTTGTCTTGGCAGTTGCTTAACAAACACAAACACAAACAATACAAGGACAGAAAGTGTGAATATTACAAGTTAAGGACATTATAAGTATAGTGGCAGTAAGCAATGTGAGAATTGTTCTTGTTTAGTTCTGTGCTGTTTACTTTCAGTACTAGCAGCTCTAACGTGGTTCAGCATTAAGTATGGCTACCGCTTGAGGAAAAAAACTGTTCCTGTGTCTAGAGGTTTTGGTAGCGATTGACCGGAATCTTACTCCTGAAGGCATGCGCTGGAAGATGGAGTGAGCTGGGTGAGAGGGGTCAGAGGCAATTTTGGTTGCTCTCTTTCTGCACCTGCTAGTGTAAAGATCCTGCAGGGAAGGTAAGCTACAGCCAATTATCCTTTCCGCTGATCGGATGATGCGCTGCAGCCTCCCCTTTTCTAATGCTGAGCAGGAGCCGAACCATACAGTCATAGATGATGTTATGGTGGATTTGATGATTGCAGTGTAGAACTGCACCATTAGATTTTAAGGTAGGCCAAACTTTTTCAGCTGCCGTAGATGGTACATTCTCTGTTGTGCTTTCTTGACAATAGTGGCAGTGTTGTTGTCCCATTTTAAGTCGTTTGAGATCGTGGACCCAAGAAACTTGAATGACTCTACTTGGGTTATTGTGGATCCATTTATGGTTAAGGGGAGGTGCTGGGGGGGGGGGGATCTCCCAAAGTCTATTATCATCTCCATGGTTTTGAGAGCATTTAGTTCCTAGTTGTTGCTGCTGCACCAGGAGGAAAGCTGTCCCACCACATGCCTGTATGCAGACTCATCCCCATTTTGAATGAGACCAACAACTGTTGTGTCATCTGCAAACTTCAGAACCTTAACAGATGGATCTGTGGAGATGCAGTCATTGGTGTAAAGTGGGTACAGCAGTGGGGAAAGCACACAGCCCTGGGGTGCACCAGTACTGACTGTCAGAGAGCTTGATGTGAGTTTACCAAGTCTAACACGCTGTCTTCTGTTGGTTAAGAAGTCGGTTATCCATTTGCAGAGGGATTCAGGTATGTGTAGCTGGGAGAGCTTGCTGTGCAGCCAGAGGCGTATCTGAGTAATATGGCGCCTATGGCAAACACTGAAACTGTGCCCCCCCCCCCCCTTCAAATCCATTTAAACAGGAGAAAAGGGAGGATGATAGAAAAACCATACCAAACAAAAAAATCTTGACAGTGAAAAAACAAAACAAAAGACATTTAAATCTAAACATACTGGACTTACACAAGTACCCCAGGTCGTATTTATGACCATTGCAATGCTTGTTACAGCACCTGCACTTTGTTTGTCATTTGTGACACAGATCTGATATGCTACCTGACTGTCAGTTTGCACTGGAGAAAATAAATGCTCACAAATCATTGTTTTTGTGCAGGGGAGCACAAACTCTGCACAATGCATGGCAGATCTGACAAGCAAGTTTGCACACTAAAAGATTTAAGCAACTCACTGTATATCCCATTAAAATTTCCAAATAAAAGTACATCTAGCAGGACATGTGTCCTTGCCACTTGATAAAAACATACAAAGGTGAAACAACAATCAGTATATGCGTGCATTTTAAGGCTGCCCCGCCCACTGCTCAACATTTGCAGGGGAGGATTGAGACCTTTTGCACTAGAGGGGGGGGGACAACAACCTAGATGCCCTTACACGACAGGCCAATCCAAAACATTTATATCTTTGTTGTGTAAAAATAAACCAATGTACTTTTAGCTAATGTGGCATTTCCTCCCCACAAGAGTTGCATCCTCCAACTGTGATCACCTCTGCACTACCTTTCTTTTAACCTTCACCACTACCACTGCCCACCCAAGTAACAAAGTTATTCAGTGTGTGCCCAATTAGCTAGAAACCCCCATCAGTTAGCAACAGAGGTAGCAGTGGTAAGGTGCACTTAGAAGGACCATATGGGGTGCACAGGAGGTGCTACTGGTGAGTGTGAAAGGAAGATAAAGATCTCTGGAGGTGATGGACTGGAGGAAGAAGAGATGTTATGGCACTCTGCTGAGGGAAAAGGGGTAAGAGAGAGTGGCATAGAGAGGTAACAGCAGCTAGCTAGAGGAGCAGCACAGACTTACATGCTGCAGCACAGGTCTTACTGCCACAGCATTGAAAACAGAACACTGGCTGCATGCTGCACTCTGGAATGGGACAAATAAAAGGGAGGCACACAGGGATGGGAGGTACAGGGAGGGGAACGCAGAAGACTGGGACACATGTACAGGGACATCCAAAGACAGAGGGCACACATAAGAGTACATATATGGAGAACACAGGCTGTGACGTGGCTCTGCAGGAATTTTATGAAATCAGGCAGTTGGGAGGGGGATGTAAGGATGGAGACAGGTAGTCAGGGTGGGGGGAGGCATGGGGGTGCCAGAGTAGAGACAGTCAGTGGCATTAGCACATGGGGATTGGTTGTCACAGTGTTGGGGTCAGCAAGGAGTGGAGGGGGGTGTTAGGATAGATTGGGGCAGTTAGGGTTGAGGGGGTAGTCAGGGTGGAGAAGACAGCCAGGGCTGGAGGGAGGGATATGAGAATGTGGGGCCAGTTAGAATGGAGGGGTTCGCTGAGAGGGTTGGGGAAGAAGTCAGGATGGGGAGGAAAATAAAATCCAGGGAGAGTCAGGTGCAGTGGGGAGGTCATCAAAACAGCACAATACCCAGGTCAGGCACTCACAAGACATGCAGAGTGAAGGTATCTCCTCTCTAGGTTTCCTCTGTGCTCCTTCCCCGCGCAGTAAGCTGACGTCACTGCACAAGGAAATTCCAGGAGACTAGAGCCCTGTTTACACCCCAGCGTGAGGTCTGCGACAGCCAGTAACAGTAATCCGAGCTCTATTCCACCTGATTTACAACAGGCCACTGTGAGAGAGGAGAAAGGGAGAATAGCTGCCACAGGTCTATCTGTCCCCTGTAATCCTTCCCTACATGATCGTTACACAACAGAGTCTTGTTCTCCAGCCGACTCACTGCTGCTACTATTGGACATCCTGCCTACAAGTAATGTCCCGCTGCCTGTGATAAGTGCGGGGCTCGGCAGGCTGTCACTGACTAAAGTTGTTAAAACTGAGATAGGGCGCATATTCAGAAGCAGTACTGCAGAGCTCTGCCTGTAGCTGTGAGGCTCAGCTCACTCATGCGCCCCCTGGAAAGTGAGTTACTAATGGCGCCTATAACATTTGCCCTATGTGCACGCTATCAGATACGCGTCTGTGTGCAGCAGTGATGGAATTATGGTATTAAATGCAGAGCTGAAATCTATAAATAAAATCCTGGTGTAGATTCCTGGGATATCTAAATGCTGTAGTACATAATGCATACACATGTTCACGGCATCGTCTGCGGATCTGTTAGGCCTGTAGGCAAATTGCAAAGAGTCCAGCAGGGGATCTGTGATGGATTTCAGATAAGTCATTATCAGTTTTTCAAATGCTTTCATGACCAGTGATGTCAGGGCAACAGGCCTGTAATCATTTAAACATGTAGGTTGTTTTTTTTTGAATTGGTACAATAGTTGAGCTTTTAAAGCAGGCAGGAACAATTGAGAGTTCTAGAGATGCTTTGAATATGTCTGTAAATACAAGCGCTAATTGGTCGGCACAGAGATTCAAGCATACCGCAGACACAGCGTCTGGTCCCATTGCTTTCCTGGTGTTTTGTTTTTTAAAGACTCTATTTACATCTGATTGGCATATTGTTAGAGCATGCACATCTTGGGACAGGTTAGCAGATTGTGTCTGGCCTGCTGTGTTGTGTACATACTGAGGCACCGCAGGTGGTGGAGACGTTGGAGGAGTGCTCAGTTTGCCTGTGGCAGAGATGCAAATTGACTTGTTGTGTTTGGCTTTTGTTGGTAGTGTCAAACCTGCAAAAAAATGTATTCAGTTCATTTGCAAGCTGCAGGTTATGTAGTGAGGGGGGAGGAGATCTCTTCCTGTAGCTGGTAATTTCATGTAGAGATTTCCATATTGTGGATGAGTCGGCGTTAGAAAATTTTTCCTCAAGTTTTTGAGAATAATCTTTTTTTGCGTCGGTAATGGCTCTCTGCAGTTTGTATTTTGCAGCTTTGTAGAGGACTTTATCGCCTGTACGATATGCCCTTTCTTTATCGAGGCGCAGCTTCCTAAGATGTGATGTAAACCAGGGGTTATCGTTATTGTACCTGGTGCACTTTTTTGTGGGGATGCAGGACTCTTCACAAAAGGTAATATATGATGTCACAGCGTTAGTGTATTCATTTAGGTCACTGGAGGATTCTTTAAATAAATTCCAGTCAGTTAAATCAAAGCAGCTCTGCAGTTTTTCTACAGCTTCACTAGTCCACCCACTATTGATGACATTGCACTCTTATACGGCCCCCTGAATGCCTCTATATCATACACATAATCGAGCCGCTTCATCGATCGTGCCAACACACGATAAGATACTAGTCATTTCGACCGTTTATTTTCAACATGTCCAATAGTATTTCGATCGAGAACACACTTGATTCTGCCCATAAAATCGCTCAAGTGTACTAAAAAATGCTTTTAATTTTGGTTGCGATTTTCGATTCAAACTATCGATCACACGGGAAATCGGGTGAAAAAACGTAACGTGTGTTCCCAGCATTAAAATGGATCCTTGGCTGCCTGTTCCATCTGCATGTAATGGAACACAAAGTCAGTGACAAGCTAATCTCTGATCGAGATGTGGTGGTAAACCTTCGGGACCATGATAACTACATACTGCCATGGAATTATGGTGCTTATGCATGCACCATACTGTCGCCCATTAGCACAGAGCTCAATACTGCTGCCAGTGCTATGGGGAATGAGCGATGTGCAGCTGCAAGACTGGAGTACTGTTGCTATGGGGAAGCCAGTTGGGACAGTCCACAATGGAGCGGCATAAATCGGCAGATCAGTAAATAATGACGCACGGCGCCTATGCATAAAAATGGCGCCGCATTAAAAAGATACGCTTATTGCTATTTATCGCTAGTACTGCATAATAATGGCGCACAGGGAAAAAAAGAAGAAAAGCGGCACACAGCAACGTTATTTATCAATAGCGCCGTTCATATGCCAAACAGCAGATGTTATTGCGCACAGTAATGTAATTTATCAATAGCGCCGTTCATATGCCAAACAGCAGATGTTATTGCGCACAGTAATGTAATTTATCAATAGCGCCGTTCATATGCCAAACAGCAGATGTTATTGCGCACAGTAACGTTATTTATCAATAGCGCCGTTCATATGCCAAACAGCAGACGTTATTGCGCACAGTAATGTAATTTATCAATAGCGCCGTTCATATGCCAAACAGCAGACGTTATTGCACACAGTAACGTTATTTATCAATAGCGCACTACATAAGCCAAACTGCAGAAGTTATTTAACTGCAAAACGGTGAATGGATTTAATGTAACACTGTAAAGGTTAGGGTTAGGCACCACCAGGGGGTGGTTAGGGTTAGGCACCACCAGGGGGGGGACTTAGGGTTAGGCACCACCAGGGGAAATTTAGGGTTAGGCACCACCAGGGGGTGCTTAGGGTTAAGCACCATCAGGGGGGGTGGTTAGGGTTAGGCACCACCAGGGGGTCTTAGGGTTAGGCACCACCAGAGGGGTGCTTAGGGTTAGGCACCTCCAGGGGGGTGGTTAGGGTTAGGCACCACCAGGGGAGTGATTAGGGTTAGGCACTACCAGGGGGGTCTTAGGGTTAGGTACCACCAGGGGGGTCTTAGGGTTAGGCACCACCAGAAGGGTCTTAGGGTTAGGCACCACCAGGGGGGGTCTTAGGGTTAGGCACCACCAGGGGGGTGGTTAGGGTTAGGCACCACCAGGGGGGGTTTATGGGTTAGGGACAGGTACAGAGAGGGTTATGTGTGTTAACGCTAAATAACGATAAGGCTTTAACGTTAAATAGCGATAAGCGACAAACGGATTAGCGGCAACACCATGCACCATTATTCGCAGGCGCCATTTTCAGATGGATCCTCGATCGGAATGAATAAGGAGGGGAGAAATGCACTTGGACATTACTGATCTTTAAGTGACCTTGGACCAATATTTTACGCATGCTATATTCTCAAAATGAGAGGGTTCTGAACAGCTGCCTCAACTGAGTTACATCTAGCATGTACAGTATATGAAGCTTTAGACATATGTATATCCTGGCCAGTGTTTTGTTTGCTCTTTTCCCTTTTCCTCATTGTTTTGCACATAGGAGCAACAGTAATTTAGAACTGAGGCACTAAGCAAGCCACATACTTCTACTGAATAACCAAATGGGAATACGACTAAAAATATCCCCACATTAACTGGTCCCTCCCTGAGTGATTGCATGATATAAACACAGAACATGCCTGCAGTAGGTTTTCTAATATTCTGAATGTACACTAAGCTTCCTTACTCGTCCCTCGCAGTGGGAGGGACGAGTACTTAATAGGTTGCATGCAAGCTGTTAATGGAAACCAACATCCTCCTCTAGTGGTGGACAGGTCATGTGTATGCTCGGTGTGTATTCGACCCCACAAGTGGGGCTTGCACTCTTTTGCAGGTAGGCACTAGTCTGTTTTTAAGTAGTGCTGCTCATTTCCTTGCTATGTACTAATGTAATTCGTTTTTGGTCAGCTGCTCCCACTTAACAGCCATGCTTTTGGTGTATATGCAGAGCTTCTGTTTGGGTTCAAGGTGCGTTTGTAGTTCCTGGGGGGGCTCAGCGCATCTCTGATGGAGGCCATTCGGAGGCGGCCTGGTGTTGCGCTGATCCACCTTTTGCGCAATTTTCAAGATTATTATTATTATTTATTGAATTTATAAAGCGCCAACATATAACGCAGCGCTGATAATAATAATTATAATAATAATTCTGATTCTGATTCACCAGCGGTTCTTTGTTATGCGCTCGTACGTGAGCCGGCTCACCAGCGGCTCCTCAGTGACTCTCTGCTCAATATGAGCAAGCGGCACTTCAGCGACCGTGCATATAACAGTTCTAGTTAGCCGGCTCAGCGTTGCTAGTGTGTGCTGAGGGGGCGCTGCCCATCATGTGGATGGTCACGTGGGGAAGCCCACGACATAATCACACCAATGCGCACGGAGCGAGGACGGCCCGCAGACGGCTGGAAACCTGCGCAGCCGCAACAGTGGCATGTAAACTGCGCAGGTGTTTGTTGTTTACAGCGACAATTCTTATTCCATCAGTTCAGGCGACCCTGCAGAGGGTCGGGGCCTGTAATGAATCCTGGATTTAGATAACAGAGTGCTTGACACTGACAGGGGAAGCACTGATCGTCTGCCCTGAGGTCTGATATTGCAATAAGGTAACTAACTTTTTTTCTAATATTCGCCTCGTAAGTCCTTTAAATACAAAAGTAATTTGCCTGAAACCACTCCTATCGTGATGTCATGAAAATGACATCCCTGCTGAAGTCACTGGAACCTCCTCCTAAGCCTATAAGGCTCGCTGTGGGCCGCGCGCGCGTGTTTGGTCGCATTGTACGCGCGTCTGACATCACTGCTCGAGGAAGACTGGGGATGCCGCCGGAGGAAGTCAGTGCGGCAGTCCCGCCGCTCGCCCGGAGCTCGCTGGAGACGTCGTGGGACCTGCCGCTGGAAGGTAAGAACGTTACATAGGAATTGTGTGTTATAAAAATGCACAAGAGCATTGACTGGATCAATCCAAGAAGAGAACTGTACTAAATCACATTGACTAGTAACTTTTAAATTATGATTTTGCTCACCTCTTGGTAGAGAGTCTCTATTGTAGTGCTGGATCCAGCTAATGAAATCTTTAGTTGTTCTATGAGTATTTCTAATTCTGTGATCTGAAACTTGATTAGATCCAAGTCCCGCTCAGTATAGGATAGACCTCCCAGCTCCATCATCTCCACGTGCTGAGTCAATTTCTTCAAATTTTCCATGTACAAAACCAGCGTGTTCTCATAGCTGTGGATCTTTAATGACATTTTACTTGTTAATTTCCCTTTATCTGTAAATGTAGCAGCGACTTGTTATACAGTGGTCAATCTGAAACAATATGCATTCAACACAATGTCCTACCCTAAAGTTATTTACAGACTGATGTTACAAGAGCCCTTTCTATGAAATCTTACTGAGAAAAATTGTTTGGGCAACTAGAAATTCTGACCAGATTGGTTGTAAATAATCTCAGTTGATGGGCACAATCAATTATGAACAATTATAAAAACATTGTCGTCCGATTAGTTTTTCGTTGAACCAAAATTTTGATTTTTTTTTGTCGGTTGTGATAGATAGGAAGCAAGGATTGGTTCGTTGATGGTGTAGTGAACGATTTCACTTCTGATCAGAATTATCTGATCGCTCAAACCATTTTTTCATAGAAATTGGATCGTTAGTGGCCACCTTTAGACATTATTCATGTGTTTCACATGTATAAAAAATATAGTAACCTGAAATAACATTTGCCATTCATTTTTGCAATGTATAGAGAATTTATTTTCCCTTTAACTATCAGTCAAAAAGCTACAAAATCAGATGACTTGGCTTCTGCAACATTAGATACCTATTTATTGCTTCAGTAAAGCAAGATGCTTTTCTACAAAGAAAATATCTCAATCAAACCAGTAATTGAAGTTCAACAAAAAAGACTTGCAATATTTTGTATGTACCTAATAAAATACTTTTCGGTTAAGTTTTGTAATGCTGAACATAGCAATTCAAATAAATGTATTATAAATGAGATAAGTTATCCACACAAGCCTAACATTTACGTTATGTGATGTAGATAAGATCTCATCCACTTATTTGTGGAATTGAGCTGGCGGAGGTTGTAAGAATTAGAGATGGCCCGAACCTCCGATTTTGGGTTCGCAAACCGGGTTCGCGAACCTCCGCAAACGTTCGCGAACTTGCGAACCGCAATAGACTTCAATGGGGAGGCGAACTTTGAAAACTAGAATAATTTATGCCGGCCACAAAAGTGATGGAAAAGATGTTTCAAGGGGTCTTACATCTGAGTTTTTTCATGAATGAGTGGGATAGACGCCAAAAGTCCCTGGGAAAAATCTGGATTTGACACAAAGCAGCATTTAAGGGCAGAAATAACATTGTATGCTAAATTGGAGGCCTAAAGTGTTTTAAAACATCTTGCATGTGTATACATCAATCAGAGAGTGTAATTAGAGTACTGCTTCATACTGACACACTAAACTCACTGTGTAACGCACCGCAAACAATTGTTTGTGTAGTGACGGCCGTGCTGGACTTGTGCGCACCATGGCGAGAATGCAGGCCGTGGCGGTTTTCAACCCCATATGGTCGCCGGGCTGTGGTAGCTCAATGATACAACAACAGTGACTGTCCAGCTGATCAAATTTGGTCTGTCCACAATGAAGCACCGACCTTATTATCTTGGGTGTGCCCCCTCCCAACACTCATATAGCCGTCGGTCATTGCTTCATTGTGATATGCAAGCCCCTTCACCGCGGCAAGGTAACGATCATGAAGGGGAATTGGCACATGTACATGCCTTTTGTTTTGTTGTTGCAGCTGCAGTGCAGCCAGAAAAATTAGGCAGGCATGTACACGCACCAGAAAAATTATTATAGCTGCCGCAATTTAGGAATCCGCCTGGAGTCCTGGACCCTGTTGGTGGTGGCGGAGAAGGCAGTCAAGCGGCCTGCAGGCAGAGATGCTGTGTGGGGAGCGACTTAGTCTTGGGACAGGCAGTCACACGACTTGCAGGCAGAGATGCTGTGTGTGGGGACTGACTTAGTCTTCGGGCGGGCAGTAGTCCTCTGGGATCCATGCCTCATTAATTTTGATAAAGATGAGGTACGAAGCACTTTTGTGACTTAGGCGACTTCTCTTCTCAGTGACAATGCCTCCAGCTGCACTGAAGTTCCTTTCTGACAGGACGCTTGAGGCAGGGCAAGACAGAAGTTGGATGACAAATTGGGACAGCTCTGGTCACAGGTCAAGCCGGCGCACCCAGTAGTCCATCGCTGCTCATACTGTCGATGGTTCTTTCTCTACTATTGTTAAAGAAAGCGTACGGCTGGGGAGTCAGGGTTCGATTCCGGTCCGGAGTTGGAGCCTGAGAAATGGCTACCACCACACATCCAAGGAAGGCAGCAGGCATAGCATGCAAGTCTCGAGGTAGTGACAAAAATAACAACACAGGAGGACATTTGAGGCCCTGCTGTATATGACACTAATCGACTCTACTACCTTTAATCTGTTATGGAGGGCAAGTCTGCCATCCATTCAAGTGAAAGGTATACACTGACTGCCAGGTATAATACAATGTGCAGTCATAGATGCAGTGAAAGGTATGCAGTGACTGGTATTACAATACAATGTGCAGCTGTCACACAGGTGCAGTTAACAGGTATGCTCGGAGTGGTATATTACACAGCATGCGGTCACACAGGTACTGTGAACAATTATGCAATGACTGGTATCACAAATGTGCATGTGTCACAAACACACAGGTACCCGACAGGCACAGTGACACTACATGCGCTCAAGTAGGTAGGTGGGTGCACTGAAGGGAACAACAGGTAGGTATATGCAGTGATGGGTATTACAATGTGCACCTGTCACACACAGACAGGTACCCGACAGGCACAGTGACACTGCATGCACTCATGTAGGTAGGTGGGTGCACTGTGAACAACAGGTATGTGTATGCAGTGATGAGTATTACAAATGTGCACCTGTCACACACACACACAGGTACCGCCGTGAACAGGTGCAATGACTGGTGGTATTAACAATGCGTGCGCTCAAGTAGGTAGGTAGGTAGGTGCACTGAACAGTGAACAGGTGCAGTGCTTGGGATGGGATTACAAATCTGCAGCTGCCTGTCACACACACAGGTAGTCACTGAATGTGCTGGGCCTGGCAGTGGCACAGTAGCAATTACACCAAAGGCCAGCTGCGACTGACTGACAGGGCTGTAAATAACACATTACACAAATCTGATTTATTAATTAAAGACACTATGACGACCTTATACAAAACCACCTAAAAATTAACTTTTAATTAATTATATTAAAATATTTTATATTCATGATGTCACATAAACCTAGTTGGGTTAGTACAGGAATAATTGCGATTAAAGAATGACTATTCTAAATTGGTAGTCAATTTCTTATCTATCCCAATACTAGGCACTGAATTATTAAATGCTGAGTTACTTCTTACATTAGAAAAACCCTCCACCTAAAACCAACATGTTTCGGCTCCTTTAAAAGAGAGCCGTCGTCAGGGCTACAGTACTAAAGTGCTTAGGGTGCAAAGTGCATCATAGAGAGTACACAAAGCTATTTACAAGTACTAAATCATGAAAAACAAAAACCGGGAGCTGTGCTCCCTAGTAAGGTCAGCAGTCAAATGAGGCTGTCTCACAGCCTTACTTATATACCTAGGGGGGTGGGCGGGAATTGGTCAATCATACCTCCCATCCTCAGGACACCCTCCTATTGGTCACATTGACTGTCATTCACAAATTCTCCATAGGCATTGGTTAATCACCTTTGGCATCTCCTGCCATATATTCTCAAAAAGAGTCTTTTTTAGGGCCCCCATTGCTCAGAAACAGTGTGATGTGTGTATTTTGGTCTATATATCTGGGCACTAGTCATGTAAAACCCCTATCCTCTTCCTAAGTTCAAAACGCTGGATTTAACGATATTTCCCATAGGTTAACACTAGAGAACATTCATTGGTCAAAGAAGAGCATGTGACATGACGTCACATGCCCTCTCCGTGTGCCTGTCTATCCGTGTGTGCTCTGTGTTCTCTTACATGCTCCCCTATTGGATCAGGGGTAGCATGTTACTATTCCTCATCGTATCCTATCATCCTTAAATGTACGCGGCGTCTTGCCGCTGTTAATATTATACGAGGACGAAAGGGGAAGGGAAGGGGCGTGGGTTAGCGTCAGTATTATAGTTGCCCTGGCAACCTCTTGACCATATTGCGGATGCATAAAATCTCCGTAAATAATGAGAATTACCAGTGGCTACATTCACCACATTATAGATGAGGTATCATAGAGTACATTGACGCTTGATCGTATTTTCATTTAAGGAAACAAATACACCAATTACCAATGGATCTCAAAACTCCACTTCAGGTAAATAAAAAACAGCAAAGGATAACCAACCTTTTGGTAGGTATTTTAGAACTACATACCCATCTAAAAGATCTGTTTATATTTATAAATAGGTGTAACCTGATGTATATAGACTATGTAAGATCATAGATTATTTCACCCCCAGGGACCTCAATATATAAGAAAGAGTAATGTAAACCCACGCGCAGGCAAGGGTGACATACTGTGGTAAGTATATAAAGATACATTGAAGCTATTAGAAGCAAAACAGCGTTATTTGTCCATATGGAGGTGTCTGATACATCAATAATCAGATGTATATGAACTTTTATCAAGGTGTCACACATTCATAATCCATTCGATAAACTTTTGTCTTAAGCGTCCATGTATCCCAATTTTTGATGATTTTACCATACCCAGATGTTAGAGTGAAGAGATGAAATGACACATGAGAGATATCTGAACATAAGGATTCATAGTTGCATAGAGGCGGTGCCGTAATATATATCTGTCCTAAATAAAGAACATCACACATCTTAAGTGTATATGCAAAATAAAGATTGTACATAAACCAAGCAAACTACCATGCATGGCGCAGGTAATTTAAAGTCTATACATCCAGATATGTAAGTGTATAGATAGCGTGTCAGTGCGAAAAAGAATGTATCACTGTATGAATGGCAACAGTCCCCACAAAGGGGGATTCTACTTCAAATATTTTATTTATTATATAGAGATGCTGGCTTGTAGTACACATCCAATCTGTGTCTGATCACTTCTCAGCTCAAATAAAGGGGGTATATGTAAATCCCTCGTTTAGACCCCTAGGGCTCATGGTTCCCAAGCGATAGATCCATTTTGCCTCCAATTGACGTAACTTTAAATCTAGGTTACCGCCTCTAGGGCCCATTTTCCACTGTTGTACAACAAAGAATTTCAAACATCTCTCATCTCCACTATGTACCTCCCTAAAGTGTCTCGACACTGGGGTATCTTTTGGGTTCCTAATGTTGCCCAGATGCTCTAGATGCTCTATAAGGGGGGAGTGGCTTCAGGAGGAAGTGTAGCCTGATTGGCTACAATGTGCTTGCTGACTGTGATGTAGAGGGTCGAAGTTGACCCAAATGATGCACTATCGGGGGAATCGAACTTCCCGGAAAAGTTTGCGGTTTTCCGCGATCACAAACCCCGGAAGTTAGCCAGTTCCCGTTTGCCGGCGAACCGTTCGGGCCATCTCTAGTAAGAATTATAGGGCAATGCTGCACTAGTCAGCTCTAGCCATTTGCTTTGCTTTTATTTGTAAGCTTAGGCCAGTACATGCCCTGCACATCTAGACTTGTTTCCCCCTATAAACTTGAGTAGTTTTGCCATTGTTGTGGGGGGTTGTGTGTGCATCCACTGCTGCTAGACTGTGTGTGTGTGTGTGGGGGGGGGGGGGGGGGAGCAGAATGTTTTGCTGATATGTGTGCTTTCATATGACCTTTCAGTTACTTAAAAAACACTATATGCATACATAGTCTTATGCTAGAGTTGTCTGAGATTATATGTGATAACTAGCTAACAGATCATAAGCTAGATGCGTATATGTCATTCTACATGTACCTTAGTGGTTTCCTCCTTGACATTGATGGTCACGTTATGGCTGGCTTTCTCCAGGGAGTGCAGTTGATCAGTTGGGAAGGTAGGATTGGTGAGGTTCGCGAAGCAATGACAGAACTCATACTCATCCAGAGATTCAACGAAGCTCCCAGTCTGTTGGGGGACAGCAATTGTAGATACGTTTCTTCATAGGCAATAAGGCTTGACGTTAAAAAAAAAACAATTACAAAAACATCCCATCACCCTGTAGCTTCTACTCAATGGGATTATCCCACAAATAATATTCTCATCGTCATCAGTAGGGTAATCATATGGCATTGTAGTGTTGTTCACCAAGATGAGAGGAGCAGGTGGCAAATGGCGGTGTGTGTGGCCAGAGTGCACAGCTGATCTGCGTGGCAGCTGGAGCTGTGCAAGGACAGATGGAGGAGGATGCAATACCCACACCTCCCTCCCACCACGCCACTCTCACTATCACAGGAGGCACTGATTAAGACTTGGATCTCCACCCCTAACTACATGCCAGCGGCTGCCGGACTGGAGGTGGGTGATGAGTGACATCGCCCTCTGGCTCTGCTGAGAGAGCTGGGTCCCTGGTTCGAATCCCAGCCAGGTCAACATCTGCAAGGAGTTTGTATGTTCTCCCCGTGTCTGTGTGGGTTTCCTCTGGGCACTCAGCTTTCCTCGCACATCCCAAAAACATACAGATAAGTTAATTGGCTTCCCTCTAATTTAGCCCTAGACTACGATACATGCACTACATGGTACATACATAGACATAGGGACCCTGGTAGGGGTTAGATTGTGAGCTTCTTTGAGGGACAGTTAGTAACAAGACTATATACTCTGTACAGCGCTGCGGAAGATGTCAGCGCTATATAAATAATAATAATAAAACTTCTGAGAGCAGAGGGAGATAAAATACATTAACTATTGGCCTTTTTCTAACTCTGGGACACTTAATAGGCTGGCACCGAGCAGAGGCAACAAAACATTCAATCTAATTTGTAAATGTTTAAATATAAAATAAAATCATGGGATATAAAAAAGGTCATTTTTAGGAGTGGGAGCATAAATACAATTGTTTATCTCATCACTTTATTTTCACCTCAGGTTCACTTTAATTATTGCCAGGTGGCAGCAACACCCCTATACCTAAAAATATGTCTCAAGCATTGAGCAGGTCCTCATAGCTCATGGGAGCACAGTGTAATACTAATCATGGAGCAGTCTGGGACTGATTTAATACATTTATGTTATGTGTGCACATATTCTGTAAAAACAGTTCATTTGGATTAATAAAGGGGACTCCTTCCTAATTCAGCACTGACCGCAAGACATAGAAAGGGGAGCCCAACTTGCTCCTTCATCTGTATGACTGCTTGTCTTCCTGCTAAAAAGCCCTAAAACTCAATTTGTGAACTGAACATGAATTAAAAAGGCACCCGCAAATTTGGGTGCCAGAGGATATCACCAGTAAAATATCGGTAATATCACCAATATTCTATTGCCGGACGCTGGATAATGGTAATGGCAGAACATCAGTAATTTTCGCTTTACCTGACCTACCTCTCACATTACCCCTCCCCCTGTATAATCCTAACACTAACCTACCCCCTACCTACTCCTAACACTAACTCCCCTCACCCCCCACCAATGCCTAACGCTTACAGCTACTGGACATACGGTTTGGCTACATAATAGCCGAACTCCTGGCGTCCTATCAGTACCCTGCCAATATTGTATAGTAGCAGTAGCTGACCTCCATGTGCTGTTTTCTCCCTCTCTATGCCAATATTTGATAGCTGAACCACTAGAGCCAGTTAAATCCATCGACTGCTATTATACATGCTATAGCCTTAGCTGGAGTTCATATATATATAGTAACTGAACTCAAGCCACTCCCTGTGCCCAAATTATACATTAGTTGGCGCAATTAACATTGCGGTCTATGTGCCTCCCAAATTACCAGGCGCATGCAGACGTACAAATGACCTGCTTTGTCCCTCCCCTCCCACTCTTGCCTGCAAGTTGCACCAGTAGGAAGCATTATGGTTACACTTCTAACTGTAACATTTCCTGTTACCCTACAATGTACCAACTCGTTTCAGAGCTATTGTGCTGTGAATATGAACGAAGAGAAGCACCACTGCATCGCTAGTTTATTCAGAATTACAGCGTGCAATAGCTCTATTAAGCTACAACACCTATTGATAGTATTGGTTTTAATGCTTTCTGCTTGTAATCACATCATCAGGAGGGACATAAATTCAGACTTTATAAACAGAAATGCTGAGGACCACTCCAGGGAAAAAAGTAAGCAGTTAAAAGCTGACAGAACTGACAGGTTTAGGACGAGCCCATCTCATCATGGGGGATTTTCATGGTTTTTGTTTAAACAGCATTTCCTTAATAGCAGTTTAACTGCCATAATAGTAAAATACCAGCCAGCCTCCCTACTCCCTTGCACCGTATTATGGCAGTTAAACTTTGCAACTGCTTTTCGGGAAATGCTTTTGAAAGCATAGAAAACCCTGAGAATCCCCCATGAAAAGATGGGCTGAAGCAGTCCTTTACCTAAACAGGTGTTTTGCATTGTATTGAACTTGCATTGTAAGGAACTGCAGGTAAAATCCACTGGTATCTGCTTACTGTGGAGAGAGTAACAGATACTTTGCTGAAGACTGAGAGACAATAAATTGAGTCAGTCATTCATAGAAAACCTGAACTGATGGGAAAACACACTGAGTGGCCAGCAAATTAGAGACACCCCTTATTTGACAGTAAACCAGTCCAACAATGATGTAGAGTGACGTAACAACGCAGAGTTGCTTATATAAGGAACACTCCGCTTTGGACAACACAGACGTTAATGTAAAAATGGTTAAGACAAAAGACTTACGTGAATTTGAATGTGGTATGATCGTCAGTGCAAGAAGAGCTGGTGCTAGCATCTCTGAAATGACAAATCTTTTAGGGCCAGTTTCCACTACACGCAGATTGGATGCAGAATGGATGCAGAAACACTGACTCCAATGAATGCCTATGGGCAGGGGTCTAGTCCTGGGAAAAGAAGTGAGTGGACTCATTTGGAGAAGTCCTGTGGCGCGCCAAAAAAATGGGCGTGGTCAAGCACACTGTGGGCGTGGTCATGGGTGGGGCCAAATATACATGACCTTAGCAGTGATGTAAAAGGTCTGCCGAGGAAGTTTGAGCTCTGCCGTAGTGTATCCCCCAAAAATAGATGTAATCTGACAGCATTTCACCAAAAAGACACATAATCTGGTAGAAGTTCCTCCAAAATACAGAGAATATGGAAGTGGTTCCCCCAAAATAGACAATGTGGCAGCAGCAGTTCCACCAACATACACATAATTTGGAAGCAGTTCCCCAAAATACGCGAAACCTGGCAGCGGATCACCCAAAATACATGTAACACCCAAAGGACATATAATCTGGCAGTAGTGGTCCCCCAAACATACACAATGTGGCAGCAGTTCCCCAAAATACACGTAATCTGGCAGCAGCCGTTCCCCTAACATACACATAATCTGGCAGCTGTTCCCCAAAATACATAACAGCGGTTCCACAAAAATGCAGATAATCTGACAACAGTTCCCCCAAAATAGGTACCCCCAGGTAGCCAGGTCTATAGGTGTCCCCAGTATAAGTAGCCATGAGTATAGTAGTCCCCAGTATATGTAGCCAGAGGTATAGTTGCCTAGTATATGTGCCCAGTATATGTAGCCAGTGGGATATGTCCCCAGTATATGTAGTCAGGAGTATATATGCCCAGTATATATAGCCAGGTGTATATGTGCCCAGTATATGTAGCCAGGGGTATATATGCCCAGTATATGTAGGCAGGGGTATATGTGCCCAGTATATGTCGCCAGGGGTATATATGCCCAGTACATGTAGCCAGGGGTATATATGCCCAGTATATGTTGACAGGGGTATATATGCCCAGTATATGTAGCCAGGGGTATATATGCCCAGTATATGTAGGCAGCGGTATATGTGCCCAGTATATGTAGGCAGGGGTATATATGCCCAGTATATGTAGGCAGGGGTATATGTCCCCAGTATATGTAGGCAGGTGTATATGTCCCCAGTATATGTAGGCAGGGGTATATGTGCCCAGTATATGTAGGCAGGTGTATATGTCCCCAGTATATGTAGGCAGGGGTATATGTGCCCAGGTAGCCAGGGGTATATGTCCCCAGTATATGTAGGCAGGGGTATATGTCCCCAGTATATGTAGGCAGGTGTATATGTCCCCAGTATATGTAGGCAGGGATATATGTGCCCAGTATATGTAGGCAGCTGTATATGTCCCCAGTATATGTAGGCAGGGGTATATGTCCCCAGTATATGTAGCCAGGGGTATATGTCCCCAGTATATGTAGGCAGGGGTATATATGCCCAGTATATGTAGGCAGGCGTATATGTGCCCAGGTAGCCAGGTGTGCCCCCACCCGGAGGGAGCAGAGCAGAGAAGGCGAGCTATGGGGACAGGGGGGATGGGCGGACATCTCCCCCCCCATCCCTCACCTTCGTGCTCCCCTTCCTGCCTCTCCCCTCCAGTGTTGTTAAGTGTCAGGCCCAGTGGCGAAAGTGGGCGGAGACTTACCTCGTTCCAGCCGCAAGGGACGCTCCGCTCTGTGTGCGGCTAGTCTGGTCTTCTAGCCGCACACAGAGCGGAGCGTCGCTTGCGGCTGGAAGAAGGCAGAAAGTCTCCGCCCACTTTCGCCGCTGGATCCGACATTTCAAAACGCTGGAGGGGAGAGGCTAGAAGGGGAGCACGAAGGTGAGGGATGGGGGGGGGGGGGGAGATGTCCGCCCATCCCCACTGTCCCCATAGCTCGCCTTCTCTGCGTTCACTCTGAAGAAAAAGTGTGTGGACGCCGTTCACCCGCGTCCATGCAGGACTCGACCCCTGCCTATGGGCCTGTTTCCACCAAACGCGATTTTTCTGGTGCAGATTTTTCCATAGGCATTCATTGGAGTCAGTTTTTTTGCATCCATTCTGCATCCAATCTGCGTGTAGTGGAAACTGGCCCTTAGGCATTTCTTGCCCAAGAGTATGTCGGATGTTTACAGAGTGGCAGTTGAGATAACACCACCTTCCAATGTGACCCAACTTACAGCTGCCATTATATCAGCGTGGGCCAACATTACTCAGCAATGGCGTAGCTAAGGAGCTGTGGGCCCCGATGCAAGTTTTAAATTGGGGACCCCCCCCAAGCACTCTATACATAACAATAGGTACGGCGCACTAAAACCTGCCAATGGCAACTACAGTGTCAGAGGTGCAAGAAGGGGATGGGGAACAGTTTGTCAATGATTACCACTATTCAAAGTATCCATAGAAGTGATTATTATGAGCACAGGACCAATAGAGAGCTAATATAGTTACATAGTTACATAGTTATTTTGGTTGAAAAAAGACATACGTCCATCGAGTTCAACCAGTACAAAGTACAACTCCAGCCTGCTCCCTCACATATCCCTGTTGATCCAGAGGAAGGCGAAAAACCCCCACAAGGCATGGTCCAATTAGCCCCAAAAGGGAAAAATTCCTTCCCGACTCCAGATGGCAATCAGATAAAATCCCTGGATCAACATCATTAGGCATAACCTAGTAATTGTAGCCATAGATGTCTTTCAACGCAAGGAAAGCATCTAAGCCCCCTTTAAATGCAGGTATAGAGTTTGCCATAACGACTTCCTGTGGCAATGCATTCCACATCTTAATCACTCTTACTGTAAAGAACCCTTTCCTAAATAAATGGCTAAAACGTTTTTCCTCCATGCGCAGATCATGTCCTCTAGTCCTTTGAGAAGGCCTAGGGACAAAAAGCTCATCCGCCAAGCTATTATATTGCCCTCTGATGTATTTATACATGTTAATTAGATCCCCTCTAAGGCGTCTTTTCTCTAGACTAAATAAACCCAGTTTATCTAACCTTTCTTGGTAAGTGAGACCTTCCATCCCACGTATCAATTTTGTAGCTCGTCTCTGCACCTGCTCTAAAACTGCAATATCTTTTTTGTAATGTGGTGCCCAGAACTGAATTCCAAATTCCAGATGTGGCCTTACTAGAGAGTTAAACAGGGGCAATATTATTCTACCATCTCGAGTTTTTATTTCCCTTTTAATGCATCCCAAAATTTTGTTTGTTTTAGCTGCAGCGGCTTGGCATTGGGTACGATTATTTAACTTGTTGTCGATGAGTACTCCTAAGTCCTTATCCAAGTTTGATGTCCCCAACTGTATCCCATTTATTTTGTATGGTGCTAGACCTCTGGTTCGACCAAAATGCATGACTTTACATTTGTCAACATTGAACTTCATCTGCCATGTATGTGCCCATATAGCCATCCTATCCAGATCCTGTTGCAATATGACACTATCTTCCTGAGAGTTGATGATTCTGCACAATTTTGTATCATCTGCAAAAATAGCAACATTGCTCACTATTGCATCTACTAGGTCATTAATAAATAAATTGAAGAGCACTGGACCCAGTACAGACCCCTGTGGGACCCCACTGCTAACAGTCTCCCATTTTGAGTACGATCCATTGACCACAACTCTTTGTTTTCTGTCCATTAGCCAGTTCCCTATCCATGCACACAAACTCTTCCCCAGTCCTTGCATCCTCAACTTTTGCACCAGACTTCTGTGGGGAACAGTGTCGAAGGCCTTTGCAAAGTCCAAGTATATCACATCTACAGAATTCCCAATATCCATATTAGCATTCACTACCTCATAAAAGCTGAGCATGTTAGTCAAACAGGACCTGTCTTTAGTAAACCCATGTTGATGCTGAGAAATAAGATTATTTTCTACTATGAAGTCATGTATAGTATCTCTTAGTAACCCCTCAAATAGTTTGCATACAACTGATAATTTCCTGGATCAGATTTTTTGCCCTTCTTAAATAATGGGAAAACGTGGGCTGTACGCCAATCCACTGGGACTCTGCCAGTTGCAAGAGAGTCACAAAAGATAAGATAAAGGGGCTTAGCTATAACTGAACTTAATTCCCTTAGGACCCGAGGATGCATGCCATCCGGGCCAGGTGCCTTGTCTATTTTTAATTTATTTAGTCTTGCCTTTACTTCTTCCTGCGTTAAGTATTTAATATTACAGTTAGAAGATTGAGACTCTTCCGCCTCTGTAATTTGCAACAGTGCTGTTTCCTTTGTGAAGACAGAAGCAAAGAAAGCATTTAATAACTCTGCCTTACTCTGGTCATCCACCATTGAGTTCCCACCCTCATCCTTTAGGAGTCCTATACAGTCAACCTTTCTTTTTTTAGAGTTGATGTAACTAGTAGTGGTTGAGTGAGGGCCGCTAGTGGGCCCCTCTGGCCCAAGGGCCCCTATGCGATCACAATCTCTGCACCCCCTATTGCTATGCCCCTGAGCAACGGGATTAGCATCCTGTTGAGTCCATGCCAAGAAGAATATTGGCTGTGATCAGAGCTAAAGGTGGGTAGCACGGTGGCGTGTGGGCAGCACGGTGGCATAGTGGTTAGCGCTCTCACCTTGCAGTGCTGGGTCCCGGATCGAATCCCAGCCAGGTTAACATCTGCAAGGAGTTTGTATGGTCTCCCTGTGTCTGTGTAGGTTTTCTCCGGGCACTCTGGTTTCCTCCCACAACCCAGAAACATACAGATAAGTTAATTGGCTCTCCCCTAAATTGGCCCTAGACTATGATACATGCACTACACAATACATACATAGACATAGGACTATGGTAGGAAATTAGATTGTGAGCTCCTCTGATGGACAGTTAGTGACTAGACAGTATACTCTGTACAGCGCTGCGGAAGATGTTGGCGCTATATAAATACTAAATAATAATAAAAATAATAATAAAAGTGGACCCACTTGTTATTAGAGGTGTCTCTAAATTTTTGGCCACTCAGTGTAAATGCCTACATGTTTATAACATGACTTAGTAGACAATTACCAGTCGTATTGTATATGTTCCTCTTGGGTTATTACCAGACATTTTATTCTGCCGTACAACAAAAATCATTTGATTTATTGAGAAGTTAACGTATGGAATAATTACTCATGCTTCTGCATTTGTTTTCAGAGTCAGAAACTCACCCTAGTCTTACCTTGTACTTGTAGCTAATTGGAAGATGCAGTATTACTTACCAGGCTGGTGGCCTGATTCTGGTAAATGCTTAATAATAATAGAACGACAGCCAACATGGTGGATTCCTTGTTTTGTATGTGGGAAGCCTGGCATGATAGCCCTGTATATATGGCAGGTTATCTCCACACCTCTTCATATCTATATGACATTAGTAAAGACTATTTGCCAAAAACAATGAAAGATTAATAATGGCCGTAAATTAGAAGTGGTAAAAACTTAGTTATGGTAACATATTTTATGTCATGTATATCAGATAGCATTATCTACATGGTGGCATATAAACTGTCCTGGGAATAAACTGCTCTTGAAAAGAGTTATTAGTTTATTAGGGAACGGTTATGCTAACTTTAGGGTAATTTAGGATAGTGTTATATTTTCTTTATGCCTTTGTTATTGTAAGGTGTGCCAAAGCCCAACTAAAGCCACAAGTGAGCAAGGCACATTATGTTTCTCTTATGTATGTCAGCTACCTGTGTTCCGGTGTAGATATGTTTTGAATATGCTGGGAACATCTCTGACGGGGTGATGGCAACTTCAGGAACTCGGCCTTGAGGGCTTTATGGTCTTTTCCCAACCCTTATATCATGTATCATGTGTGGCTACCTTTAAAACAAACTTGAACTGAAAATTAAAAGTCAAAGTAAACATACACACATCATACTTATCTCCCGAGTAGTCTACTTATCAATCTCTTCTCTACTGTGTCCTGTTTGTCCACTGTGATCGATTTGAATCATCCACCATTTTAAAGATGGCAATGACCCCGTAACAGCTTCCGAGTCAGCACTCTGTTAAACTGTAATATCGCGCACCTGAGCCATAGGGAAACATGGACATTACCTTGCATGTCAGTTGTCCTTTTAGTTGTAACTGACAGCAACTGATAAATAACTGACAGCTACGGATATATTTTCAGTTCTGACAAAATCTTATCAAAACTGGAAGAAATGATTGTTAGATGAAAATAGTGAGCTTCTGAGAGGAACTGATGACGAGGTAAGTATTTTATAATTATTTGCAGGTACATCATGTGTTTTTTTTAAATAATTTTATTCGGTTTAGGTTCCCTTTAAGTGTTACAGAAATTATATCAGTAATTCCGTAAGAGAAAAGGTAAGGTAAGGTGGTGAAACATGATACAATTCGATATAAAACAATCACTTTCACAGAAAAATCAAATCCAAGCGAGAAGTCTGATTGTATTTCCCATTTTTTTTAATAAACTATAGTTTATAAAGAGTCAGAGTTGGTGAAATTTCGGTACAATTTTTCAGAAGATTGAATGGTGTAGGAAAGATTGCCAATTTTTTTATGTATAGACCCAAGCATTTTTTTTTTGTTTTCAATCAAAAATTTGAACACAGGGGTGTGATACCTTGGTGACATTTTTCAGTATATAATTTTTCAGTATATCTGTAACGTTTGCGGAGTCGTTTCCGTGGTCATGGCACAGAACGTGCGCTGACACTGCGGAAAACCTCCACGAATGTGTAATTGAGAGAACCCAGGTTAGGTGCAATGCACCAGCAGAGGGCAATTCCCACCGGCAGATGGCGCTGTGGAGTGCAGACGAGCACAGCCTCTGCACGGCCACAGATGCCAGATGGGAATTGTACAGATTTAAAGCAATGCAGGGCTGAACAGCCCTTAAAGAGAAGAGCACAGAGACAGGATGAATGTGTGTCCACCAATCTAGTCGCCACTCCACGACGGCGAACACACATCCGCAGAAACAAGAGTGGGAACGCAATCGCAAGAGATGCGATTGCCAGAAGTGACAGAAGGCAGAACAGAACAGAGCACGAGAGTAGCAAAGGCACAGCAAACAACAATAAGAAGATAAAGAAAATAACAAACGCTAGCTAAATGCGAACACCGCACTCATTCGCAACAGCGAACGTGTTTACGGCGCGGTCTCCGCACGATAAGCGCAACAGAGACAAGCACGCCACCCTAACTAACCACAAGTAATACAAATGAATACAACTAGACTGAGACAGACAGAATGAACGCTTGCGAAAGCAAGCGATCAACACAGACAAACAGTTTGCGTAGACGCTTGCTAATCGGTTGCCTCACACCAGGCAACAGCAGGCGGAAACACAGGACAAGACAGACAGACAAACGGAAAACAGGAATAGGACAGATAAGATCCACCGCTCTTCCGCCAGAGCGAGTGCGATCTGGGTTCAGGGACAGGACAGGAAAGATCCACTGCTCTTTACACCAGAGCGAGTGTGAACCAAGTACAGAATAGGTTTAGCAGGATCCACTGCAAGACAGAGAGATGAGGTAGCCAGTAGCAATCACTGCTCCAGCTTACACTCCAGGAACACAAGACAAGACAAATAACATTTATATTGCGCTTTTCTCCTGGCGGACTCAAAGCGTAAGAGCAGCAGCCACTAGGGTGCGCTCTATAGGCAGTAGCAGTGTTAGGGAGACTTGCCTAAGGTCTCCTACTGAATAGGTGCTGGCTTACTGAACAGGCAGAGCCGAGATTCGAACACAGATCAGAAGGATCCACAGCCGCTACCGCTAGAGGCTAGTGCGATCCAAACAAGACAGACAGATGAGGTAGCCAGTATCAACTGCTGCTCCAGCTTACACTCCAAGAATACAGTTCAGAAGGATCCACAGCCACTACCGCTAGAGGCTAGTGCGATCCAAACAGATGAACAGAAGGGGCTACCAGTAGCAACTGCTGCTCTGGTTAGCACCCCCAGACAGACAGAACGATTTCCTGTCGACCACCGCTGGCGACAGGACAATCGCAGCAAAGAGGCAACACAGACAAAACAGATAAAGCAACCTGACTGCACCAGAGAAGCTGCCTAGTGCAGTCCCAAGATTTACTCTAAGATAAACTTTAGCAAACAAACAGTGCTGATACTCTAGGAGAGTTCATCAGTAACAAACCATGAAGGATGACCAGCAAATGATTCTGGGAGAACATGGCTTTTATACTGCCAGCTTTCAAAGGAGGCAGCTAGGCGATTTGCATAACAAATGTATGCAAATTCCTCAGCAGCAGAGCAGATCTGAAACTTGCAAAGAAAAGACAGGTCTCTCTTCCAGAGACCTGCAGCCCACAGACTAGAGGAATGGTCAAACAGCTGTCTGCCTGTGCAGCCAGCTGAGCGGAAAATTACAATATGAGAAAAAAATATTTAAATTCTCCAATTGAAAAGATATTTTACAAAAGCTATAACGTGTGTTGCCACGGTTAATCCATCTGGTGGTATAATAGCATAACATTAACGATTTTGAAGAAAACTGGAAACAGACATTAGTTTCTTCAATATGCTTATGCTTTAGCATCACTGTACATATAGGACAGTGTGTACGGTCTATCAGGGTTTCTACCTAAGTTGGTACCCAAAGGAATACTTCCCCCAATGCTCCTCCTTCCTTTAAAATGCAGCCATTATGTCCCCCAATAACAAGTGCAGACATTATGTCCCCATACAACAAGCGCAGTCATGATGTTTTTCTTTTAGCAAAAAGTTCCCCATAGCAATTGAAGCTATGCCCATACTGTAACAGGTGTTATACAACATAATGTGTTACATACTGTAACAAGGTTATACAACATAGAACAAAGTTACACAAGGGAAATTGTACAAAATACACAATCATGTGTATTTTGTACAAGTAGGTAGCCAGGGGTATATGTGCCCAGAGTAGGTAGCCAGGGGTATATGCCCAGTATATGTAGTTAGGGGTATATGTGCCCAATATATGTAGGCAGGGGTATATGTGCCCAGAGTAGGTAGCCAGGGGTATATGTGCCCAGAGTAGGGAGCCAGGGGTATATGTGCCCAGAGTAGGTAGCCAGGGGTATATGTGCCCAGAGTAGGTAGCCAGGGGTATATGCCCAGTATATGTAGTTAGGGGTATATGTGCCCAATATATGTAGGCAGGGGTATATGTGCCCAGAGTAGGTAGCCAGGGGTATATGTGCCCAGAGTAGGTAGCCAGGGGTATATGTGCCCAGAGTATGTAGCCAGGGGTACATGCCCAGTATATGTAGGCAGGGGTATATGTGCCCAATATATGTAGGCAGAGGTATATGTGCCCAGAGTAGGTAGCCAGGTCGGTCAGGTGTCCCCCTCCCCAGCAGGAGGGGAGCAGCGCAGAGAAGAGGAAGTGCTGCTCTCCCTTCCTCGCTCTCCCCTCCAATGTCCGGGTGGCTGGCAGCGGCGGGCGGAACTTACCTGCGTCTCGTCGCAGCGCCGGATGGATCTGCCACTACTCTGGTCTGGTCCAGACCAGAGCAGCGGCTGCGCACCCGAACTTCCGGCCGGCGCTGGAGCGAGACGGAGGTGAGTTCCGCCCGCCGCTGCCAGCCACCCGGACATTGGAGGGGACAGCGAGGGAGGGAGAGCACCTAAGGTGAGGGAAGGAGGGGGGAGATGACCCCCCTTCCCCACCGTCCGCAAAGCTCTCCCTCTTCTCTGCACTGCTCCCCTCACCCCCGCAAAAAAAAAAAAAAAAAACCCGGCCGAAGCTCAGCTGGGCGCCCTTGGGGACCAGGCGCCCCGGGGCACTTGTCCTACCCCGACCCCCCCTAGCTCCGCGCCTGCTGAGTGAGGTTAAGTGTGTGTGTGTTGTGCCAAGGTTTGGGGTTGGGGGGCTTGTTAGGGCGGAAGATTGAGGGGGCAGCTTGATCTAAAGCAGATGAAAGGGCAATGTTATATTGTGCAGCCGCTTCATTGGGGCATGTGAGGGTGGGTAGGTGGGAGGAGAGGGAGAGAAGGGGACTTGCTAGGACATTTGGGCTGAGATTACGTAGGTCTCTCTGACATCGACCAGGCTGAGGGAAATTTCATCCTTGTATCATTGTATATATTTATTGTCCAGCGCTGTGTAATATATTGGGGCTTTATAAATACAATAAATAAGAATAACAATCCCGCCTTCCTATTACATAGCCACCAGGTCATGCACAAGTCCCGTTAACTACTATTCCCCCTCCAGGTCACCATGGATAGCGGAAGCGGGAAAGGCGTAATTCTGCTTCCAGCTATTGCTGGCGACTGAGTGTTTTTGCAGTGATTTGTGCTCCGTCTTCTGACGGTGCTCAAATCACTCAGTGAACGCTGCTATATACGTAATTCCTACTGCGCCCACATCTCCTGCGCTGTTTTTACAAAACTCCTTTATCCCCCCACCAATGCAGTTGAGCAAGGAAGTGCAGGATTCCAGTACATTTATCTGCTCTTTCAGTATGTCTTCAGTGGTCCTGCTCTTATTTCCATCCTTCTGCGTTGGAGCTTGACATGCGATGACTCCTTATAGGTGCTCACAGAATAGGAAGGTTGGGTGAGCTGAACGTCCACAAACAGCTCTGATGCCTACCACCAAAAACAAGATGGACTCCCTATACACTTTTCCTACTGCAATTTCCGTGCCTGATTCCAATAATTCTATCAATATTTTGCTAATCTATAAGCGAGTCTTACAATAGACTCATATGAGCCAGGCGAGGGTTGCAAACATTCAAAACCTACTACAACATATTGACAGTACAGTAAGATACCTGCGCTACAGCGCGAATTGACCAACAGGAACAATTTCTGAGGTATTGAGTACAGCTTCAATAATGCGGGTCAGTAATGGGGATCTAAAAAGGAGAACAAGGAGACTGCTGTCGTGCTTTAACCTTTTTTATTTTCAAATCATAAAACCTAATTGCACTTACTTGAATGTAAATGTTGCAGGTATATAATAAAATCAAGGATTTCCCCAGATGTTTTGAAGAAGCGGAGATTGCGAAAACGCGTTATGATTAGTGTTGGGCGAACAGTGTTCGCCACTGTTCGGGTTCTGCAGAACATCACCCTGTTCGGGTGATGTTCGAGTTCGGCCGAACACCTGACGGTGCTCGGCCAAACCGTTCGGCCACATGGCCGAACTAAGAGCGCATGGCCGAACGTTCCCCGAACGTTCGGCTAGCGCTGTGATTGGCCGAACGGGTCACGTGGTTCGGACCCGAACGCGCTCTGATTGGCCGAACGGTCACGTGGTTCGGGTAAATAAATACCCGAACCACGTCATATCTCCGCCATTTGTCTGTGGGTTTAGCTTTGGGTAGGCAGGCAGGGTAGTTCGCGCTCCAGCCACGCTAGCCAGGGTCCCCCCCAGTCATTGTGTGTCGCAGCTGGGAACAGTAGTACACCGCTCGCTCAGCCACACTATATATAGCATTGTTTACTGCCACTGTGTACCTCGCTCAGCCACACTATATAGCATTCTGTGTACTGTTCTGTGTCTGCTGGGAACAGTAGTACACCGCTCGTTCAGCCACACTATATAGCATTCTGTGTACTGTTCTGTGTCTGCTGGGAACAGTAGTACACCGCTCGTTCAGCCACACTATATAGCATTCTGTGTACTGTTCTGTGTCTGCTGGGAATAGTGGTACACCGCTCGTTCAGCCACACTATATAGCATTCTGTGTACTGTTCTGTGTCTGCTGGGAACAGTAGTACACCGCTCGTTCAGCCACACTATATAGCATTCTGTGTACTGTTCTGTGTCTGCTGGGAATAGTGGTACACCGCTCGTTCAGCCACACTATATAGCATTTTGTGTACTGTTCTGTGTCTGCTGGGAACAGTAGTACACCGCTCGTTCAGCCACACTATATAGCATTCTGTGTACTGTTCTGTGTCTGCTGGGAATAGTGGTACACCGCTCGTTCAGCCACACTATATAGCATTCTGTGTACTGTTCTGTGTCTGCTGGGAACAGTAGTACACCGCTCGTTCAGCCACACTATATAGCATTCTGTGTACTGTTCTGTGTCTGCTGGGAATAGTGGTACACCGCTCGTTCAGCCACACTATATAGCATTCTGTGTACTGTTCTGTGTCTGCTGGGAACAGTAGTACACCGCTCGTTCAGCCACACTATATAGCATTCTGTGTACTGTTCTGTGTCTGCTGGGAATAGTGGTACACCGCTCGTTCAGCCACACTATATAGCATTCTGTGTACTGTTCTGTGTCTGCTGGGAATAGTGGTACACCGCTCGTTCAGCCACACTATATAGCATTCTGTGTACTGTTCTGTGTCTGCTGGGAACAGTAGTACACCGCTCGTTCAGCCACACTATATAGCATTCTGTGTACTGTTCTGTGTCTGCTGGGAACAGTAGTACACCGCTCGTTCAGCCACACTATATAGCATTCTGTGTACTGTTCTGTGTCTGCTGGGAACAGTAGTACACCGCTCGTTCAGCCACACTATATAGCATTCTGTGTACTGTTCTGTGTCTGCTGGGAACAGTAGTACACCGCTCGTTCAGCCACACTATATAGCATTCTGTGTACTGTTCTGTGTCTGCTGGGAACAGTGGTACACCGCTCGTTCAGCCACACTATATAGCATTCTGTGTACTGTTCTGTGTCTGCTGGGAACAGTAGTACACCGCTCGTTCAGCCACACTATATAGCATTCTGTGTACTGTTCTGTGTCTGCTGGGAATAGTGGTACACCGCTCGTTCAGCCACACTATATAGCATTCTGTGTACTGTTCTGTGTCTGCTGGGAATAGTGGTACACCACTCACCCGCCACTGTATAGCATTGTGCACTGTGTCGCTGCTGGGAATAGTGGTACACCGCTCACCCGTCACTGTATAGCATTGTGCTCTGTGTCGCTGCTGGGAATAGTGGTACTGTATAGCATTTCTGTACTGCCACTGTACTGCTGCCAGTCAGCGTGTACTGTAAGGATAAGTGAAATGAGGAAGAAATCCGGTGAAAGAGGGAGGGGCAAGGGAAGAGGTGTTTCCCCTGACGGTTCACGTACAGGCCACGTACAGGCCACAGGGGAGCACCCAAGAAAACCCACTCAATACCGCCCATGTTGTCCAGGACAACAACCCTATAGTACCCAGTAGTACACCGCTCGTTCAGCCACACTATATAGCATTCTGTGTACTGTTCTGTGTCTGCTGGGAACAGTAGTACACCGCTCGTTCAGCCACACTATATAGCATTCTGTGTACTGTTCTGTGTCTGCTGGGAACAGTAGTACACCGCTCGTTCAGCCACACTATA
Organism: Hyperolius riggenbachi; assembly: GCF_040937935.1. NCBI lineage: Eukaryota > Metazoa > Chordata > Amphibia > Anura > Hyperoliidae > Hyperolius > Hyperolius riggenbachi. The sequence goes on from NC_090653.1 coordinate 71,055,030, forward strand.
TAGCATTCTGTGTACTGTTCTGTGTCTGCTGGGAACAGTAGTACACCGCTCGTTCAGCCACACTATATAGCATTCTGTGTACTGTTCTGTGTCTGCTGGGAACAGTGGTACACCGCTCGTTCAGCCACACTATATAGCATTCTGTGTACTGTTCTGTGTCTGCTGGGAACAGTAGTACACCGCTCGTTCAGCCACACTATATAGCATTCTGTGTACTGTTCTGTGTCTGCTGGGAATAGTGGTACACCGCTCGTTCAGCCACACTATATAGCATTCTGTGTACTGTTCTGTGTCTGCTGGGAATAGTGGTACACCACTCACCCGCCACTGTATAGCATTGTGCACTGTGTCGCTGCTGGGAATAGTGGTACACCGCTCACCCGTCACTGTATAGCATTGTGCTCTGTGTCGCTGCTGGGAATAGTGGTACTGTATAGCATTTCTGTACTGCCACTGTACTGCTGCCAGTCAGCGTGTACTGTAAGGATAAGTGAAATGAGGAAGAAATCCGGTGAAAGAGGGAGGGGCAAGGGAAGAGGTGTTTCCCCTGACGGTTCACGTACAGGCCACAGGGGAGCACCCAAGAAAACCCACTCAATACCGCCCATGTTGTCCAGGACAACAACCCTCACAAATCCAAAAGAACAGGACCAGATAATTACTTGGATGACCTCTCAAGCGTCCAGCAGTGGGTTAAGCAGCACCAGCACATCACGCACGAGGTCCGAGTCCTCAGCCAGTTACAAGGAGCCAGTGGGCACAAAGCTGACACAACCGGCAGCGACACCACGCACACAACTGCCAGATAACCAGTCCGATGAATTACCTCAGGACACAATGGGGTATTCGCAGGAGCTATTCCCAGCCCAACAAACTTCCACCTTTCAAAGGTCAATGGAGGAACAGCCAGAAATGTTGTGCCTGGATTCACAACCGTTAACTGTGGGAAATGCACCGCGCACTGAAATACAAGGCGAGTCCGAAGAGGACTCGGAAACCCAAATCCCAGAGCAATTTGGGCAGGAGGGGTTGCAATTGCAGGAGGTCGGCCGACAAGATCTGGAAGACGACGTTGGAGTGTGCTGTGCAGAGGTTGTTGTGGGGAGCTCTACTCCACGGCGGCGGCCCACAATGACATATGATGAGTTTGAGGAGATGGAAGAGGAGGGTATGGACAATGTGGACAGAGACCCAGATTTTGTTTGTGAACGAGAACATCGCCGTCGTAGCAGCAGCACAGATGAGTCTGTTGAAGAACCCACTGCTGCACGAGCTCGCCTTGTGCCACAAGGTAGGCGGCGCGCAATTTCAGGCACCACAAGCGTGGAAGTTCAAGTGAGAGGCAAAAGAGGAGCAAACAGAAATCGCCAGCAAGGAGGCAGGTGCTCCAAAGTCTGGGCTTTCTTTGAAGACTGCACTGAGGATGTTACCATGGCGATTTGCAAGGTGTGCAAGACCCGCCTGAGCAGGGGGAAAAGTATTAACAACCTCTCCACCACCAGCATGAGCCGTCACATGCTATCCAAACATCCCACTCTTTGGGCAAACGCGTCAGGACAGGGTACCAGAAACAACACTGCCTCCCTTGGGTTCACCAGACCCGCCTCAGCAGCAGCAGTAGCCCAGCCATTGCGTGGTTCACAACATTCACAAACATCAGACGACGCTGACACTGTCACTTTCCGGAGTAGTGCTCTTGAGGTCTCCCAGTGTTCTTCAAACACAACAACCAACAGCCCTTCCGTGTGCAGCGCTACGGTTCAGTTGTCTGTGTCGGAGATGTTTGAGCGCAAGAGGAAATTGCCAGCAAATGACCCCCGGGCCGTGGCAGTAACAGCCAGCATAGCCAAGCTTCTGGCCTGCGAAATGCTGCCATATCGATTGGTGGAGACAAACAGCTTCAAGGGCATGATGTCAGTGGCCATCCCACGTTACGTGGTTCCCAGCCGCTACCACTTTGCACGCTCTGCAGTGCCTGAGTTGCATGAGCACGTGGTCAGCAAAATAACCCGAAGCTTGAAGAATGCCGTTGCCTGCAAGGTTCACCTCACCACTGACACCTGGACGAGTGCGTTCGGCCAGGGTCGATACATCTCCCTTACCGCGCACTGGATGAACCTTGTGGAGCCTGGCAGCGATTCCTCACCTGCTACGGCACGGGTGTTGCCCACGCCACAAACAGCTGCACCGCCGTCCCTCACACTGGATAACAGCAGCACCTACCTCTCTGACTCCTTCTCCTCCAACGCATCTCAAAGCTGTACCACATCCGGAAACGCTAACCCAGCAGCAGTAGGATCGTGGAAGCAGTGCAGCACAGCTGTTGGCATGCGTCAGCAAGCGTTGCTGAAGCTAATCTGCCTTGGGGATAAGCAGCACACAGGGGAGGAAATTTGGAAGGGAATAAAGGAACAGACGGATTTGTGGCTGGCACCGCTGGACCTGAAACCGGGCATGGTTGTGTGTGATAATGGGAGTAATCTCATTCGCGCTTTAAGGTTGGCTAAGCTGACACACATCCCTTGCCTGGCGCACGTGATGAACCTAGTAGTTCAGCGGTTCCTGAGGACATACCCAGGCGTGGCCGATCTTCTGTTGAAGGTGCGTCGAGTGGCCAAACATTGTAGAACTTCCAGTACTGCTTCGGGGGCACTCGCCAAGATGCAGGAGCGCTTCAATCTCCCCCACCATCGCTTGCTGTGTGATGTCCCTACGCGCTGGAATTCTACGCTGCACATGCTAGCCCGCTTTTGCGAGCAGAAGAGTGCAGTGGTCCAGTACATGACGGCGCAGTACCGAGGCGCATCCGGCCAGCTGCCAAGCTTCTGTGGATCCGATTGGGCCAACATGTTGGACCTCTGCCAAGTCCTCCAAAATTTTGAGCAATCCACGTTGCTTGTGAGCAGTGACAACTCTTCAGTCAGCATTACCATACCACTGCTGTGTTTACTGAAGAGGTCGATGTTAAAAATCAAGGAAACAGCTGTCATGATGCAACTGGGGGAATCTGAAGGAGAAAACGATCAGCGTGATGGTACCAACATCAGGCCATCCGCCTCAGGGAACGCTGGCCCCAGCAGCTATGACGAAGAAGAGGAGGAGGAACAGCTGGAGTTGGAGCAGGAGTTTCATGCCACCACTGACGAGGGCCAGAGCGGTGCACGTTGGACTTCCACAATTCAACGCGAATGGTCAGCAGAAGCAGACCAGGAGGAAGGTGACGACTATGATGCATCACAACAACTATCACAACGCTCACAAGAGGATGATGAGGATTCTGGTAGGACTCTGGCACACATGGCTCAATTCATGCTAGACTGCATTGAACGTGACCCACGCATTGTGCGCATTCTGGACAACACCAATTACTGGGTTTATACCCTTCTGGATCCACGGTACAAACACAATGTTCCAAAACTGCTTGAAGAAAGAGTCAGACAGGTCAAAATGGAAGAATACCAGCAGGCCCTTGTGGAGACTTTAGAGAGGAGATTGACATCCTCCCCCTCCTCTAGCCAGTTGTACGCAGACAGACTGACTTCCGCAAACCCAGGACGACCAGGAGGGCAGCAAACAACGCAAGCCGCAGCTAGTACCCAAAAGGGAATGGTATTGGCAGTGTCCTTGGAGTGGGAAAATTTTCTGACACCCATGCAGCAGCAGCCCACTGAACAGCAAGCGTGCAGATCCACCTCCAACACCGATCGCCTGGAGAAGATGGTCAAGGACTACATGTCAGATGACGTAGCTGTGTCTAACAATCCATCTGCACCCTTCAACTATTGGGTATCGAAGCTAGACACCTGGCACGAACTGGCAATGTACGCAATAGAGGTGCTGGCTTGCCCGGCAGCCAGCGTTATGTCGGAACGCTGTTTCAGTGCTGCCGGAGGCATCGTCACAGATCGGCGTATCCGCCTCTCCACAGAAAATGCAGACCGTCTGACTCAAATTAAAATGAATCAATCCTGGATTGGAAACGACTACGCAACACTCCAGGACCCCAACCAAGTAACATGACCAATGAACATCTGGGATGGTTTAGCGTTTCCGGTCCCTGTTTATTGAACCTCTCATCTGTATTACACTTATGACTGCATGGCGGCAAAAAGCATTGCTATATCCGCACGCTTTTTGTCCTCATGCAAGGCCTGTGTTGTTGTGTCTCAAAAAGCTTGGCCTTCTCCTCCTGCGCCTGCTCCTGTTCCATCACGTCTGCTGCTGCTGGGTTAGCATTTCCAGTCCCTGTTTATTGAACCTATCATCTGTATTACATTTATGACTGCATGGCGGCAAAAAGCATTGCTATATCCGCACGCTTTTTGTCCTCATGCAAGGCCTGGGTTGCGTCTCAAAAAGCGTGGCCTTCTCCTCCTGCGCCTCCTCCTGTTCCATCATGTGTGCTGCTGCTGGGTTAGCGTTTCCAGTCCCTGTTTATTGAACCTCTCATCTGTATTACATTTATGACTGCATGGCGGCAAAAAGCATTGCTATATCCGCACGCTTTTTGTCCTCATGCAAGGCCTGGGTTGTTGTGTCTCAAAGCGTGGCCTTCTCCTCCTGCGCCTCCTCCTGTTCCATCACGTGTGCTCTGTGCTGCTGCTGGGTTAGCGTTACCGGTCCCTGTTTATGGAACCTCTTCTCTTTATTACATTTATGACTGCATGGCGGCAAAAAGCATTGCTGCTATATCCGCACGCTTCTTGTCCTCATGCAAGGCCTGGGTTGTTGTGTCTCAAAAAGCGTGGCCTTCTCCTCCTGCGCCTCCTCCTGTTCCATCACGTGTGCTGCTGCTGCTGCTGGGTTAGCGTTACCGGTCCCTGTTTATTGAACCTCTTATCTTTATTACATTTATGACTGCATGGCGGTAAAAAGCATGCTATCCGCACGCTTCTTGTCCTCATGCAAGGCCTGGGTTGTTGTGTCTCAAAAAGCGTGGCCTTCTCCTCCTGCGCCTCCTCCTGTTCCATCACGTGTGCTGCTGCTGCTGCTGGGTTAGCGTTACCGGTCCCTGTTTATTGAACCTCTTATCTTTATTACATTTATGACTGCCTGGCGGTAAAAACCATGTTACCTGTGCAAAGAAACATGACATTTTCAGCATTTAAAAGACAATTTTTCCTTTGAAACTTTACAATCAATTTTCTCAAAAACTATAAGCTCTTTTTGCTAAATTTTTTTTCCTCTTGTACCCACTCCCAAGGTGCACATACCCTGTAAATTTGGGGTATGTAGCATGTAAGGAGGCTTTACAAAGCACAAAAGTTCGGGTCCCCATTGACTTCCATTATGTTCGGAGTTCGGGTCGAACACCCGAACATCGCGGCCATGTTCGGCCTGTTCGGCCCGAACCCGAACATCTAGATGTTCGCCCAACACTAGTTATGATGCAATAGCATGCTGACACTGGATCCACCTCTCGTCTGGCTCTTCGACTGGTAGATCTGAGTATTCCAATTTACACCCACCCAGCTGGCCACGGCTTGAAAAGGAAGGACAGGACTGGGCAGCACTGATTTTATGATATGCCTGCAATTTTTACATTCTAGTAAGTGCAATATGATTTTAGAATTTGAAAATAAAAAAGGTTAATGGAGGAAAACGCTCTCCATATTCTCCTTCTTAAGGTGGCCACACATGATACAATAAAATGATCCCATTTTATAGCAATTCGATAAATATGTTCGGAGTTCGGATCTCCCAAAAAAAATCGAAAGCTTTTTCTTCATTTGACTGAAAAATCCAATCGGATTTCCATTTTTTTTCAATTTTTATCGATCCGGAATGCTGGAAATTTTTCTTCAATGTTTCTAAAGATTGTATGGTGTGTGTTACCGATTGTCAGTTTATTAATATACACACCATAGCAATTTTCTCAGAGTTTCCAATCGATTTTATCATAAATGGGGAAAAATTGAACGTAGGGTGCATTTGTCATATTTTTGAAATGTTACAATCAGTCAGAAAAATTTATTGCAATTCTTAAATTGAACAGGTATTTTAAAAATTGTATGGTGTGTGGCTACCTTTAGATCTACAGCAAATAGTTTCAAGATCCAGTACAGGAGTTTGTTTTGATCACTTGTGATCACCACTTTTCTCCTGGGTGCTGTGAAGGGATTTGTGCCACTTTGTCCAGCAGGTGTCCTTCCAACACAAAAAATAGAACAGAAAGCACAAACCAGTATATGCTGCTCAAAAATACTACACTTTATTGAAATTTGAATATATATTAGATGATTCAATTAATACATATATACACACACTGTATTTAAATAATGTCAGGAAATACTGACACAGGAATGTAAGATAATGCAATACAAAGTGCTGCTGCTGACACCGATCACCCGGGGGGAACCTCCATAGTAGGTAGATCTTTTCCAGCAATACTAATATCCTGGCCCTTAATAGAACCTGTGACTAGGTAGGACAATATAATCAGATAGTAATGGATATAATTATGTATATAAAGACTGCCACCTCTAAAAGTAATGAAAGAGGAGGAAGGGGCCTAAAGGATATTCATACAGCCTCCAAATAGCAAATGGACCTTGGCAATATCCTTATCTACCTCCGCGAGGAGACCACAATAAGTATAATGCAAAAGAAAGGGTCATAACCACTCACGGAGGGCATAGATAGACATGACCAATATGATCCAATGGTGTCAGACGATGTACAGCCTTATTAGAGAATAAAGTACCAGGGTCGACTATGCTAAGACAGGGATAAGCCCCATAAACCTATCCAATCAGGTCCAACCCGGTGATACCCATCTCTGCCTCCGTGAGGCGACCTAAACTTTAAATAAAGAATATCATAGAAAAAGGTCGTAACCACTCTCGGAGGTAGGAAATAGGCACAACCAGCTTGATCATATAGAGTAACAAGCCTAAGACCAAAGGCCAACGTGAGGATATAGCTGCAAAAAAGATATAATATGCACCATATCCTAAATACTGTGAGGGACCTAATAGGTAGCCATCATATATAATTTTAAAGGGCACCCCTCACAGAGGATAATCAGTGCAATCAATGTGATCTAATAAAACATCTATTCATAGAATACACATATGCCAGCAAGCAATACATTTGATGTTGCTGGGAGCCACTGTAGAAAAATTAGATTGAGCCATTGAGTCCTGCGCCATAAAAAACACATGGGGCTGACAAAAAATGTACATTATTACGTCAGGCTATTTTCCACATGTTTAATCATTGCACAAATGATCTGTGCTTAGATCGACCATAATGTGTCCTTCCAACACAGTGTGGTTTAGAACCCACAAGAGGTACACAAACTCCAGTTCAGCGTCATCACTTATCAAAGGAACACTCCTGTAACGGTGAAAGCACCTGTTGTAATCACTTCTGTCAGCAGCAAGATGATTATTCCATGAATGCTACAAATGTGAAAAACAAACACAAAACAGCTTTCATTAGCCAAGATTCACAAAGTGTTCCATCACCTGATAAGTTGGACAGCTGGATTGTGGAAGTCACCCAACTGCCAATTTCCTGGTATGTGATCATTTTGCAGCCTAATAAATATAACAGTTATATAAATATAAAATGATCAAGGCATCAAGTTTTGTTATTACTCGTCATCTAATTTAGTATATCAAACTCTTAAAGGGAACCTAAAAAAAATTATCCATTTACTTACCTAGTGCTTCTTCCCCCTAAAGTCTTCCCGGTCTCTCACCATCATCCCACGCTCAGCTGTTCCTCCCCCGCTTACCTCCGTAATTTGGCTGACTGACGAGTCTGCAGCCACTGCGCATGTGCGGCGCTGGCCACACATGTTCTCTTTCGTGCTTCCGTGGCCGGGAGGGCTCTGTGCATGTGTAATAGCAATTTTTGCTTATTGCGCAAGTGCAGAGCACCCCAACCACGGGGGTACTATAAAGGACGAGTGCGATATGGGGTGGTGCATCCAGTGTTGGAGGGGGACACCAGGGGAATGGCGGAGTGCGGATGACGGGCCAGCAAGGGACCAGGGAGACTTCAGGAGGCTGGATGAAGCCTCAAGTAGGCAATTTTTTTTTAACTTTAGGTTTCCTTTAATTAATGTACAGCGTTAGTATTATTATTCATGTTATCATTATTATTCAGATGTAAAATCCACACTCAAATACAACATGAAATTATTATTACTATTGTTATTAAAAAAAAAATTACACTCAAGCAACAAAATCATTTTCTCAACTACATAAAAAAAAATTCTTGTCCCTGATTTGCATTCTTACATTTATAACATCTTTACTGCTGGCAAAGTCCATTACTGCAGAAGGCTTGTTTGTTGTGTGCTCCAAATTGAGCAGAAACAACACGTGGTCTCCCAGAGTGCTCTGGTGCACAAGATGTAAATATTTATTTATATACAGCATCTCACAAAAGTGAGTACACCTCCAACATTTTTCTAAATATTTTATTATAACTTTTCATGGGACAACATTGAAAATCTGAAACTTTGATGCAATATAATGTAGTCAGTGTACAGCTTACATAACAGTGTAAATTTGCTGTCCCATCAAAATAACTCACAGCTATTAATGTCTAAACCTCTGGCAACTAAAGTGAATACACCCCCTACGTGATTCTGTGCACCCCAAAACTTAATGTAATTCATCCTGCCAGGGCCGGGTCGAGGCAGAGGCGAGAGAGGCTCCAGCCTCAGCGCGCAGTGTAGGAGGGGGCACACAACGCACTCACAGCTATCATTCCCCTATTGGGGTAGATTCATAAAGCATTACCACATACGGTAATGCAGAAAACAGCTGACTTTACCGAGCACTTAGGAAAATGTCAATTCATAAAAGCTGTTACCGCATGAAAAGCTGAAATTACTGAGCAGGGAGGTAAATTACCGACTTGTGCGGTAATTACCTCAACACATGTCAGCAAATGTCAATTCATAAAGATTAGAGCAGGCGGTAACAACATGGAAGAATACCACCTGCTTTGAAGAGGTGATAAGAGAGCGATAAGAGCAAAGTTAATAGAGACTCACAAGCAGAAGCAGTGAGATCTCCCCCAGGCAGCAGCAGCGAGAGCGGTTGTGTGTTTTGTGTGGTCTTGTGTTCCTGATTTTAAGATGTGTTTTTCACATCACAAAGCCTGGCATGTGTAAAGTTTTTTTGAAGTTCTTCTAAGCTGTGGCAATTAAACAGATTTTTTTAGAAAGACTAATAGACAGATTCAGAGCAGATTCAGAGCAGATTCAGGGTAAGCAGAGGCAGTATAACAAAACATGCACATCTAAATTGAAGTTGGGATGCCTCTCTTATTGTAATGCTGTCTCTGCACGGAGAACAGCAAATGTAACAACTCAGCTAGCTACTCTTCTCATGTTACCGATAGGTTAGTTCGGTAAATCCCTGCATTTCTATCGCAGCTGTGAAAATGTTTATGAATTAGCACACAAAAGTCTAAAATACCAAGTGCAGTATTTTCCCAACCAGATTTTTTTAGCGCACAGCCTTTTATGAATTGACTCCATTGAGTTTAAAGCAGCGAGAAAAATAAGAAAAGGGGACACATAGTAGTGACTACAATCCAGATAACTAGAAATTAATGTGTGTGTGTGTGTGTGGGGGGGGGGGGGGGGGGGGTTGGGGCGGTAGCACCTTTTATTCTAATAGCAATCACGGTATGATGGTTGGGGTGGGAGGGATGGAGGGGCGCACATTGGTGTCTCAGCCTTGGGTGTCCCGGCTCCCACTGTGTTTTTCAGTCATGTGACATGCCATGGATGTATCCCTGTGATTGTCAATATCTGCTACATGTTCTGGGATGTGTTGATGTAGGTCGTTTATCCTACATAATATTTTGGGCAGGTCCATTCTGCTATACACACCTCTGAACTTAAATTGAATGTCTCTAAAAACGTCATAGGTCTGTGATTTCTGGGTCACTGAACTCCTTTGTTCCATGTGTTGCTCCCTGTTTACAGGCTTCCTAGTAGCCTCTTATTCCATATACAGCTGTTTAAAGAGAGTCTGAAGCCTTATAAAAGTGCTCTTTTTATTTAACATTTATCTTCTACACTATCACCATAGCTATAGCGCTGCATCCCTGCGGCAGAATGCTGTATTTAAACCCCCCAAATCCCGGGGGAAAAAAACACAACTTTCAAAGTTGTTAATTTTGCTGCCCGGGGAGGCAGAGCTTAGCGCTGTAGCTCTGCCTCCATTCACGTTAATCCCCGTGGATCTCCGTCTCTCCCCGCCCCTCTCAGTGAGAGAAGACTGAGAGGGGTGGGGATTGACGCGAGTAGAGGCAGAGCTACAGCCCTAAGCTCTGTCTCTATCAGGAAGCGACCCCACATTTTGCCCAAGGGATTTGGGGGGGTTTAATTACAGCATCCTGACGTAGGAATGCAGCTTTTTAGCTATGGTGATAGTGCAGAAGATAAATGTTAAATAAAAAAGCTTTACAGAAATCTGTCCCTGTACAGCAGCATGCTTCACATGATGACATGATGGCCCAGGACAAAGGCACTAGTGTGGTTTATGTGTCATCTACCTAACTCTTATTGGGACGGGGACGGGGGGGCAAAAAGGAGGCTATACCCATTTATAGGGAACCTAACATGGAATAAAAGTGGCCAGGTTAACTTACTTGGGGGCTTCTCTTCCAGGCACCGCAGTTATTCTGCTCTTCTCCCTTCAGCTGCTTTGCTCTTCTGAATGTGGAATGCACAGTCTCGGTCTGTGGCTAGGAGCATTCTGCACTTGCGCAAATGCGTAGTTCACCTCTTGTATCCCCATAGCTCCCAACAGTCCCTCTTTGGGAGCCCTATTCCTCTGTCCCTCTTTCCTTCCCTTTTGTCCCTCTTTCAAGACTATGTAAGTATGTGTATTTTTCTACTGAAAAAGATGTCTTTAATATACTCTAAATGTTATTTTTATCCTTTAACAAATTCCGGACCGTGGTGATAGAGATCTACTCCATGTTTTGATGGGCTCCTGGTTGGCAGGGCGTAGATCTCTATCACCGCCGCCGCACTTAGCTGTCTTATGACAGCTAAGGCTTCCGGGTATCGGCAGGAGCCGTCACTGATTGACTCCTTGCCGTGTGATCACTGTGAACCAATCACAGCGATCACCCTCTGAAAGGCAACATAGTTGCCGTTCTGCCTCCCTCTCCCCGTCACTGTATGACTCGTTTGGGACAGGGAGAGACGCACAGCCTGCAGCCGTGACAGGCTGTGTGATTTTAGTAAAAAAAAACAAAAAAAAAACCAGTTTGAACAAATTTTTTACCCAATCTCCCCCCCCCCCCCATTCAACCCTTGATCCCCTCCCAACCACACACACACACACACACACACACACACACACACACATATATATATATATATATATATACTGTACATACATACAGGCTGTCTCCTGCCCTGGTGGTCCCAGTGATCGAGGGACCACCAGGACAGGAGGCAGCCCCCCAAGTAGACACACACATACACTGATTCTGCCCCCCCTGCCCCCTGATCGCCCACAGCACCCCTCAGACCCCCCCGATCACCCCCTCAGACCACTGTTTGCACCCAATCACCCCCCCTAATCACCCATCAATCACTCCCTGTCACTATCTGTCATCGCTATAATGTAGATCAGGTCCTAAACTGCCCCCTGGGGGCTCCTGATCACCCCCCACACCCTCAGATCCTCCCCAGACTCCCCCCCCCGGGTACTGTATACATCTATTCTTCCCTGTAATCACCCACTGATCACCTGTCAATCCCCCATCAATCATCCCCTGTCACCACCTGTCACTGCCACCCTTCAGATCAGACCCTAACCTGCCCCTTGCGGGCACCTGATCACCCGCCCACACCCTCAGATCGCCCGCAGACCCGCCCTCAGATCACCTCCCATATGCATTGTTTACATCTGTTTTCCCTTCTAATCACCCACTGATCACCCATCAATCACCCCCTGTCACTGCTACCCATCAGATCAGACCCGCAGCTGCCCCTTGCGGGCACCCAATTACCCGCCCGCACCCTCAGATCGCCCTCAGACCCCCCCCCCCCCCCGATCACTTCACCAGTGCATTGCTTGCATCTATTCTCCCCTCTACTCACACCCTGATCACCTATCAATCACCCCGTCACTCCCTGTCACCACCTGTCACTGCTACCCATCAGATCAGACCCTAATCTGCCCCTTGCGAGCACCCAAACACCCGCCCGCACCCCCAGATCGCCCTCAGACTTCCCCTGATCACCTCCCCAGTGCATTATTTACATCTTTTCTCCCCTCCAATCACCCACTGATCACCTATCAATCACCCCCTTTCACCACCTGTCACTGCTACCCATCAGATCAGACCCTAATCTGCCCCTTGCGGGTACCCTATTACCCACCCACATCCTCAGATCGCCCTCAGACCCCCCCCTCTGATCATATCCCCAGTGCATTGCTTGCATCTATTCCCCCCTCTAATCACACCCCGAGACACCCATCAATCACCTCCTGTCACCACCTGTCACCCCCTAGAACACCTACCCATCAGATTGGGCCCTAATTTGCCCCGTATGGGCTCCTGATCACTCGGCCAAAGCCTCAGATCCCCCTCAAACCCCCTTCCGATCACCTCCCCAGTGCATTGATTGCATCTATTCTCCCCTCTAATCACCCCCTGAGACACCCATCAATCTCCTCCTGTCACCACCTGTCACACCCTAGCACTCCTATCCATCAGATCAGGCCCTAATCTGCCCCCTGCGGGCTTCTGATCACCCAGCCAAACCCTCACCCGCCCCACCGCAGTGACAGAATTTTTTTTTCTGATCACTGCTGGTCTCTACGACTTAATTGTGGCTGAGACCAACCGTTATGCCACACAATATGCAACCGCCAATCCAAGAAGCTACCATGCCCAGCCTTTTCAGTGGAAACCACTCCAAGTTTCCAAACATAACATTTTTTGGGGCCTTCTCCTTAACATGGGTCTAGTCAAAAAGATTGTAATGCGGTCTTATTGGTCTACACACCCAGTACATCACATGCCCATGTTCTCCGCTGCCATGTCCAGGTCACGATTTGAGAACATCCTGCGCTTCCTGCACTTCGGTGCCAATACAACCTGTCATCTAAGAGGCCACCCTGCTTATGACCGGTTCCACAAAATTCGGCCCCTCATAGACCACCTGTCATCAAAATTTGCAGATGCTTATACCCCTGAAGTCATTTTGAGGCATTTGGTTTCCAGACTACTCCTCACGGTTTTGGGCCCTTTAAAATGCCAGGGCAGTATAGGAACCCCACAAGTGACCCCATTTTAGAAAGAAGACACCCAAGGTATTCCATTAGGTGTATGATGAGTTCATAGAAGATTTTATTTTTTGTCACAAGTTAGTGGAAAATGACACTTTGTGAAAAAAAACAATAAAAATCAATTTCCACTAACTTGTGACAAAAAATAAAATCTTCTATGAACCCACCATACTCCTAGCAGAATACATTGGGGTGTTGTATTTCTAAAATAGGGTCACTTGTGGGGTTCCTAAACTGCCCTGGCATTTTAGGAGCCCTAAACCGTGAGGAATAGTCTGGAAATCAAATGCCTCAAAATCACCTGTGAAATCCTAAAGGTACTCATAGGAATTTGGGCCCCTTAGCGCACCTAGGCTGCAAAAAAGTGTCACACATGTGGTATCGCCGTACTCAGGAGAAGTAGTTTAATGTGTTTTGGGGTGTATTTTTACACATACCCATGCTGGGTGGGAGAAATATCTCTGTAAATAGACAATTGTGTGTAAAAAAATCAAAAAAATCTCATTTACAGAGATATTTCTCCTACCCAGCATGGGTAGGTGTAAAAATACACCCCAAAGCACATTATTCTATTTCTCCTGAGTATGGCGATACCACATGTGTGACACTTTTTTGCAGCCTAGGTGCGCTAGGTCATTTTGAGGCATTTGGTTTCTAGACTACTCCTCCCAGTTTAGGGCTCCTAAAATGCCAGGGCAGTTTAGGAACCCCACAAGTGACTCCATTTTAGAAATACAACACCCCAATGTATTCTGCTAGGAGTATGGTGAGTTCATAGAAGATTTTATTTTTTGTAACAAGTTAGTGTAAAAAAATAAAAAAAATCTCATTTACAGAGATATTTCTCCCTCCCAGCATGGGTATGTGTAAAAATACACTCCAAAACACATTCTACTATTTCTCCTGAGTACGCCGATACCACATGTGTGACACTTTTTTGCAGCCTAGGTGCGCTAAGGGGCCCAAAGTCCTATGAGCACCTTTAGGCTTTACAGGGGTGCTTACAATTTAGCACTCCCAAAATGCCAGGACAGTAAACACACCCCACAAATGACCCCATTTTTGAAAGTAGACACCCCAAAGTATTCAGAGAGGGGCATGGTGAGTCCGTGGCAGATTTCATTTTTTTTTTTGTCACAAGTTAACAGAAATGGAAACTTTTTTTAATTTATATTTTTTGTCACAAAGTGTAATTTTCCGCTAACTTGTGACAAAAAATAAAATCTATGAACTCACCATGCCTCTTAGTGAATACTTTGGGATGTCTTCTTTCCAAAATGGGGTCATTTGGGGGGTATTTATACTATCCTGGAATTTTAGCACCTCATGAAACATGACAGGTGCTCAGAAGAGTCAGAGATGCTTTAAAATGGGAAAATTCACTTTTTGCACCATAGTTTGTAAACGCTATAACTTTTACCCAAACCAATAAATATACACTTATTGGATTTTTTTTTTATCAAAGACATGTAGCACAATACATTTGGACAAAAATGTAAATAGAAATTTTACTTTATTTGAAAAATGTCAGCACAGAAAGTTAAAAAAAAACATTTTTTGACAAAATTCATGTCTTTTTTGATGAATATAATAAAAACTAAAAATCACAGCAGCAATCAAATAGCACCAAAAGAAAGCTGTATTAGTGACAAGAAAAGGAGGTAATATTCATTTAGATAGTAAGTTGTATGCCCGAGCAATAAACCGTTAAAGCTGCAGTGGTCTGAATGGAAAAAAGTGTCTGGTCCTTAAAGAGACTCTGAAGCGAGAATAAATCTCGCTTTAGAGCTCATAGTTAGCAGGGGCATGTGTGCCCCTGCTAAACCGCCGCTATCCCATGGCTAAACGGGGGCCCCTTCACCCCCAAACCCACCCCCGCATACCTTGGTCGCAAACTTGGTTGTGATTTATTTCTTCCTGGAGGCAGGGCTAACGGCTGCAGCCCTGCCTCCAGTCGCGTCTATCAGCGGCGCATCGCCGCCTCTCCCCCGCCCCTCTCAGTGAAGGAAGACTGAGAGGGGCGGGGGAGAGGCGGAGATACGTGCTGACAGACGCGCGTGGGGCAGGGCTGCGGCGGTTAGCCCTGCCTCTATGCGGAAGAGGGAATGCGCTGCACGGAGGGGGATTTGGGGGTGAAGGGACCCCCGTTAAGCGGCGCGATAGCGCCGGTTTAGCAGGGGCACACATACCCCTGCTATCTATGAGGTCTGAAGCGAGATTTATTCTCGCTTCTGACTCTCTTTAAGCGGTCTTAAGACTGCAGTCCTTGAGTGTTTAACTTAATATATTTCTTATTTTCAAATGTTAATATGAAGGATATTGAACCAGGAAAGAATGGGCCAGTGTGGTTTGAATTATAAAACATCATATTTTTCCTATGAAAGCTTTGTGGTTTGCATGATAAGGGGTGTGTCGGGGCATAATTAGGGGTGTGGCCTAAGTGTCCTTCTTTCTTATTGCAAAATGTTGGGAGGTATGTATCCCCATCTCTTGTTTCCTCCCTATTCCCTTTAGATTGTAAGCTCGCAAGGGCAGGGCTCTCTCCCCCTTTTGTGTCTTGGAATTCATTATAGATTTTATTTATCGTGTTACCTTTGTCACTTTCATTACTAATTCTGTATTTTGTATCGATTCTGCGTTAAGGGTATTCTGCTGTCTGGTGAGCAGACTGAGTAAAGTCTGAAAGCCTCATGGATTCATACTGGCCATGGGGTGGAGCCTTGGGCCCACTCCTGTCTTCTCCGACCTAACCTGTGCAGTTAAAAAAGGCTTAGGACTGGAGAGGGCTGCACTGAATTTTTGTCTATAATACACCTATAATAACAAACAAAAAAAATTAATATTAATTATATAATATTTATTGAGATTGCAGAGAGGTGTTATAAATATTTCCAAAAAACATGTTTAAAAAACAGCATTACTATTTATTTGTTGGCCATCTCTGCAGCTTGCATTTTTTGCAAAAAAAAACTTGGACAGTAATCACTTTGCAAATTCCCCAGCAATAGTGTTGCTCACTCGAAGGACCCGGTTTTGAATTTACGTGGTTACGACTTCATGCAGTTCAGATTTGGCCATAATCGAAATTATGGATAGAATTGCAGTTTCGATTTGAATCCGATTTCGAGTCAGATTTGTCCGTAGTTACAAGTCATAACCTATAATTACTTAAGCGGTTAATACAGGGGCGTAACTAGAAATCACTGGCCCCCCCTGCGAATATTTGGATGGGGCCCCCCCCATAGGTGCCAAATAATCGTAATGGGGCAGCGTTTCACTGTAAATTAATTGTAAAGTGGGCAGCATTTTACCAGACAATCGTAATGTGGGCCAGAAATCGTAATGTGGGCAGAGTTCACCAGAAAATCGTAATGTGGGCCTTTAGAAAATCATAATGTGGGCAGAGTTCACCAGAAAATCGTAATGTGGGCACCAGTCACCAGAAAATAGTAACGTGAGCAGCAGTCACCAGAAAATTGTAACGTGGGCAGCATTCACCAGACAATCGTAATGTGGGCAGCGTTCACCAGAATATCGTAATGTGGGACAGAAAATCGTAATGTGGGCAGAGTTCACCAGAAAATTGTAACATGGACAGCATTCACCAGACAATCGTAACTTGGGCAGTGTTCACCAGAAAATCGTAATGTGGGCCAGAAAATCGTAATGTGGGCAGCGTTCACTAGAAAATCGTAACGTGGACAGCATTCACCAGACAATCGTAACGTGGGCAGTGTTCAACAGAAAATCGTAATGTGGGCCAGAAAATCGCAATGTGGGCAGCAGTCACCAGAAAATCGCCATGTGGGTAGCAGTCACCAGAAAATTGCAATGTGGGCATCAGTCACCAGAAAATCCTAATGTGGGCAGCAGTCACCAGAATATCGTAATGTGGGCAGCAGTCACCAGAAAATCCTAATGTGGGCAGCAGTCAGTCACCAGAATGTCGTAATGTGGGCAGCAGACACCAGAAAATCCTGATGTGGGCAGCAGTCACCAGAAAATCCTTATGTGGGCAGCAGTCACCAGAAAATCGCAATGTGGGCAGCAGTCACCAGAAAATCGCAATGTGGGCAGCAGTCACCAGAAAATCGCAATGTGGGCAGCAGTCACCAGAAAATCCTAATGTGGGCAGCATACACCAGAAAATCGTAATGTGGGCAGCAGACACCAGAAAATCGCAATGTGGGCAGCAGACACCTGAAAATCGCAATGTGGGCAGCAGACACCTGAAAATCGTAATGTGGGCAGCAGACACCTGAAAATCGTAATGTGGGCAGCAGACACCTGAAAATCGTAATGAGGGCAGCAGACACCTGAAAATCGCAATGTGGGCAGCAGTGACCAGAAAATCGCAATGTGGGCAGCAGTGACCAGAAAATCGTAATGTGGGCAGCAGACACCTGAAAATCGCAATGTGGGCAGCAGACACCTGAAAATCGCAATGTGGGCAGCAGACACCTGAAAATCGTAATGTGGGCAGCAGACACCAGAAAATCGCAATGTGGGCAGCAGACACCAGAAAATCATAATGTGGGCAGCAGACACCTGAAAATCGTAATGTGGGCAGCAGACACCTGAAAATCGTAATGTGGGCAGCAGACACCTGAAAATCGCAATGTGGGCAGCAGACACCTGAAAATCGTAATGTGGGCAGCAGACACCTGAAAATCGTAATGTGGGCAGCAGACACCAGAAAATCATAATGTGGGCAGCAGACACCAGAAAATCGCAATGTGGGCAGCAGTGACCAGAAAATCGCAATGTGGGCAGCAGTGACCAGAAAATCGTAATGTGGGCAGCAGACACCAGAAAATCGCAATGTGGGCAGCAGTGACCAGAAAATCGTAATGTGGGCAGCAGACACCTGAAAATCACAATGTGGGCAGCAGTGACCAGAAAATCACAATGTAGGCAGCAGACACTAGAAAAAAAAATGCACCTGTGAAAAAAAAACAATTCACTTACCTGACAGAAGTCTTCTCCTCTCCTCTCCCGGCATCTGGCTCGCAGCTCCCCGAGTCCTCCTGCAGCACATCTCCCGCGCTGACAGGCAGAGTGCAGGGCTACGGCAAGATGGCTGCCGAAGCCCTGTACTAGAGACACAAATAGTCTCCAGTGCAGGGCTTCTTCGGTGGCCATCTTGCCGTAGCCCTGCTCTGCCTGCCGGAGACTATGCAGGCTGCTGGAGCGGGGCTGCGGGGAATGAACTGGCGCAGCGTCTATTAGACGCTGCGGCCAGTTGAGCACCTTGCTGGGGGGTCCAGAGCAGCGCTCCCCCCACGCACAGTGAGCGGGCCCCAGAGCAGCCCCGGGCGGCAGGGCCCCCCTGCGGCTGAGAGAGTCGCATCCCCGGTAGGTACGCCGGTGGTGACAGCCTTTCCTCCTCCGGGCCCCTGACTTGCTAGGGGCCCCCCTGCAACTGCAGGGGCTGCAGGGTCTATTCCTACGCCCCTGGGTTAATAGCATAGCCCCCCCTAAGTGCTAGGCACACCAAATTTGCAGGGTATGTTAAGAAGAACAGTGGGAACGAGAGGAAAACAAAAAACAAAAAGAAAATCGATGTTAAAGTTATAGGAAAAAAGTAGCAAAGTCACTGAGGTAAAATGACAGATAATGTATTAACATATTTATCTTTATTTTACATTTATATACAGTATGTTCAGAGTGTAGGAAATATACAGTGGGATGCAAAAGTTTGGACAGCCTTGTTATTCGTCATTATTTTCCTGTATAAATCGTTGGCTATTACTATTATTATTATTTTTATTATTTAGTATTTATATAGCGCCGACATATTACGCAGCGCTGTACAGTGTATATATATATGTCTTGTCACTAACTGTCCCTCAAAGGAGCTCACAATCTAATCTAATCTGTCCCTCAAAGGGGCTCACAATCTAATCTAATTACACCATTTAAATTATGTCCTTATCACAATGTATGGCGACAATACTTTATTTGGAAATAAAAATGCATTTTTTTTCCGTTTTGCATCCACCATCATTATTTACAAGCTTATAATTAAAAAAAATAAAATTAAAAAAAAAAAATAGAAATATTTTTACATGGATATTTAAAAAGTTTAGACCCTTAGGTAAATATTTACTTTTTTTATTGTAATATTTTTTTTTTTTTTTTTTTAATTAAATATTTTATTTGGGTATTTTTGGGAGGGTGGGATGTAAATAGTAACTTTTTAATGTAAATATATGGGTTATTTTTTCAAGCTAATCCAGTCTGACTTCAGTCAGAGAACCTGATCTGCCTGCTTGTTGAGGGGCTGTGGCTAAAAGTATTAGGGCCCATTTCCACTATCGCGAATTCGCATGCGTTTTCGCATGCAAATTCGCATAGCAATACAAGTGAATGGGACTATTTCCACTTGTCAGGATTCCTTTGCGGTTTTCTGTGCAGAAAAAATTCGCATGGCAGAGCCATCAGAATTCGCATATCGCATACCGCTATACGAATCGCATACAATGTATTTAATAGGAAATTCGCATGAGGTTTGGGTATGCGTAATGCATGAAAATTCGCATAGAAACAATGGAAAAGCACACCAGCACTGCCATGGTTAAATTCGCATACATCGTCATCCATGCAAATTTTCTTGCGAATTCGCATCCGCATGCGAATTTTTACCGAGGCGATTCGCACCGCACAAGTGGAAATGCAGCCTCAGAGACACAGGATAAGCAGGAGAGTCAGGCAACTGGTAATATTTTAAAAGAAAAAATCCATATCCTTCTCAGTTTAGGTTCCCTTTAAATAGGGATTGTCAGCCACAAAATAAGATTCCATTTACCAACTGTTCTGTGTTTAATATGCAGCCTTCAAACTTACTCTGTACTGCAAGCACTTCAAATCTTTTCAGAAATGTTTCTGCTGTAATAAATCTTATCTCAGTCAGCCTGGCTCTATTTTTGACATTGCTAACAAGAAAGAAGCTTGTCAACTCCCCTCCCACATTCCTGCTCCTCACTGATTGGCTGAGGGCAGTTCAGTGAGCTTCTGAAATCTAATTTATGCTGTGCTCACATGTGTTTACAATTAACCACATAAGGACCACAGTCTTTTTGCCCCTTAAAGAGGAATTCCAGTGAAAATAATGTAATAAAAAAGTGCTTCATTTTTACAATAATTATGTATAAATGATTTAGTCAGTGTTTGCTCATTGTAAAATCTTTCCTCTCCCCGATTTACATTCTGACATGTATCACATGGTGACATTTTTACTGTGGGCAGGTTATGTAGCTGCTGCTAGCTGTTTTGGCCGTTAGAGACAGCTGTAAGTGCTCTTTCACATTAGGGCAGACTTTGTGCGTTAACGCAAATGGAAGCCGTTTGCGTTAACCAAGGTAAGATGAAAGTCCATAGACTTTCATTTTACCTTTCACACTCGACGCTGCGTTTCGATGCGTTGCGGTTCCGACGCACCCGGGCGCAGTTTTTCCTCCAACGCACCCGCGAGCCGGCATTTTCCGTCGGGTTTAATTACCAGCTACCGCCGCTGATTGCGTCGCACCGCAGATACCCGACGACACGCCGCAGGCAGACAACGCGTGCAGGAGAACGGCTCCTGTTCACGTTGTCTGATGTGAAATAGTGTTGGGCGAACACCTAGATGTTCGGGTTCGCGAACGTGAACATCGCCGCGATGTTCGGGTGTTCGCGCCGAACTCCGAACATAATGGAAGTCAATGGGGACCCGAACTTTCGTGCTTTGTAAAGCTTCCTTACATGCTACATACCCCAAATTTGCAGGGTATGTGCACCTTGGGAGTGGGTACAAGAGGAAAAAAATATTTGAAAAAGAGCTTATAGTTTTTGAGAAAATTGATTGTAAAGTTTCAAAGGAAAAACTGTCTTTTAAATGTGGAAAATGTCATGTTTCTTTGCACAGGTAACATGCTTTTTGTCGCCATGCAGTCATAAATGTAATACAGAGAAGAGGTTCCAGGAAAAGGGACCGGTAACGCTAACCCAGCACAAGCAGCAGAACACGTGATGGAACAGGAGGAGGCGCAGGAGGAGAAGGCCACGCTTTTTGAGACTCAACATCCCAGGCCTTGCATGAGGACAAATAGCGTGCGGATATAGCAATGCTTTTTGCCGCCATGCAGTCATAAATGTAATAAAGATGAGAGGTTCAATAAACAGGGACCGGCAACGCTAACCCAGCAGCAGCAGCAGCACACGTGATGGAACAGGAGGAGGCGCAGGAGGAGAAGGCCACGCTTTTTGAGACACAACATCCCAGGCCTTGCATGAGGACTAATAGCGTGCGGATATAGCAATGTTTTTTGCCGCCATGCAGTCATAAATGTAATAAAGATGAGAGGTTCAATAAACAGGGACCGGCAACGCTAACCCAGCAGCAGCAGCAGCAGCAGCACACGTGATGGAACAGGAGGAGGCGCAGGAGGAGAAGGCCACGCTTTTTGAGACGCAACCCAGGCCTTGCATGAGGACAAAAAGCGTGCGGATATAGCAATGCTTTTTGCCGCCATGCAGTCATAAATGTAATACAGATGAGAGGTTCAATAAACAGGGACCGGAAACGCTAACCCAGGCCAGCAGCAGCAGCAGCCCACGTGATGGAACAGGAGGAGGCGCAGGAGGAGAAGGCCACGCTTTGAGACACAACAACCCAGGCCTTGCATGAGGACAAGAAGCGTGCGGATAGCATGCTTTTTACCGCCATGCAGTCATAAATGTAATAAAGATAAGAGGTTCCATAAACAGGGACCGGCAACGCTAACCCAGCAGCAGCACACGTGATGGAACAGGAGGAGGCACAGAAGGAGAAGGCCACGCTTTGAGACACAACAACCCAGGCCTTGCATGAGGACAAAAAGCGTGCGGATAGCATGCTTTTTGCCGCCATGCAGTCATAAATGTAATAAAGATAAGAGGTTCCATAAACAGGGACCGGCAACGCTAACCCAGCAGCAGCACACGTGATGGAACAGGAGAAGGCGCAGGAGAAGAAGGCCACGCTTTCAGACACAACAACCCAGGCCTTGCATGAGGACAAGAAGCGTGCGGATAGCATGCATTTTGCCGCCATGCAGTCATAAATGTAATAAAGATAAGAGGTTCTATAAACAGGGACCGGCAACGCTAACCCAGCAGCAGCACACGTGATGGAACAGGAGGAGGCGCAGGAGGAGAAGGCCACGCTTTCAGACACAACAACCCAGGCCTTGCATGAGGACAAGAAGCGTGCGGATAGCATGCTTTTTACCGCCATGCAGTCATAAATGTAATAAAGATTAGAGGTTCCATAAACAGGGACCGGCAACGCTAACCCAGCAGCAGCACACGTGATGGAACAGGAGGAGGCGCAGGAGGAGAAGGCCACTCTTTCAGACACAACAACCCAGGCCTTGCATGAGGACAAGAAGCGTGCGGATAGCATGTTTTTTGCTGCCATGCAGTCATAAATGTAATACAGATAAGAGGTTCAATAAACAGGGACCGTAAACGCTAACCCATCACAGATGGTCATTGTTCATGTTACTTGGTTGGGGTCCAGGAGTGTTGCATAGTCGTTTCCAATCCAGGATTGATTCATTTTAATTTGAGTCAGACGGTCTGCATTTTCTGTGGAGAGGCGGATACGCCGATCTGTGACGATGCCTCCGGCAGCACTGAAACAGCGTTCCGACATAACGCTGGCTGCCGGGCAAGCCAGCACCTCTATTGCGTACATTGCCAGTTCGTGCCAGGTGTCCAGCTTCGATACCCAATAGTTGAAGGGTGCAGATGGATTGTTCAACACAGCTACGCCATCTGACATGTAGTCCTTGACCATCTTCTTCAGGCGATCGGTGTTGGAGGTGGATCTGCACGCTTGCTGTTCTGTGTGCTGCTGCATGGGTGTCAGAAAATTTTCCCACTCCAAGGACACTGCCGATACCATTCCCTTTTGGGCACTAGCTGCGGCTTGTGTTGTTTGCTGCCCTCCTGGTCGTCCTGGGTTTGCGGAAGTCAGTCTGTCGGTGTACAACTGGCTAGAGGAGGGGGAGGATGTCAATCTCCTCTCTAAAGTCTCCACAAGGGCCTGCTGGTATTCTTCCATTTTGACCTGTCTGACTCTTTCTTCAAGCAGTTTTGGAACATTGTGTTTGTACCGTGGATCCAGAAGGGTATAAACCCAGTAATTGGTGTTGTCCAGAATGCGCACAATGCGTGGGTCGCCTTCAATGCAGTCTAGCATGAATTGAGCCATGTGTGCCAGAGTCCTGCCAGAATCCTCATTATCCTCTTGTGAGCGTTGTGATAGTTGTTGTGATGCATCATAGTCGTCACCTTCTTCCTGGTCTGCTTCTGCTGACCATTCGCGCTGAATTGTGGAAGTCCAACGTGCACCGCTCTGGCCCTCGTCAGTGGTGGCAGGAAATTCCTGCTCCAACTCCAGCTGTTCCTCCTCCACTTCTTCGTCATAGCTGCTGGGGCCAGCGTTTCCTGAGGCGGATGGCCTGATGTTGGTACCATCACGCTGATCGTTTTCTCCTTCAGATTCCCCCAGTTGCATCATGACAGCTGTTTCCTTGATTTTCAACATTGACCTCTTCAGTAAACACAGCAGTGGTATGGTAATGCTGACTGAAGAGTTGTCACTGCTCACAAGCAACATGGATTGCTCAAAATTTTGGAGGACTTGGCAGAGGTCCAACATGTTGGCCCAATCGGATCCACAGAAGCTTGGCAGCTGTCCGGATGCACCTCGGTACTGCGCCGTCATGTACTGGACCACTGCACTTTTCTGCTCGCAAAAGCGGGCTAGCATGTGCAGCGTAGAATTCCAGCGCATAGGGACATCACACAGCAAGCGATGGTGGGGGAGATTGAAGCGCTCCTGCATCTTGGCGAGTGCCCCCGAAGAAGTACTGGAATTTCTACAATGTTTGGCCACTCGTCGCACCTTCAACAGAAGATCGGCCACGCCTGGGTATGTCCTCAGGAACCGCTGAACTACTAGGTTCATCACGTGCGCCAGGCAAGGGATGTGTGTCAGCTTAGCCAACCTTACAGCGCGAATGAGATTACTCCCATTATCACACACAACCATGCCCGGTTTCAGGTCCAGCGGTGCCAGCCACAAATCCTTTATTCCCCTCCAAATTTCCTCCCCTGTGTGCTGCTTATCCCCAAGGCAGATCAGCTTCAGCAATGCTTGCTGATGCATGCCAACAGCTGTGCTGCACTGCTTCCATGATCCTACTGCTGCTGGGTTAGCGTTTCCGGATGAGGTACAGCTTTGAGATGCGTTGGAGGAGAAGGAGTCAGAGAGGTAGGTGCTGCTGTTGTTATCCAGTGGGAGGGACGGCGGTGCAGCTGTTTGTGGCGTGGGCAACACCCGCGCCGTAGCAGGTGAGGAATCGCTGCCAGGCTCCACAAGGTTCACCCAGTGCGCGGTAAGGGAGATGTATCGACCCTGGCCGAACGCACTCGTCCAGGTGTCAGTGGTGAGGTGAACCTTGCAGGCAACGGCATTCTTCAAGCTTCGGGTTATTTTGCTGACCACGTGCTCATGCAACTCAGGCACTGCAGAGCGCGCAAAGTGGTAGCGGCTGGGAACCACGTAACGTGGGATGGCCACTGACATCATGCCCTTGAAGCTGTTTGTCTCCACCACTCGATATGGCAGCATTTCGCAGGCCAGAAGCTTGGCTATGCTGGCTGTTACTGCCACGGCCGGAGGGTCATTTGCTGGCAATTTCCTCTTGCGCTCAAACATCTCCGAGACAGACAACTGAACCGTAGGGCTGCACACTGAAGGGCTGTTGGTTGTTGTGTTTGATAACCACAGGGAGACCTCAAGAGCACTACTCCGGAAAGTGACAGTGTCAGCGTCGTCTGATGTTTGTGAATGTTGTGAACCACGCAATGGCTGGGCTACTGCTGCTACTGAGGCGGGTCTGGTGATGAGTCTGGTGACCCCAAGGGAGGCAGTGTTGCTGGTACCCTGTCCTGCCGCGTTTGCCCACAGAGTGGGATGTTTGGATAGCATGTGGCGGCTCATGCTGGTGGTGGAGAGGTTGTTAATACTTTTCCCCCTGCTCAGGCGGGTCTTGCACACCTTGCAAATTGCCATAGTACCATCCTCAGTGCAGTCTTCAAAGAAAGCCCAGGCTTTGGAGCACCTGCCTTGCTGGCGATTTCTGTTTGCGCCTCTTTTGCCTCTCACTTGAACTTCCACGCTTGTGGTGCCTGAAATTGCGCGCCGCCTACCTTGTGGCACAAGGTGAACTCGTGCAGCAGTGGGTTCTTCAACAGACTCATCTGTGCTGCTGCTGCGACGGCGATGTTCTCGTTCACAAACAAAATCTGGGTCTATGTCCACATTGTCCATACCCTCCTCTTCCATCTCCTGAAACTCGTCATATGTCATTGTGGGGGGCCGCCGCCGTGGAGTAGAGCTCCCCAGAACAACCTCTGCGCAGCTCACTCCAACGTCGTCTTCCAGATCTTGTCGGCCGACCTCCTGCAATTGCAACCCCTCCTGCCCAACTTGCTCTGGGATTTGGGTTTCCGAGTCCTCCTCGGACTCGCCTTGTATTTCAGTGCGCGGTGCATTTCCCACAGTTAATGGTTGTGAATCCGGGCACAACATTTCTGGCTGTTCCTCCATTGACCTTTGAAAGGTGGAAGTTTGTTGGGCTGGGAATAGCTCCTGCGAATACCCCATTGTGTCCTGAGGTAATTCATCGGACTGGTTATCTGGCAGTTGTGTGCGTGGTGTCGCTGCCGGTTGTGTCAGCTTTGTGCCCACTGGCTCCTTGTAACTGGCTGAGGACTCGGACCTCGTGCGTGATGTGCTGGTGCTGCTTAACCCACTGCTGGACGCTTGAGAGGTCATCCAAGTAATTATCTGGTCCTGTTCTTTTGGATTTGTGAGGGTTGTTGTCCTGGACAACATGGGCGGTATTGAGTGGGTTTTCTTGGGTGCTCCCCTGTGGCCTGTACGTGAACCGTCAGGGGAAACACCTCTTCCCTTGCCCCTCCCTCTTTCACCGGATTTCTTCCTCATTTCACTTATCCTTACAGTACACGCTGACTGGCAGCAGTACAGTGGCAGTACAGAAATGCTATACAGTGGTGGGTGAGCGGTGTACCACTATTCCCAGCAGCGACACAGAGCACAATGCTATACAGTGGCGGGTGAGCGGTGTACTACTGTTCCCAGCAGAAACAGAGTGGCAGTAAACACAATAATGCTATAGAGTGCTGGGTGAGCGGTGTACACAGAGTGGCAGTAAACACAATGCTATATAGTGTGGCTGAGCGAGCGGTGTACTACTGTTCCCAGCAGACACAGAGTGGCAGTAAACACAATGCTATATAGTGTGGCTGAGCGAGGTACACAGAGTGGCAGTAAACACAATGCTATATAGTGTGGCTGAGCGAGCGGTGTACTACTGTTCCCAGCAGACACAGAGTGGCAGTAAACACAATTCTATATAGTGTGACTGAGCGAGGTACACAGAGTGGCAGTAAACACAATGCTATATAGTGTATGA
Organism: Hyperolius riggenbachi; assembly: GCF_040937935.1. Classification (NCBI taxonomy): domain Eukaryota; kingdom Metazoa; phylum Chordata; class Amphibia; order Anura; family Hyperoliidae; genus Hyperolius; species Hyperolius riggenbachi. The sequence continues at coordinate 71,081,848 of NC_090653.1, forward strand.
GTGAAGGAGAAAAAGCGGGTGGCACTAGATGAGAATCAGAGGAGGGTGGCTACTACTGGAGTGTCGCCTAAAGTTACGTGCGCATCATGTAGACTACTTGTATCATCAAAAGAAAAAAGTTGAGGCACTGTAACTTGCAAAGGTACATTTACTCACAGTATACAGACAGCGGAAATGCGGTGGGGGTGACGAGGCCTGACAGCTGTTTCGCTTAAAATAAGCTTCCTCAGAGGCCAAAGGTACATACCTTTGGCCTCTGAGGAAGCTTATTTTAAGCGAAACAGCTGTCAGGCCTCGTCACCCCCACCGCATTTCCGCTGTCTGTATACTGTGAGTAAATGTACCTTTGCAAGTTACAGTGCCTCAACTTTTTTCTTTTGATGATACAATGCTATATAGTGTGGCTGAGCGAGCGGTGTACTACTGTTCCCAGCAGACACAGAGTGGCAGTAAACACAATGCTATATAGTGTGGCTGAGCGAGGTACACAGAGTGGCAGTAAACACAATGCTGTATAGTGTGGCTGAGCGAGCGGTGTACTACTGTTCCCAGCAGACACAGAGTGGCAGTAAACACAATGCTATATAGTGTGGCTGAGCGAGGTACACAGAGTGGCAGTAAACACAATGCTATATAGTGTGGCTGAGCGAGCAGTGTACTACTGTTCCCAGCAGACACAGAGTGGCAGTAAACACAATGCTATATAGTGTGGCTGAGCGAGGTACACAGAGTGGCAGTAAACACAATGCTATATAGTGTGGCTGAGCGAGCAGTGTACTACTGTTCCCAGCAGACACAGAGTGGCAGTAAACACAATGCTATATAGTGTGGCTGAGCGAGGTACACAGAGTAGCAGTAAACACAATGCTATATAGTGTGGCTGAGCGAGCAGTGTACTACTGTTCCCAGCAGACACAGAGTGGCAGTAAACACAATGCTATATAGTGTGGCTGAGCGAGGTACACAGAGTGGCAGTAAACACAATGCTATATAGTGTGGCTGAGCGAGCAGTGTACTACTGTTCCCAGCAGACACAGAGTGGCAGTAAACACAATGCTATATAGTGTGGCTGAGCGAGGTACACAGAGTGGCAGTAAACACAATGCTATATAGTGTGGCTGAGCGAGCGGTGTACTACTGTTCCCAGCAGACACAGAGTGGCAGTAAACACAATGCTATATAGTGTGGCTGAGCGAGGTACACAGAGTGGCAGTAAACACAATGCTATATAGTGTGGCTGAGCGAGCAGTGTACTACTGTTCCCAGCAGACACAGAGTGGCAGTAAACACAATGCTATATAGTGTGGCTGAGCGAGGTACACAGAGTGGCAGTAAACACAATGCTATATAGTGTGGCTGAGCGAGCAGTGTACTACTGTTCCCAGCAGACACAGAGTGGCAGTAAACACAATGCTATATAGTGTGGCTGAGCGAGGTACACAGAGTGGCAGTAAACACAATGCTATATAGTGTGGCTGAGCGAGCAGTGTACTACTGTTCCCAGCAGACACAGAGTGGCAGTAAACACAATGCTATATAGTGTGGCTGAGCAAGGTACACAGAGTGGCAGTAAACACAATGCTATATAGTGTGGCTGAGCGAGCAGTGTACTACTGTTCCCAGCAGACACAGAGTGGCAGTAAACACAATGCTATATAGTGTGGCTGAGCGAGGTACACAGAGTGGCAGTAAACACAATGCTATATAGTGTGGCTGAGCGAGCAGTGTACTACTGTTCCCAGCAGACACAGAGTGGCAGTAAACACAATGCTATATAGTGTGGCTGAGCGAGGTACACAGAGTGGCAGTAAACACAATGCTATATAGTGTGGCTGAGCGAGCGGTGTACTACTGTTCCCAGCAGACACAGAGTGGCAGTAAACACAATGCTATATAATGTGGCTGAGCGAGGTACACAGAGTGGCAGTAAACACAATGCTATATAGTGTGGCTGAGCGAGCAGTGTACTACTGTTCCCAGCAGACACAGAGTGGCAGTAAACACAATGCTATATAGTGTGGGTGAGCGAGGTACACAGAGTGGCAGTAAACACAATGCTATATAGTGTGGCTGAGCGAGCGGTGTACTACTGTTCCCAGCAGCGACACACAATGACTGGGGGGACCCTGGCTAGCGTGGCTGGAGCGCAAACTACCCTGCCTGCCTACCCAAAGCTAAACCCACAGACAAATGGCGGAGATATGACGTGGTTCGGGTATTTATTTACCCGAACCACGTGACAGTTCGGCCAATCAGAGCGCGTTCGGGTCCGAACCACGTGACCCGTTCGGCCAATTACAGCGCTAGCCGAACGTTCGGGGAACGTTCGGCCATGCGCTCTTAGTTTCCCCATGTGGCCGAACGGTTTGGCCGAACACCATCAGGTGTTTGGCCGAACTCGAACATCACCCGAACAGAGTGATGTTCTGCAGAACCCGAACAGTGGCGAACACTGTTCGCCCAAAACTAATGTGAAAGAGCCCTAAGCAGCTATTTCCTGTCTGTGAACATTGTTACATTGTGGCAGTTTGCCAGGAGCACCGCGGTCCTCAGAGCTTCTTGTGGGAGGGGTTTCACCACAATATCAATCATACAGAGCCCCCTGATGGTCTGTTTGTGAAAAGCAATATATTTCTCATGTAAAAGGGGGTATCAGCTACTGATTGGGATAAAGTTACATTCTTGGTTGGAGTTCCTCTTTAAGGACCAGAGCCTTTTTTTCTATTCAGACCACTGCAGCTTTCACGGTTTATTGCTCGGTCATACAACCTACCACCTAAATTAATTTTCCCTCCTTGTCACTAATACAGCTTTCTTTTGGTGCTATTTGATTGCTGCTGCAATTTTTAGTTTTTCTTATATTCATCAAAAAATGTTTTTTTTTTTACTTTCTGTGATAAAATTTGTGAAATGAAGTAACATTTCTGTATATATTTTTGTCCAAATTTATTGTGCTACATGTCTTTGATAAAAAAAAAAAACAACATTCAGTGTATATTTATGGGTAAAAGTTATAGCGTTTACAAACTATAGTGCAAAAAGTGAATTTTCCGATTTTGAAGCATCTCTGATTTTTCTGAGCACCTGCCATGTTTCATGAGGTGCTAGAATTCCAGGATAGTATAAATACTCCACAAATGACCCCATTTTGGAAAGAAGATATCCCAAAGTATTCACTAAGAGGCTTGATGAGTTCATAGAAGATTTTATTTTTTGTCACAAGTTAGTGGAAAATGACACTTTGTGACACACACACACACACAAAAAAGTTTCCATTTCAGCTAACTTGTGCCCAAAAAAATTGAAAAAATCAATTAACCCTTCGCACTCTCACATGCAAATGTTCAAACAAATGCATTCACAGATTTACTCATCCAGGCACAACTGTTATCCCTACAGCTAAATTAAAAGCCAGGGTTTTAGTTCACAGAAGAATGCATTCTTATGCTTAGTCACCTATACTGCGTAGAAGTACCTAGGTAAACATAGGTGTCCTAACTCTGGCCCTGTAACATGCATAGTGCAGACATGCAAACACATTCATTGCATCAAACCTATCAATGGATTAGGAGCACACATCCTAACTTCCTCTCCTGGGAAAGACAGTGCATCTTATCAATCGCACAAGGGAGCTAACGTTATGTGTCCATGTGCACCATGCGCATACACCAGCATAAGCTGTCTGCATGCTGACAAACATACAGGGGAAGGAGGGAGTGCACCGAATTGGACCCTAGCCACAGGGGTCAATGATAAGAACAAACATACATATATCCAGGCACATCGCCTCTAGTTAGGACATTAAATAAATTATTAGGGAAAGGGAGGTGCTGAAGGGGGTGTGGCTAGAAACAGCAAAAATCAATTAACCCTTCGCACTCTCACATGCAAATGTTCAAACAAATGCATTCACAGATTTACTCATCCAGGCACAACTGTTATCCCTACAGCTAAATTAAAAGCCAGGGTTTTAGTTCGCAGAAGAATGCATTCTTATGCTTAGTCACCTATACTGCGTAGAAGTACCCAGGTAAACATAGGTGTCCTAACTCTGGCCCTGTAACATGCATAGTGCAGACATGCAAACACATTCATTGCATCAAACCTATCAATGGATTAGGAGCACACATCCTAACTTCCTCTCCTGGGAAAGACAGTGCATCTTACCAATTGCACAAGGGAGCTAACGTTATGTGTCCATGTGCACCATGCGCATACACCAGCATAAGCTGTGTGCATGCTGACAAACATACAGGGGAAGGGGGGAGTGCACCGAATTGGACCCTAGCCACAGGGGTCAATGATAAGAACAAACATACATATATCCAGGCACATCGCCTCTAGTTAGGACATTAAAATGAGTAAATCTGTGAATGCATTTGTTTGAACATTTGCATGTAAGAGTGCGAAGGGTTAATTGATTTTTGCTGTTTCTAGCCACACCCCCTTCAGCACCTCCCTTTCCCTAATAATTTATTTAATGTCCTAACTAGAGGCGATGTGCCTGGATATATGTATATGTATGGATTGATGGGTGATTGACAGGGCGTTGACAGGTGATCAGCGTGTGATTACAGGGGAGAATAGATGTATAGAGTGATTGATGGGTGATTAGGGGTCTGATTGGGTGCAAACAGGGGTCTGAGGGGTGGGCAGGGGGGGGGGGGTCTGATGGGTGCTGTGGGTGATCAGGGGGCAGGGGGGGGGGCAGATCAGTGTGTTTGGGTGCAGACTAGGGTGGCTGCAGCCTGCCCTGGTGGTGCCTCGATCACTGGGACCACCAGGGCAGGAGGCAGCCTGTATAATACGCTTTGTATACATTACAAAGCCTATTATACACTTTACATGCAGCGATCGAGGGGTTAATAACCCGCCGGCGCTTCAGAACGGCCGGTGGGTTACTGCACCAGGTGGGTGGAGCCTATTCCCTGCGGCCGATCGTGTCACCAGTGACGCGATTGCCGCATAACCACGCCCCGCTGCAGGTCAGCCGATCGGCTGACAGCAGTCCTTTAGGCCCAGCTTTTATGTCAGCTGATCGGCTGTCAGCGGTCGGCAATTGGTTAAGCTAGCTATGACAGTGCAGTTTCTAGGTGAGAAAAGTTAGGGAGGAAATGACACCAGGATTGGCTTCAGTCAGAGGGAAGCAAAATGGAAAATGCCAGGAAAATAATTCTCTTTATTTACTGTATGCAAAAAGTTTTACTGAAATCAAAACATGGACAGTACAATACATGTGTTATGCAAGTAGAACAAGTAGTTATCTGCTTATATATGTGTTTTTTTTCCTGGGATAGTATGGCTGTCCCTGCTGCTTAACCTTTAAATATTTGAATTCTACTTTGCCATAAAAGTGATATAATACATGGCTAGGAAGCCATCATTGTACATGTAGAGCATATGGTCATTCGGATTGTAAGACAGGCTGTCCATAGTCCCTGCCATCTTCTCTACTAGTATGCTCAGGGATCCCTCATTACCGGTGTTCGTGTCATACATGTAGAAGATCTCCTCCATATTTGTATTGTAGATTCTGGTAGTGTACAAGACTCCACAGGCCATAAAGGCATTGCTAACACCAGGCTTGTAGACTGAGGTAGTCCAGGTCTGCTTCACCTCCAGTGTGCTTGCATCAAGTTTGCTAATGAGAAGCCTTCCACCCAGTTTTTCAGTAGCATAGAGGACCCAAAGTCCATACTCATCAGCGGCCAAGTCAATGTCCTGATAAGATGTAGCTGCATAGGAGAAGTGGTTGTTGTAAGCAGCATTCTGGAGCACCACCTGATCTAGAACATTAGTATTTGTGTTGTATTTGCAGATATTCCTGGATTCATAGCAATTATAGTACAGTACCTTGTTGTACATGATCATTCCGCTTCCTTGCCCAGAATAGCTGGGCCTTTTCTGTATGTTGTGTTTGTAGATCAGAAGGTCGTTATACGAATTATAGAGGTATATGTAATACATTATATGTCCTTTTGTACTGAGTGGAGCAACCCAAAAAGGGCTTTGCTCAGATCCTAATTTAGAATCTTTTCCCCAACCTCCATATTTGTGCCCTGCCCCTATCAGATTCTGTTGAAGAAGATAAGGTTTGCTAATATTTGCAATGGGTCCATGGCCGCAGGTACCTGTGAAACATGAAAAGAATTTGTTAACATGCATGTAATTTTTTTTTTCATGAAGCCTGGAAATAAAGTACTGTGTAAATTGTAGAATACACCTTAATTTAGTAGTCCTAGCAAAAGGGTTCAATACTTATGGTTGGTCAATCATGACTTATAGAAATGTTCTCGTATTCTCAGAAAAAAAAGGATTTAGAGGTTATGCAGGAAAAGATTTTGTAGAAGGCAGTGATTTTTTATTTACTTTAAGTTTTTGCCTCTTTGCTTACTAGCATTGGGATAACTGATATATAAACAAGTAGTTTGTCACCTAAACTAGGACAAGCAGTGGGTCACCAATGGTCCACAGTGATTAGATGTTTAGTGCTTATCCTCCGTCTATGCTATCAATAAACTGCTAATATAATCCATCAGTGACCTGCTTATAGGACTTTTGCTTTGCTTCCAGTCTTAATATGAAGTGTTCTAATCTAGAGGGCAGGCTAGCACATTTTATTTATTAACTAGCTGATGACCCGGCGTTGCCTGGGTATGTATTTGGCTGGTGTTGGCTCCATCCACTTTTCCTAACCTTAACAAACCTTAACAAACTAACAGTCAATGATCAAGTTTGTGAGCTTTGGGGTCTTTGGCATCAAATAAAAAAAAATCATATTGGCTGTTTGTGGCTCAGACCCTCTCCAGCATTTGAACCCCAGTCGCCCAATGACCCAACTGTAGCAGGTTTGAGGCATCTGCTATTAACAGTGTAAAAACGGCAGCAATTTAAATATTCTCCTTGAAAATCAACAACTGAATTTTGATTGGCTATCATAGGCTCCACCCACTTCTCTGAATATGAATCAGTCACCCAGTGATCATCTGGGCAAAGTTTGAGAACTCTGCCATTCACAGTGTAAGAATGGTTGCAGTTTATGTTTTCCCAGTAAAATTTGTTTTTGGCTCCACCCACTTTTTTGTAACCTGGACACACAGTCACTCAGTGACCAATTATGTGAGCTTTGGGGTCCTTGACATCAATAATTTGTATTTTCCCAGTGAAATTAAACAAATCTGATTGGCTGTGGCCCGCCCCCTTTTCTGAATTTGAACCCCAGTGACCCAATGACCAACTGTACCAGGTTTGAGGCTTGTGCCATTAACAGTGCAAGAATAGCAGCAATTTCAATATTCCCCTTGAAAAACAGCAGGTGAATTTTGATTAGCTTTTTTAGGCTCAACCCACTTTTCTGCATATTAATCCCAGTCACCCAGTAACCAGCTGTGCAAAGTTAGAGAATGCTGCCATTAACCGTGAAGAAGGGCTGCAGTTTAAATTTTCCCAAGGAAATCTGTTTTTGACTCCACCCACTTTTTGTAATCTTGACACAGAATGACTAAGTTTTGAGCTTTCAGGTTCCTGGCATCAAAAGCAAAGAAATCTGATTGGCTGTTTGTGGCTCCGCCCCTTTAGTGAATTTGAACCCCAGTCACTTAATGACCGACTATAGCAGATTTGAGGCCTCTGCCAATAACAGTGTAAGAATGGCAGCAGTATCAATATTCCCCTTGAAAATCAATAGGTGAATTTTGATTGGCTGTTGTAGGCTCCACCCACTTTTCTGAATAGTAACTACCTTGAGACCGCTCCACGCCCATGGGCGTGGCCACGGCGGCAGCCCCAGGACCGCCTAATGCCGATTGGCGTCAAGTCCTGGGGCTGCAGTTTGCAGGAGATCGTGAGCAGGATGCGCGCGCATCTCCTGCTCGGGGACGGAGCTCCGCCCCCTCTTCAGTCTCCGACTGGCGATCGCTGCTAAGAAAACTGTTAGACGGTGTAAACGCCGTTTACTTACATGTACATCGCTGCGATCGGCAGCAGCGCTGTACTGGGGACAGCCGTGTGACACGGCTGTCCCCCTGGGGGACAAGAGAGTGATCAGCTCTCATAGGCAGAAGCCTATGACAGCCGATCACCAGGATTGGCCGGCTGGGGGGTGGGAGGGTTTAAAAAAAATAATAATAAAGAAATAGTAAAAAAATTATAATAAATAATAATAATAAAATAACCTAAATATTGATAAAAAAAATAAACACAGGGGGGAGATCAGACCCCACCAACAAAGAACTCTGTTGGTGGGGGGGGGGGGGAGGGGGGGGATCACTCCTCTGCTGTGTTGTGTGGCCCTGCAGCTTGGCATTAAAGCTGCAGTGGCCAATTACAGAAAAAACACCCTGGTCTTTAGGGGGGTTTAGCACTGTGGTCCTTAAGTGGTTAATCCCAGTCACCCAGTGACCAACTGTGTCAAATTTGAGAACCCTGCCATTAACAGAGTAGGAATGGCTGCAGTTTATATTTCCCATGTAAAAAGTTTGTTGTTTCTTTTCAGAATTTAAACCCCAGTCTCCCAGTGACTGACTGTACCAGATTTGAGACCTCTGTCATTAAGAGTGTATGAAGGGCAGCAATGTAAATAATCCCCTTGAAAATCAATCAATCCCAGTCACCCAGTGACCAACTGTGCCAAGTTTGAGAACCCTGCCATTAACAGTGTAAGAATGTTTGCAGTTTATATTTTCCCAAGTAAAAAATGTAGTTGTTGGCGCTGCCCACTTTTTCTAACCTTGACATACAATCACTCAATTACCAAGTTTATGAGCTTTGGGGTCCTTGGTATCAATAATTTGTTTATTCCCATTGAAATTAAACAAATCTGATTGGCTGTTTGTGGCTCCGTCCCCTTAATGAATTTGAACCCCAGTTACCCAATGACCAACTGTGTACCAGGTTTGAGGCACCTGCCATTAAGAGTATAGGAATGGCAGCAATGTAAATATTCCCCTTGAAAATCAATAGGTGAATTTGATTGGCTGTTAAAGGCTTTACCCAATTTCTTGAATATTCATCCCATTCACCAAGTGACCAGCTGGGCAAAGTTTGAGAACCCTGCCATTAAGAGTATAGGAATGGCAGCAATGTAAATATTCCCCTTGAAAATCAACAGGTGAATTTGATTGGCTGTTGTAGGCTCCACCCATTTTCCTGAATTTTAATTCCAGTCACCCAGTGACCAAAAGTGCAAAGTTTGACAACCCTGCCTTTAAGAGTGTAAGAATGGCTGCAGTTTATATTTTCCTAGTGAAATTTGTTTTTGGTTTTGCCCACTTTTTGCAACCTTAACACACAGTCACTCAATGACCAAGTTTGTGAGCTTTCAGTTTCCTGGCATCAAAAATGTGTGAAAGGAAGCAGTTTATCCACCAAGAAAATCTGATTGGCTGTTTGTGGCCCCACCACCCAGTGATCGAGTGTAGCAAGTTTGAAGCCTCTGCCATTAACAGTGTAAGAATGGCAGCAGTTTAAATATTCCCCTTAAAAATCAATAGGTGAATTTTAATTGGCTGTTGTAGGCTTCACCCACTTTCCTGAATCTTAATCTCATTCACCCAGTGACCAAGTGTGGCAAGTTTGAGAACCCTGTGATAAATAGTCTAAGAATGACTGCAGTTTACATTTTCCATAGCAAGGAAATGAGCAGCGCTACTTAAAAACAGACTAGTGCCTACCTGCAAAAGAGTGCAAGCCCCACTTGTGGGGTCGAATACACACCGAGCATACACATGACCTGTCTACCACTAGAGGAGGATGTTGGTTTCCATTAACAGCTTGCATGCAACCTATTAGGTACTCATCCCTCCCACTGCGAAGAAGTCAACCCTCCATGGGAGGGGCCTAACACTAACTAAATCCTAACCTATGTATATGCATAGCCTGGGTGCGGCTAATCAAATAAAATCGAAAATTGAAAATTGCGCAAAAGGTGGATCAGCGCAACACCAGGCCGCCTCCGAATGGCCTCCATCAGAGATGCGCTGAGCCCCCCCAGGAACTACAAACGCACCTTGAACCCAAACAGAAGCTCTGCATATACACCACCAAAAGCATGGCTGTTAAGTGGGAGCAGCTGACCAAAAACGAATTACATTAGTACATAGCAAGGAAATGAGCAGCGCTACTTAAAAACAGACTAGTGCCTACCTGCAAAAGAGTGCAAGCCCCACTTGTGGGGTCGAATACACACCGAGCATACACATGACCTGTCTACCACTAGAGGAGGATGTTGGTTTCCATTAACAGCTTGCATGCAACCTATTAAGTACTCGTCCCTCCCACTGCGAAGAAGTCAATCCTCCATGGGAGGGGCCTAACACCAACTAAATCCTAACCTACGTATATGCATAGCCTGGGTGCGGCTAATCAAATAAAATCGAAAATTGAAAATTGCGCAAAAGGTGGATCAGCGCAACACCAGGCCGCCTCTGAATGGCCTCCATCAGAGATGCGCGGAGCCCCCCCAGGAACTACAAACGCACCTTGAACCCAAACAGAAGCTCTGCATATACACCAAAAGCATGGCTGTTAAGTGGGAGCAGCTGACCAAAAATGAATTACATTAGTACATAGCAAGGAAATGAGCAGTGCTACTTAAAAACAGACTAGTGCCTACCTGCAAAAGAGTGCAAGCCCCACTTGTGGGGTCGAATACACACCGAGCATACACATGACCTGTCTACCACTAGAGGAGGATGTTGGTTTCCATTAACAGCTTGCATGCAACCTATTAAGTACTCGTCCCTCCCACTGCGAAGAAGCCAATCCTCCATGGGAGGGGCCTAACACTAACTAAATCCTAACCTATGTATATGCATAGCCTGGGTGCGGCTAATCAAATAAAATCGAACATTGAAAATTGCGCAAAAGGTGGATCAGCGCAACACCAGGCCGCCTCCGAATAGCCTCCATCAGAGATGCGCTGAGCCCCCCCAGGAACTACAAACGCACATTGAACCCAAACAGAAGCTCTGCATATACACCAAAAGCATGGCTGTTAAGTGGGAGCAGCTGACCAAAAACGAATTACATTAGTACATAGCAAGGAAATGAGCAGCGCTACTTAAAAACAGACTAGTGCCTACCTGCAAAAGAGTGCAAGCCCCACTTGTGGGGTCGAATGGAAACCAACATCCTCCTCTAGTGGTAGACAGGTCATGTGTATGCTCGGTGTGTATTCGACCCCACAAGTGGGGCTTGCACTCTTTTGCAGGTAGGCACTAGTCTGTTTTTAAGTAGCGCTGCTCATTTCCTTGCTATGTACTAATGTAATTCGTTTTTGGTCAGCTGCTTCCACTTAACAGCCATGCTTTTGGTGTATATGCAGAGCTTCTGTTTGGGTTCAAGGTGCGTTTGTAGTTCCTGGGGGGGCTCAGCGCATCTCTGATGGAGGCCATTCGGAGGCGGCCTGGTGTTGCGCCGATCCACCTTTTGCGCAGTTTACATTTTCCCATTAAAAATTAGTGGCTGAAATTTGATTGGCTGTTTTATGCTCTGCCCACTTTTCCTGGATTTTCCCGAAGTGACCAACTGTGCCAAGTGTGGGGACTCTGGCTTGAATACTGTGAGAATAGCGGCCTTTTCAATTTTTTCCATTGACTTGAATGGGTGAAATCTGATTTGCTGTTTGTAGCTCCGCCCAGGTGTGCAGGGGGGCCGCAAGACCTCCAGAACCTATCATCCCAGGTAGTAAGGGATCTGTATACCAAGTTTCGTTCAAATCGGTCAAGCCATTTTCGAGTGATCACGGCACATACACACATACACACACACGCATCCGATTTTATATATATAGATGGCAGAGGAAGAAACATCTTGAAGTCTGTGTCTTCAAACTGTAAATAGGAACTACAGATTGGAGGCTTCAGAAATTCAATTTGAGGACCTCACAGAAAGCAGAGCATTTACAATAGGTACTAGTACTAGTTCAAAGGATCAGTTTAGGAGGGGAAGAATTTAAGTTAAAATGTATCTATCCTCCTACTTCTAAAAATGATTTTTTTTTTCATTTCCCAGTTTTATTTTATGTTTAAAAACTTTAGATTTTTAGTAGATTTAAAGTGTACCAGAGCTGTAATATAAAAAAAAGAGATTTATACATACCTGGGGCTTCCTCCAGCCCCATCCGCACGGATCACTACCACGCCACCGTCCTCCGCCGTATGCAGCTTCGGGAACCGGGTCCTGTCATTGCCGTTAGTCGGCTCCAGTCTAATCTTTTTTTATATTACAGATCTGAGTCCCTTTAAGTAGATTTAATGTTTTAATTGTCTCTGCTCAATGACACAGTCCCAGAACTGTCTTCTCGGTACCTTGTCGGGAATAAAGTAAACCTCAATGATAAGCACATCACAGCCATAAAAGTTTTCCTGGCAGAATACAAATTCTGAGGGCAGGGGAGAAATTGAAAAAAGTCAATAGTTCATGTATTTTAACTCTTGGACACTTAATAGATTGCCATTGAGCAGAGAAAATAATAAAACATTTACTCTGCCTTGTAAATGTTTAAATATAAAATAAAACCATGGCATATCTAAAAAGTCATTTGTTGGAGTAGGAGGATAGATATATTTGTTTAGCTCATCATTTTATTTCCCCCTCTGGTTTACTTTAAGTTTGGCTGGATTAGCTGCATGCTTGTACCAGGTGGGGGTTTCAAACTCTAGTGATACATTAAAGCAGGACAGCAAGGCAACTGGTATTGTTTAATAGGGAATAAATATGGCATCCTCCATATCTCTCTCACTTCAGGTGTCCTTTCAAACCATAAATGGCCATGAAGATTGTAAGGCCAGCAAGTGAGAGAAAAATGAGAGAGAACATATGTTAACATCTAAACAAATTGGAGAGAAATGTATTATTAAGAGCATCTACCACTAGGTGGCATATCTTTGTTGCAGGTCTACTCTCTTCCCAGTGCATTGTAATATACTGCCGCAGCAGCATGTGTGTCTCTAAATTTAATAGTAAACAACAAAAGTTTAACCAGTTCACCCCCAAGGGTTTTTACCCTAACGGACCAGAGCAATTTTCACCTGTCAGTGTTCCTCCCTTTTATTCCCTAAAAACTTTATTACTACTTTTCGCCACCAATTAGGCTTTCTGTAGGCAGTACATTTTGCTAAGAATTTTTTTATTCTAATTGCGTTTTAACGGGAAAAATAAGAAAATAATGGGAAAAATTAATTATTTCTCAGTTTTCATCCATTATAGTTTTAAAATTAAACATTCTCCTGTGGATAAAACTGACACATTTTATTTGCCCAGTTGTCCCGATTATTAAACTGTTTAAATGATGTCCCTATCACAATGTATGGCGACAATATTTTATTTGGAAATATAGGTGTTATTTTTCAGTTTTGTTTTTTTTGTCCGGTCCATAATTACAAGCCCCTATGTAGTAAAGTAATTTTCCCTCATAAAATATAGATTTAAAAAGCTGAGGCCCTAAGGCAACTATTTATGTATTTTTTTTTTACAGATTTTTTTTTACAAGTTTTTTTTTTTTGGTGGTGGGGGGGGGGGCCTTTGGAAGTGTAAGTTATTAATTTTATAAATATTGTATATGCATGTATGTGCATGTATGTGTACTTTTACTTTTTGGCCACAAGATGGCGCAAGTGGACACTTTCCCGGTTTATAAGAAGTGTTTACTTTTTTTTTTTTTTTTTTTTTACATTTAACTAGCTGTGACTGTTTCCTGTCTTATGAATGGATATGGCCACTGATCGCGGTCACGTCCATTCATTCCAGGCATTGCGATTGGGTAGAGGACCGCTCGGTCCTCTTCCCCAATCGATGAACACGGAATCCCGACGGAAACAGCAGGAGCACATGTGCGGAGCAGCGCCGGGAACGTGCAACTTATTAAAATGTCTTGTTGCCGATAACGGGCTCAAACAGGACGTTTTAATAAGTCAGGATTCAATAAATGGTTTGTAATGATCCGCGCTGCTGTCTGCATAGGCAGACAGCTGTTTGACCATTGTTTAGGTCTGAGTGCTGCAGGAAAAGAGACATGTCTTCACTCTGTAAGTTTCAGAGTTGCTCTGCTGGTGAGGAATTTGCATACACTTGTCATGCAAATTGCTTAGCTGCTTCCTTTGATGGCTTGCAGTATAAATACCTTTTGCTCCCAGAATTCCCTGCTGGTCATGATGGTTTGTTCCTGCTAACTTGCCTGGAGTCTCAGCCCTCTGCTCATTGTTGGTTATTATTGCTAGCTTAGAGTAGATACCCTTTGGGAGTGCTCCTTGCATTCCTGTTTAGTGCAGTCAGGATAGTGTATATTTGTACTGCCTTTTCTGTCGTGTCTTGTTCTTGCGATTGCGCTGTTGCCAGCGGTTGACGGTAGCGAATCGTTCTGTCTTTCCTTTGCGATTGTCTTGTCGCCAGCGGCAGTCGTCAGGAAATCATTTTGTCTGTTGGGATCGCATTCGCCCTAGCGGCAGTGGCGGTGGTTCCTTCTGTACTCTGTCTGAGAGTGTAGACCAGAGCTGCGGTTTCCACTGGTTACTCCTTCTGTCTGTCTTGTCTGGAACGAACGCTTGCTGTAGGCTCGGTGAGGTAACCGTTTAGCAAGCGTTCACGTTCTCTATTAATTTTCGTGTTTCATTGGTTAGTTAGGGTTGGCGCGTTTTGTCTCTGTTGCGCTTTTCGTGCGGAGACCGCGCTTAGCGAGTGCGTTTGTTATTTTCCTTGGGGTTCTAATCATTGTTGTTTGCTGTGTCTTTCTCGCTACACTTGTGCTCTGTCTCTACTCGGTCTTGTGTCACTGTTGGTAATCGCCGCTCTTCCGATTGCGTTCTCACTTGGTTTCCGCTGTTGTGTGTTCACGGGTGGCGACTAGATTGGTGGACACACATACATTCGGTCTCTGTGCTCATTCTCTTTCACTGGGGGCTATCTTGCCCTGTATTGCTTCCCCTCGTACAATTCCTATCTGGCATCTGTGGTAGTGCAGAGGCTTTGTTCCTCTGCACTCCACAGCTCCATCTGCCGGTGGGAATTCCCCTCTACAGGTGCATTGCACCAAAGCTGGGTTCTGTCGTTTTATACGTTTGTGGAGGACTTCCGCAGTGTCAGCGCTGACCACGGAAATAATTCCACAATCGTTACATGGTTAATATTTTATGTAAAAAATATATTGGTTTAATAATTAATATTTGAAAATAGATAACTCAAGAGAGAGATTATTTTCCTGCAAGGTATCATCTACTAGCGGTGGCCTAACTGGAGATTATGGGGCCCCATAGCAACACTTTAATGGGGCCATCAGATGTAGACACTCTTGAGCAATGCCACCTGCCCCTACCCTATAGATATGAGTTAACTGGGCTATTTACATTCTCATGCAATCTACACTGTATATAGTCCATAGAGATGGGCCGAACATCAAACTGAAGATTCGTGAACAGCGAATGAGAATCTCTGCAAAGATTCATGAACAGACGAATCTGGCAAATCTCCGTAGACTTTAATGGGCAGGTGGATTCTAAAACCTACAGGAACTGTTTCTGGCCACAAAAGTGATGGAAAAATTGTTGAAAGGGGCTTAACACCTGGATGGCACTTTAATGGCAAAAGTCCCACCACAAATTACGTAATTTACGCAGAGTCTTGTTTTCATCTCTAAAGTGCAGAAATCACATTACATTCCTAAATTGGTGGAATAAAGTGCTTTAAAACGTCCGGCGTGTGTACATGTCCATCAGGTAATGTAAGGGTTACGCCGGCTTCACATTGACAGACCAAACGCCACGTTTAACACACCGCAGTCTGCAATCAACCACAAAGACCTTTAGTGATTACGTCAGGTGAGCATATCTTTGTTTTTACTAGTTGAAACCTCCAGGACATAAATGTTAGTCGTCTCGCAGAAATCTTTGTGTAGTGGCGTGTAGTGGCCACCTTGCTTGTGTGCAAAATCGTGGGAGTGCAGGCGATCACGTTTTCCAGCCTCTTTGGTCAGGCTGAGGTAGTTCAATGACAGTTTAGTGACCAAAAAAACACTGATTCTGCACTGAGGCCTAAAGGATTATTGAGTTATGGTCGGTGCACTGCTAGGGCCATCAGACCTGTCTCCAACAGCACTGAGGTCTTATACAAGGGCCAGTAGTGGATACTAGATACAAGTAGTGGTGTGGAGGATTATTGGGTTATGGTCAGTGCACTACTAGGACCAGCAGACCTGTCTCCAACAGCTAACTTGTGCACTGGACACAGAGCAGTAATACAATAGCAAGAAAAACAATGTAACAGCCCTAAGAAGCAGGGATGCTCATCCGGATTTCAGATATTCGGGTAACCCGGATATCCGACCATTTTCACACTATCCAGCCGGATCCGGATTCTGGATAGTTGGGCATAAATCCGGATAGCTATCTGCGGATAGTTTGACGGCCGACCCGGATATCTCCCAGATTACAAGTTTGGTGGCAAAAAGGACCAACACCACACTCACCTCTCTCATCTTGCCTTCCAGGGATTTGTAGGCTGTCAAAAGCAAGCTCACATGCATTGGCCAGGAATCGAACCCAGGTCAACTGCTTGGAAGGCAGCTATGCTCACCACTATACTACTGACAGCATTACATGCTGAAGCCGGCCTAGCATGTACCCAGGGCCGGCCCGCTCATGAGGCGGGGTGAAACGTTTGCCTCAGGCGGCAAACTTCTAGGGGCGGCGCCCGTCCGCCGAGCCGGAGGGGTAGCGGGCAGGACGGGGGTATTGGGCCTAGCGGTGGGGAGGGGGGGTCGGACCCCCCCTCCCTCGCCTGGGTCCCCCGATCTGCGCTCCCCTCCAGCTGTAATAGGAAGCTGCCGATGCCCAATAGTAAGAGGCACGGGCGGGGAGGACTCACCTTATCCGCGTTCCAGCGTGCGCTCCACTGACGTCACTTCCTGCATCGCCGTCCACTTACAATACAGTGGGCGGCGATGCAGGAAGTGACGTCAGTGGAGCGCACGCTGGAACGCGGATAAGGTGAGTCCTCCCCGCCCGTGCCTTTTACTGTTGGGCATCGGCAGCTTCCTGTTACAGCTGGAGGGGAGCGCAGATCGGGGGACCCAGGTGAGGGAAGGGGGTGGTCCGACCCCCCTCCCCACCGCTAGGCCCAATACCCCCGTCCTGCCCGCTACCCCTCCGGTTCGGCGGCCCCCCATGGGGGGGGGGGTTCGCGGCGGCGGCAATTTTTTTTATAAATTTGCCTCAGGCGGCAAAAAGTCTAGGGCCGGCCCTGCATGTACCATTGTGATATACCCAAGAGAAAAATGAGCTTGCTTATTTCCTTAATCTGCTAGATGAAGGCAGTGGGACACATGGTGAAACTGCTTACAGGATTCAATTCAAGACTTCAGAATCAGAAGGATCATGTGCCCCCCTGGATGATGCTGGTGTAACACACACAGAAAAGGACAGCAATTGGAAGTCTGGAAGATTCCAGGGCAAGGGTGGGAAGGATGAAAATCTAGGTGGCCATGCAACCCTTCCTGCTAGGGATGGCCTTGCCTTTTGTGTTCAACAGTTGTCCGAAGAGAACCCCAGATAGCCATTTAGCAGCAACTGTGTGCACAGTGTCTGTGGCACAATTGGTTAGCGCATTTGGCTGTTAACCGAAAGGTTGGTGGTTCAAGCCCACCAAGGAATTGCCTTGTGTTTTGTGAAGGGAACTAATGTACCCTTCTTAAACTTGAAGATTGTATTCCAATTTAAGCAGACTGCAGAGTGGTGCAGCAGAAGTGTGCTGGGCCCATAACCCAGAGGTTGATGGATTGAAACCATCCTCTGCTAGGCATGATTTCATTTTTGCACCTCGCTTTATCGCATGGGCAAAACGGTTTCCATAGCCCTTTAAGAGAAAGTGTAATAAAGGCCCTGGCGTAACATAGATATTACGGTAGCTAAGACTACTCTTGGGCCTTTCTTGTAGTTCAGCCTGTAATGTTAGTTGACCTGGGTTTGATTCCCGGCCAATGGTGGTATAGTGGTGAGGAGAGCTGCCTTCCAAGCAGTGGACCTGGGTTTGATTCCTGGCCAATGTATGTGAGCTTGCTTTTGACAGCCTACAAATCCCTGGAAGACAAAATCAGAGAGACAGAGTAGAGGAGGGTAGAAGGTGTTTTCGAAGGTTAAAAACGTTTTTAAAGCATTCTGAAAGGCACTTCCGGTTTGTCTATCCGGATATCTGAATAGGTCGCATATCCGCGGATAATGCGTCCAGATATCCGCGTTCACGCGGATATCTAAAAGGTCGGATTCGGATATCCGAACCAGATCCGAATATCTGGATATTCGGATCCGGATCAAATCGGATCTCAAAAAGTACTATCAGAGCATCCCTGCTAAGAAGTACTTAGCTGTTCAGAACAATGTGGTAACAGCAAGAATCTATAAATCACAGAACACAGGCCTACCTAACTCTATCTCCCTGTCAGAAGCACACTCTCCCTGATCTGCCTTGCACAGAAGCCAAATACAGACTGCAAAATGGCTTCTGTGCTGGCATAGGTGTGGGGGAGGTGCAGTCCAGGTGGGAGGCATAGCTGATTGGCTGTCATGTGTCTGATAAATCTGGGTGAAGGGTCAAAGTTGGGCTCCATTATAATGTAAAGGGGGCGGGTCAAACGTGGTGTTTGACCTGCCCCCTTTACATTTTATGTTTAATCACAACTAGATTCAGCCTAGTAGGCAGGGGCGTAGCAATAGCCATAGCAGCCATAGCAGCTGCTATGGGGCCCCGGAGCAATGGGGCTCCTCTACAGGTGAATACATGTGGTATGTATTCACCTGAGGGGGCGAACACTAACACCCGTTGTTCGCTGCAAACTATTCGCCGGGTGAATAATTCGGCCCATCTCTATTAGTCCATGGGTGCTGAGTTAAAGTGAAGGAGGAACATAGGAAGGTAACCAAGTATCATCCAGGCCACATTGCTCCGGGGCCCCATAGCAGCTGCTATGGCTATTGCTATGGCACCCCTGCCTACTAGTCTGAATCTAGTTGTGATTAAGCATAAAACTATCGTCTTTGAAGCCATAATAGAAATAATATGTTACTTTTCATATCTCCTGAACCTATTTATTTAAATAGATGAGTTGGCCAGCAAACTATAGAGGCTGTTTAAACTGTATGCAGAAGTATTTACTGTAGTTTACTGAGTTCAACCAGAAAATAAAGTACAACGCTTGCCTGCACCCTCACATATCCCTGTTGATCCAGAGGAAAGCAAAAAACCCTTACAAGGCATGGTCCAATTAGCCCCAAAAGGGGAAAAAGTCCTTCTCGACTCCAGATGGCAATCAGATAAAATCCCTGGATCAACACCACTGGGAATTACTATAAATGTTATTTTTTCTGAATACCCAATCCAAAGACACCGCATAGAGATTTTCTATAACATTGACTTGCAGATACTGCTGTGACCTACCGTAGTCTACTGGAGGAAGGGAAGGCTGGTTTGAGGTTGTTAGATTATTTTCACAGTCCTCCAGTTGTTTCTGTAGAGCTGCAGCCTCCCGTCTGGTCGCCAGAACATTGTTCTGATCATAGACCTCCAGCTGTCTCACCATAGTGGAAATCCTATAGATCTACAACACAATGTAGAAAAACTGGGGGATAATCTGTTTTGTAACATTATTCATAACCTGGGGTTCCCCTGACAGACTGGCCCCAGGCAGCAAAGTCAAAATGAACTTCCGCACACATGAGGATGCAAATCCTCATGCGAATCCATTCACAAAACTCATGCAGCAATCAATGCTGTCCCTACAACTAATTTAAATCTTTGTTACAAGAATAAAGTCTCTTTGCTTAGTCACATACACCGAGTAGAGGTAGCCCAGTGTCGTATGTGTCCTAACTCTGGCCCTGTAACATGCATAGCACAAACATACATGCATTCAGTGCATCAAAACCTATCTAAGGAATAGGAGCACATATCCTTGCCATCCTCCCTGGGACAGTTAGTGCATCTAACTAAGATTCCTGCAAGGGAACTGCTAGTACCTGCATATGTACCATGCGAACACACCAGCAAGCTGTTTGTGCTAAGATCACTAATAGGGGAAGAGGGAAAGCACTAAATAAAATCCTAGCCATAAGGATCAAATACAATAAAAGCACAGACAGGCCTGACATCCTCCCACCCCAAGCAGCATTAGGGGTCCCTGAGTTGCTGTTGAATTCAGTTGCCTCTGCCACAGGTCTCCTCCCAGCTTTATAGTGGCCCCAGCAAAGTTTGTGGCAGCAAAGCAACTCACCTGCCTCAGCTGGCTTACTCCTGCATCAGTCCACGCATTCTCATCTTTATCCTCACGGGGCGCCTTTCCTCTGTGACCCACCACATGTTATTTCGCAGTAACATGCGCCGGGTCACTGAGAAGATGTGGCCAGCGAAGATTAAGGCGGGAGCAAGGTTGGATTTGTATTTTTTTCCCCCTAAGCCTAGAACAACTTTCTTACAGCTTCTCCTCCATGTGCAGCACCCCCTCCTATTCCTTGTGCAGTCTACCCTGTATTCCATTTGCAGGATCTTCTTCTATATGCAGCAATCCCTCTTCCATGTCCAGCTGCCCTCTGGCTAGAGATGGGCCGAACCTCCGATTTTAGGTTCGCGAACCCTGTTCGCGAACTTCCGCGAAAGGTGCGGTTCGCAAAAAAGTTCGCGAACCGCAATAAACTTCAATGGGGAGGTGAACTTTGAAAGTTTAAAAAAATTCTATCAACTGGAAAAATGATAGAAAACATGTTTCAAAAGCTCTAATACCTGGAGCCACACCTAATTGAGTGAAATACACATCACTGCTGGAGGACCCGCCCACCCTCCTTCAAGCAAGGTCCTTTATACCATTTGCCTACCTACACTAATTAGTTATGGGACAGCTGCTATACACACTCTGCTAGGGAGATTTTAGTTGCCCTCCTCCCTTTCTACCCTTCTACCTATTCCCTCCTACCTCCTACCAGAGGAAGGAGGGTCTCTTCTGCCAGGGAATTATACTATTTTAAAAACCAGTATACATCATACCATAGCTGGGAATCGAACCCAGATCTCACTGTGTGGTGGACACATCACCCTAAGCACTGTACCACTACAGAAGTAAGTGAAGCTAGCCTAAAATTTAACATTTATGCTCAATGCAATAGAACCATTAGGTTGCTTAAAGGAGAACTGTAGTGAGAGGTATATGGAGGCTGCCATATTGATTTCCTTTCAAGCTATACCAGTTGCCTGGCAGCCCTGCTGATCTATTTGGCTGCAGTAGTGTGAATCACACCAGAAACAAGCATGCAGCTAATCTTGTCAGATCTTACAAAAATGTCAAACACCAGATCTGCTGCATGCTTGTTCAGGGTCTAGGGCTAAAAGTATTGGAGGCAGAGGATCTGCAGGATAGCCAGGTAACTGGTATTGCTTAAAAGGAAATCAATATGGTAGCCTCCATATACCTTTCACTACAGTTCTCCTTTAAAGGGAACCTTAACTGAGAATGATATGGATGTTTCCTGTAAACAATACCAGTTGCCTGGCAGTCCAGCTGATCTTTGTGACTGCAATAGTGGCTGAATGACACCCTGAAACAAGCATGCAGCTAATCCAGTCTGAATTCAGTCAGAGCACCTGATCTGCATGCTTGTTCAGGGGCTGTGGCTAAAAGTATTAGAGACACAGGATCAGCAGGCGATTCAGGCAACTGGTTTAAAAGGAAAAATCTATATCCTTCTCCGTTTAGGTTCCCTTTAAGGATTTGTAGCATAAAAGCCAACTCACATTGGCTGGGATTTGAACCTGGGTCTCACCGTATGGTGGACAAGCACACTAACCACTATACCAACTGAAGCTGGCCTGAAATTGCTGTCCTAAAATTTACTATTTATGCTCAATACAAGAGAAAAAGTAGACAAGACAAATAACATTTATATCACACTTTTCTCCTGGCGGACTCAAAGGACCAGAGCTGCAGCCACTAGGGCATGCTCTATAGGCAGTAGCAGTGTTAGGAAGACTTGCCTAAGGTCTCCTACTGAATAGGTGCTGGCTTACTGAACAGACAGAGCTGAGATTTGAACTCTGGTCTCCTTTGTCAGAGGCAGCGCCATTATCCATTACACCATGCAGCCACTGCTTACAGATATTTAGCCAGACATGGCCTTCTCTTTTGTGTTATTTGTCTTGTCTACTTTTTCTCTTGTATTGAGCATAAATAGTAAATTTTAGGCCAGCAATTTCAGGCCAGCTTCAGTTGGTATAGTGGTTAGTGTGCTTGTCCACCATTCAGTGAGACCCAGGTTCAAATCCCAGCCAATGTGAGTTGGCTTTTATGCTACAAATCCTTAAAGGGAACCTAAACGGAGAAGGATATGGATTTTTCCTTTTAAAATAATACCAGTTGCCTGAATCGCCTGCTGATCCTGTGTCTCTAATACTTTTAGCCACAGCCCCTGAACAAGCATGCAGATCAGGTGCTCTGACTGAAGTCAGACTGGATTAGCTGCATGCTTGTTTCAGGGTGTGATTCAGCCACTATTGCAGTCACAAAGATCAGCTGGACTGCCAGGCAACTGGTATTGTTTACAGGAAACATCCATATCATTCTCAGTTAATGTTCCCTTTAAAGGAGAACTGTAGTGAAAGGTATATGGAGGCTACCATATTGATTTCCTTTTAAGCAATACCAGTTACCTGGCTATCCTGCAGATCCTCTGCCTCCAATACTTTTAGCCCTAGACCCTGAACAAGCATGCAGCAGATCTGGTGTTTGACATTTTTGTAAGATCTGACAAGATTAGCTGCATGCTTGTTTCTGGTGTGATTCATACTACAGTGGCTGGATAGTGTACTGGTTAAGGGCTCTGCCTTTGACATGGGAGACCAGGGTTTGAATCCTGGCTAGGTCAAGTACCTATTCATTAAGGAGTTCAAGGCAAGACTCCCTAACACTGCAGGGTGGCCTCTTGAGTGCGTCCCTGTGGCTGCAGCTCTTAAGCGCTTTGAGTCCGACAGGAGAAAAGCACTATACAAATGTTTGGAATATTATTATTATTATTACTGCAGCCAAATAGATCAGCAGGGCTGCCAGGTAACTGGTATAGCTTAAAAGGAAATCAATATGGCAGCCTCCATATACCTCTCACTACAGTTCTCCTTTAAGCAACCTAATGGTTCTATTGCATTGAGCATAAATGGTACATTTTAGGCTAGCTTCACTTACTACTGTAGTGGTACAGTGCTTAGGGTGACGTGCCCACCACACAGGGAGATCTGGGTTCAATTCCCAGCTATAATATGATGTATACTGGTTTTTAAAATAGTATAATTCCCTGGCAGAAGAGACCCTCCTCCCTCCGGTAGGAGGGAGGAGGCCAATTAAAATCTCCCTAGCAGAGTGTGTAGCAGCTGTCCCATAACTAATTAGTGTAGGCAGACAACTGAGTCAAATGGTATAAAGGACCTAGCTTGAAGGGAGGGTGGGCAGGTTCTCAAGCAGTGTGTTTGACAATAACATGTCTGCTGACAGTGAAATGGAGGGTAAAAATTTTGCTCAATACAGCATTATGGGGCGAATCGAACTTCCGCAAAAGTTCGCCTGATGCAGGCGAACGCGAACCCCCAAAGTTCGCCGGCGAACCGTTCGGCCCATCTCTACCTCTGGCTAACTGCCGCCCAAGGCCCGAGACTTGGTGGCCACCCAGAAATCCGGCCCTGGGCAGAAGTGCACATACTAATAGCAGAGCACAACTGCAAGGACAGGTGAGTCGCTATGCTGATGAAAATGTCGCAGGGGCCCCCAGTACTACTATATAGCTGGAAGGAGAGCTGTAGGGGGACCAACAGTGGTCAGGGCCCTAGGGCACATGCCCAGGTTGCCCCTATGGTAGCGCTGGCCCTGTCAGCTGCTGGTTACAAATACAATTTTAATAGCTAATGTTTCATATTCAACTAATTAAATAATAAATGTGTATTTTAAACTACTTAACATAATAATTACATGCTCAGAGTGATAAGGAAATACAAGAATTGGTTAGTCATTTTTTCAAAAACCACCCTCCTCACCTCCTGGTACAGGGTCTGTATTGTTGAGCTGGATCCATTTAAGGAAGTCTTCAACTGCAGTATGAGAGCCTCCAACTCTGTTATCTGAAACCTGATGAGCTCAAAGTCCCGCTCTGTTTGGAAAAGTCCTTCCATTTCCATCACCTCTACACGTTCGGTCAGTTCCATCAACTTATCCAAGCACAAAGCCAATGTTTTGTTGCAGTTGTTAACCTTGAACAAGATTTTACTTATTAGGAAGATTTAAGAACACATTTTTCTGAATAAAGCCTGGAGGCTAAACTTGAAAACATACTACATTGCATCCTAGTGGTGGGATTTTGAGGCTGACTTTTACTCAGTTGCATTAAATCTTCTGTCTGTATATAATATGTGCTTGCAGCTTCTTAGATCTGTGCTGCGTGGGCTCTCCAGCCCGCAGCACAGATCGTGTGGCAGCCAGGGCGACCAGAATTCCCCCCTTTTTTCCCCACTAGGGGGATGTCCTGCTGGGGGGGGAATCTGATCGCTGCCGGCTATGTGTGACAAGCGCGGGGGGGTCCTCAAAGCCCCCCTCCGCAGCGATTTCCGCCCTCCCACTCCTTCCCTCTCTCCCTCTCCTTCTCGCTGTGGGCGGCACAGGACGGAGATCCGTCCTGCGCCGCCTCTGACAGGCTTCACCCTATCAAATGCCAGCGATCCCCGGCCAATCAGAGGCCGGGGATCGCCGATCTCCTTTACATCGCCGTATGATGTAAACAGCGGGGATTTCTTCCCCGCGTGTTTACATTTAGCCTGCGAGCCGCGATCGGAGGCTCACAGGCTGTTCACGGAGACACCCTCCGTAAACTGACATGGAACGGCCGCTCGAAAAACCACTAAGGACCAGCCGCCGCCTATCGGCGTTAGGCGGTCGTTAAGTGGTTAAAGGACAACTGAAGTGAGAGGTATATGGAGGCTGCCATATTTGTTTCCTTTTAACCAGTTCGCATTCAGTCGTTTTTCACTTTATGCATCCGAGCTATGTTTACCTCCCATTCACAAGCCTATAACTTTATTACTACTTATCACAATGAACTGATCTATATCTTATTTTTTACACCACCAATTAGGCTTCCTTTGGGGGGTACATTTTACTAAGAGCTACTTTACTGTAAATGCATTTTAAAAGGAAGAATAAGAAAAAAACCGGAAAAAACCATTATTTCTCACTTTTCGGCAATTATAGTTTTAAAATAATACATGCCTCCATAATTAAAACCCACGTATTGAATATGCCCATTTGTCCCGGTTATTACACCGTTTAAATTATGTCCCTATCACAATGTATGGCGACAATATTTTATTTGGAAATAAAAGTGCATTTTTTCCATTTTGCATTCATCACTATTTACAAGCTTATAATAAAAAAACAAAAACAGAAATATTTCATCTTTACATAGATATTTAAAAAGTTTAGACCCTTAGGTAAATATTTGTGTTTTTTTTTATTGTAATGGTTTTTTGTTTTTTTTTATTAAACATTTTATATGGGTATTTTTGGGAGGGTGGGATTGAAATTGTATTTTTTTTGTAACTATATGTGTATTTTTATTTTCATTTAACATTTAGATGTAGTTTACTTTTTGGCCACAAGATGGCAGCCATGGGTTTGTTTACAATGACGTCACTCTAAGCGTAACACGTACGCTTAGAGCGACGTAGGAAGCAGAAAAAGCGCAGCTTCCGAGAGAAGCTGTCGCTTTTTCTGCGGGGGAGAGGAATCAGTGATCGGGCACCATGGCCCGATTCACTGATTCATTGGCTAACAAACCGCGGGCTGGGAGCGCGCGTGCACGCGCGCGATCGGCCGCGGGAACGCGCAGGAGTGCACATGGCTTCCTGGATGTGAGTTTCACGTCCAGGAATGTCAAATAGTTAAAGAATACCAGTTGCCTGGCAGCCCTGCTGATCTATTTGGCTGCAGTAGTGTCTGAATAAGACCAGAAACAAGCATGCAGATAATCTTGCCAGATCTGACAATGTCAGAAACACCTGATCTGCTGCATGCTTGTTCAGGGTCGATGGCTAAAAGCAATAGAGGCAAAGGATCAGCAGAACTGCCAGGCAACTGGTACTTCCTAAAAGGAAATAAATATGGCAGCCTCCACATAACTCTTGCTACAGTTGTCCTTTAAGTTCTTAAAGCTACACCATGTAACTTTTGATATTCTCACCATGGGAGTAGCTATCATGGAAAAAGTAACAGTATAGTGCATTCTCTCCTAGTATATAATATCCTTGCTGAGCAGTGTTGCTTGCGGATTTTCACCAAAGTCATTTTCGCTTCGAAAATGCTATTTTCAATTTTGAGAAAATAAAAATTTGTGAAAATGCAAAAATAGTTTATTTTAGTATGGAAAATGAAAAATGCAATTAACTGTTTCTCCTCAGTTTTCTGCTAGGTGATATTTTCAATTTTGTCAATAAAGTGCCTTTTAAACCACCAGCAAGCAAGCAAGAAAATACTCAAGATAATTTTGATAGAACGTTTTCAGCAGCCTTGAAAGCTTCCTTCACTTCGGTAGCTGAGTCAAAAGGCTCATGTGGCCCCAGCACATAACAGACAGTGCTGGGCGATATCATATGAGCTTACGCTCTCATGGTTTTTGTGAACCATGTCTGCTGGATTCAGTAAGATGTGATGTCCACAGCTAATTTATACACCTTTAGGCCTTGTTCACATTATAAATTGCCAACGCTATACAAGCGCTGACTCGGCTGAGCGATTTATTGAGAATTTTTCAAAACCCTTTTCCCTGCACTTTGAGCTTAGAAAATGCTTTTGTAAGCACTTTTCTAAGCGCTTTTCTGATTGAGATTGTCAGGAAGTGAGCTCTTTGACCCAGAAAAGAATAAATACAATGTATTTATTCTTAAAAGTTCTTGGGAAATCTCTATACAACGCGATTATAGCAAAAGCGCTCAGAAAATGGTACATGTAGTGCATTTGCAATTTGAAAATCGAAACGCTTACATGTGAACACTCTCATAGGAAATCATTGCACAAGCGCTTTAAGGGCGATTTCTAAAATCGCCAGTGCTTAAAAAATCCGCAAACGCTCATAGTGTGAACAAGCCCTTACTGAACTCTAATCAGATACTATGATCCATATGCAATTCACTTTTTCTCCTGAGTTTTCTCCTTGGAGAAAAGTTTCCAACTTCTTTTTAAAATAATTTTTCATCTCTGTAACGATTGCGGAATCGTCTCCGTGGTCAGCGCACCAGACGTGCGCTGACGCGGCGGATTTCCTCCACAAGCGTATAATTGAGGACACCCAGGCTAGGTGCTATGCACCTGCAGAGGGAAATTCCTGTTGGCAGGTGGAGCTGTGGAGTGCAGAGGAACAGCTCCTCTGCCCTACCACACACGCCAGACAGGAATTGTACGAAGGGAAGAAACGCAATCGCAAGAGAAGCGATTGAGAGTGAGCACAGAGACAGATTGTGTGTGTGTGCATAAAATTAGTTGCCAACCCGCGACTGTGCACACACCACAGCAGATAAGAAGCAGGAACGCGATCGCGAGAGGTGCGATCGCCAGACGTGACACAAGGTACAGCAAGGCGGAGCACGAGAGTAGCAAAGGCACAGCAAATAATACAATAAGGAAATACGGAAAATAACAAACGCTAGCTAACCGCGAACACCGCACTCATTCGCAACAGTGCACGCGGTTATGCGCGGTCTCCACGTGATAAGCACAATAGAGACAAGCACGCCTAACTAACCATTAACAGACAAACATGAAACAGAGGACGCGAGCGCTTGCTTAACGGTTACCTCACCGAGCCTACAGCAAGCGTTTCGAATCAGACAAGACAGACACACGAAAACAGGGACAAGCGAGAGATAGGGTCCACAGCACTAGCGAAAAGTGGCTAGCGCGATCCAGGTACAGAGTAGCAGAACAGAAGGATCCCCAGCGCTAGCGAAAAGTGGCTAGCGCGATCCCAGAAGACAGAACAGAAGGATCCCCAGCGCTAGCGAAAAGTAGCTAGCGCGATCCCAGAAGACAGAACAGAAGGATCCCCAGCGCTAGGCCGCTAGCGAAAAAGTAGCTAGCGCGATCCCAGGAGACAGAGTAGCAGAACAGAAGGATCCCCAGCGCCAGCGAAAAGTGGCTAGCGCGATCCCAGAAGACAGAACAGAAGGATCCCCAGCGCTAGCGAAAAGTGGCTAGCGCGATCCCAGGAGACAGAACAGAAGGATCCCCAGCACTAGCGCTAGGGCGAGTGCGATCCAAACACACGGCAGACAGAACAGATGAGGTAGGCAGAAACAACCGCTGTTCCAACCTACACTCCAGACTC
Source organism: Hyperolius riggenbachi (assembly GCF_040937935.1). Lineage (NCBI taxonomy): Eukaryota > Metazoa > Chordata > Amphibia > Anura > Hyperoliidae > Hyperolius > Hyperolius riggenbachi. The sequence goes on from NC_090653.1 coordinate 71,110,230, forward strand.
AATCAGAAGGATCCACAGCCGCTAACGCTAGGGCTTGTACGATCCAAACACAAGACAGACGGAACAGGCAAAACAGATAATACAACCTGACTGGACTAGAAGGGGAGCCTAAAGCAACCCCCAGGAATTAACTATACTAGATAGCAATGGCTGACACTCCAGCAGTGTCCATCAGGAACAGACCATGGAAGGGAAATGTCCAGCAAAGCATTCTGGGAGCAGAATGCTTTTATAGTGCCAGTCATCAAAAGAAGGCAGGTAACGGATTTGCATGACTAATGTATGCAAATCCCTCAGCAACACAAGCTGCACAACTGACAGAAGGTCTCCTTTCCAAAGTCCTGCAGCAAGCAAACCTAAACAATGGTCAAAAGGCTGCCTGCCTGCGCAGGCAGCTGAGCGGATTCTCACAATCACTTTGCAATTGAAAAAGCACTAAAACGTTGGTGAAAAATACCTCTAAAATTATTATTTTTGTGCTTGTTGGTGGTTTAGACAGCATTTTATTGACAAGGGCCCATATGCAATTCACTTTTTCTACCGAGCTTTCTCCTAGGAGATCATTTTTTTCTTCTATATAAAAAAATTTCAGCAACTGAAAAAGTATCAAAAAGTAGGTGAAAATGTACTATTGTAATTATTTTCAGTATTTTCTTGCTTGCTGTTTTTTTAAAAGGCATTTTATTGACAATTTATCAAATATCACCTGGAGATAACTAAGGAGAAAAACTTAATTGCATATGGGCCCAGGTGTAAAAATATCACCTAGGAGAAAACTCAGAAGACGTTTCACCTAGTTTTTGTTATTTTTTCATCAGAAAAGTACGAGAACCAGAATAGTATTTTATCATAAAAGTACCAAAAAGTAGTTGAAAAACTACTAGCAAAATCATTTTGTATTTTTTTGCTTACTGGTGATTTAAAATGCATTTTATTTACAACTTGTGAAAATATCACCTAGGAGAAAACTCAGGTGAAAAAGTGAATTACATATGGGCCCTTGTTATAAAACTCCTTTTAAGCCACCAGCGTCCAGCAAGCAAGAAAATACCCAAAATAATTTTTAGTTATTTTTAACCACTTGAGGACCACAGTCTTTTCACCCCATAAGGACCACAGCCTTTTTTTCCATTCAGACCACTGCAGCTTTCACGGTTTATTGCTCGCTCATACAACCTACCACCTAAATGAATTTTACCTCCTTTTCTTGTCACTAATACAGCTTTCTTTTGGTGCTATTTGATTGCTGCTGCAAGTTTTACTTTTTATTATATTCATCAAAAAAGACATGAATTTTGTCAAAAAAATGACTTTTTTACCTTTCTGTGCTGACATTTTTCAAATAAAGTAAAATTTCCTATACATTTGAGCACGAAAGTTATTCTGCTACATGTCTTTGATAAAAAAAATCCATTTAGTGTATATTTATTGGATTGGGTAAAAGTTATAGTGTTTACAAACTATGGTGCCAAAAGTGAATTTTCCCATTTTGTAGCATCTATGACTTTTCTGAGCACCTGTCATGTTTCATGAGGTGCTAAAATTCCAGGATAGTATAAATACCCCCCAAATGACTCCATTTTGGAAAGAAGACATCCCAAAGTTTTCACTTAGAGGCATGGTGAGTTCATAGAAGATTTTATTTTTTGTCACAAGTTAGTGGAAAATGACACTTTGTGACAAAAAAAAAAGTTTCCAATTCTTCTAACTTGCGACAAAAATAAAATGAAATCTGCCACGGACTCACTATGCTCCTCTCTGAATACCTTGAAGTGTCTACTTTCCAAAATGGGGTCATGTGTGGGGTGTGTTTACTGTCCTGGCATTTTGAAGGGTGCCTAATTGTAAGCACCCCTGTAAAGCCTAAAGATGCTCATTGGACTTTGGGCCCCTTAGCGCAGTTAGGCTGCAAAAAAGTACCACACATATGTTATTGCCGTACTCAGGAGAAGTAGTATAATGTGTTTTGGGGTGTATTTTTACACATATTCATGCTGGGTGGGAGAAATATCTCCGTAAATGACAATTTTTTGATTTTTTTTTTTACACACAATTGTCTATTTACAGAGATATTTCTCCCACTCAGCATGGGTATGTGTAAAAATACACCCCAAAACACATTATACTACTTCTCCTGAGTACGGCGATACCACATGTGTGGCACTTTTTTGCACCTTAACTGCGCTAAGGGGCCCAAAGTCCAATGAGTACCTTTAGGATTTCGCAGGTCATTTTGCGACATTTGGTTTCAAGACTACTCCTCACGGTTTAGGGCCCCTAAAATGCCAGGGCAGTATAGGAACCCCACAAATGACCCCATTTTAGAAAGAAGACACGCCAAGGTATTCCTTTAGGAGTATGGTGAGTTCATAGAAGATTTTATTTTTTGTCACAAGTAAGCGGAAATTGATTTTAATTGTTTTTTTTTACAAAGTGTCATTAAAATCGCCCCCAAAACTCTTGTGCAATGAATCTCTATGAGAAGGTTCATATGAGCGCGTTGCACCCGCTTTGTGGTCGGCAGAGTGGTGCCTGTACCGTTTTTGAGGCGATTCCACCTCAATGGGAGGTATAGGAAAAACGCAAAATGCTCACAAAATCGCTATGTGCAGCGATTGCGTGAGCGATTTTAGGAAAAAATACATTGTATTGGTCAGGGAGTGAATTAAAAAAATGCTCTGGAAAACTGCTTATAAAAGTGCTTTTCACAAAAAAGCAATGCCCACCAAAGTGCTGGGATTCGAAAAAAAAATTGCTTCAAAAAAAGACCAACGCGAATGCTAACGCGAGCGGAACGCAATGTCAACGAGCCCTAAGTGAAAATATTAATTGCATATGGGCCCATGTGTCTATTATACAGATTCTCTCACATCCCTAGGCATTAGTCATGTGACCTGCACTGAAATTCCAAGGATTTCTGAAAAATGCACAGTGACATTTGTAAAGTGTTCATATCAGGTTGATTTGCTTAGCATACTGTATTACAGGTATTATGTTGGTGGTTGTCCTGTACCTGTTTTCAATGATTGAAAAGCACGCATATACATACATCTTTTTACGTTAGTGTTAGCATTATCTATGATGATAGATAGTTAATAGATGACAAGTATTGATGGCTCTGTAAGGCCCCGATTACACTTAATCAGTTGCTCTCAGTTACAACTGAATGGACAACTGATTTTCAAAGTAACGTTTCCTTTGGCACAGTTCACACTTAGGGCCAGTTTCCACTTTAAAGTGATGCGAATGCGGCTACGTAGCCGCATCGCATCACTTCCGCCGCCGGCTGCATCACTTCCGCATCTCCCGATGCGGAAGTCAATGGAGGAGATGGGATGCGGCTGCGGGCGGATGCGGTCATGCGTTCCACACCGCTCCGCACAACATGCATGCAGTGGAAACCCTTCCATTGCCGTGCATGTGTTTCAGCACACCTGCGGTGCGATGCGGCTATGTAGCCGCATCGCACCGCTCCTAGTGGAAACGGGCCCTTAGTGTGTTTTAACTGAAATCTTTTTCACAATGCACTGCTATGGAGAAGAAAAAAAAAACACGTACTAACTGATTAAAGGGGCACTATGGCGAAAAATTGTAAAATTTAAAATATGTACAAACATAGAAAAATAAGAAGTATGTTTTTTTCCAGAGTAAAATGAGCCATAAATTACTTTTCTCCTATATTGCTGTCACTTACAGTAGGTAGTAGAAATCTGACAGGAGTGACAGGTTTTGGACTAGTCTATCTCTTCATAAGGGATTCTCAGCAAGGCTTTGTAAAGATATTCCCTAAAAATGATTTAAACAATGATGCTGACCAGCTTCCCTGCTCACTACACAGTTTTTTGGCAGTTGGACAGAGCAACTGCCATTCACTAAGTGCTTTTGAAAATAAATAAATCCCTGAGAATCCCCTAAAGATGGAGTAGCCCAAAACCTGTCACTTCTGTCAGATTTCTACTACCTACTGTAAGTGACAGCAAGATAGGAGAAAAGTAAATTTTGGCTCATTTTACTCTGGAAAAAACATACTTCTTATTTGTATACGTTTTCACATATTTTAAATTTTACAATTTTTCGCCATAGTGCCCCTTTAAGTGTAAACGGGGCCTAAGAGTGCAGCATTATGCACCGTACCTTAACACTTTCCTCCTTGACACTGATGGTCACGTTATGGCTGGCTTTCTCCAGGAAGTGCAGTTGATCTGTTGGGAAGGTAGGATTGGTGAGGTTGGTGAAGCAATGACAGAACTCGTACTCATCCAGAGATTCAACTAAGCTCCCAGTCTGTTGGGGGACAGCAATTTTATATAAGTTTCTTCATAATGAGGAATAAGGTTTGAAACTTAAAAAGGAGAGCATCATCCTGTGTTTTATAACATGTGTTTAACATATTTATTTAAAAAATAAATAACGGCAATAATAATAATAATAATACATTGCAAAATGTAGTGTATATGTTTAAAGATCTATGAACACATCAGTATGATTCTTAAAGAATACCTTAGCCCATTGTGATGTAGTTGTGACGTAGTGCGCATGCGCAGAATGCTCCCGGCCTAGGCTTGCTCAATGAGATGCTAATAATTTGAGTTGATGTGAATGTAATGTTAATTTTACGCAGGTGTGGCTGCTGCATTTGATGGTCCAATTTGAAGCTGCATAAATGTGCATAAATAAAGCATCACATTTACATCAATACAGAATTATTATCGCCTCATTGACCACCCACAGTAGGGACATTGGCAGCTCTTTTCCATTGGAAAGTTCCTCAGTTTTCCTACTGATCGACTATTATAAGAATGGATGAGTCCATGGAAGTTTCGCTACAGTGAAAAGCTTATTTAAATCATATAATAACTTCATGGGAGAACCTTTTCTCTAACGATGTTGACGATCAATGACTGTGGCAAATTTGCAGAGGTGAAATACTTAGTTATGAGTGCAAAGTATATAGCTTGCAAATGTACTATATACTTATATTTAGATATATTAAGAGCTAAGATTTCTACAGCTGTTTGGTTTTAGGGAGCTGCAGGCTGATATTTGCCATGTAATTATTTTTTGTTATTTGATCCACAATCAGCCTGCACATCATAATCTTTACTACTGGCAGACAAGAAAAAAAAGACATCACCAATTGCCATTATCTATAACTTTACCCCCTAACAATGCGAAAGGCTAAAAGGTTGTGCTTTTCTTTTTTGTATAGATGTACATATGCAATGAAAGAGATACCGGTTGCTTGGCAGTTGGAAACAGCTGTTATTTCCCACAATGCAAGAAGTCTCACAAACAGGAAGCTGTCAGCACCTAGGTCATGACATCACACTGTGGGAGGGGTTTCACCACAATAACAGCCATACAGACCCTCCTGATAATCTATTTGAGAAAGGGTAAAGATTGGTCATGGGAAAGGGGGTATCAGCTACTGATTGATATGAAGTTCAATCCTTGGTTACAGTTCCTCTTTAACAAACGTTCCCTGTCTCATCTGTTTAAAGTGAATGTTTACCGGTTTTAAAAACAAAAAGTCAGATACTCACCTAAGGAGAGGGAAGGCTCGGTCCTAATGAGCCTTCCCTCTCCTCTCCCGGTGCCTGGTCCCGCGCAGGATCCCCCGTGGCAGTATTCGACCAGTTCGGTCAAATACTGCCACTTCCGCATGCCGAAGGGAGCTTTCGGAAGCCTTCGGGAGCACTCGGGCTCCCGATGACGCGGCCGCTCTATACTACGCATGCGCGAGCGCCCTCTATGACGCGCTCGCGCGTACGTAGTATGGAGCAGCCCGTCTTCGGAAGCCCGAGTGCTCCCGAAGACCTCCGAAGTCCCTGCGGTGGTGGACGCGAACGGGGGAGCCAGCGCAGCACCGAGGGCACCGGGAGAGGAGAGGGAAGGCTCATTAGGACCGAGCCTTCCCTCTCCTTAGGTGAGTATCTGACTTTTTGTTTTTAGAAACGGTATCCATTGGCTTTAAGGCCTCTTTCAGATGGACGGCTGAACTGTGCGCTTTTCAGGCAGTTCAGCATCCGGTCTGTTGGTCACGGGTGCCCTTCAGGTGAAATTAAAATGCAGCTGAATGGCAGCACTTGTAGCTAAACTCATGTCATCGTTTGACATACAGTGGAGCTACCAGGTGGTAAAATCAATGTCATGTCACATCCGGCTCTCCACTTCCATTGCTGAGTACTAGCAGATGCCTGGCTGGTGCACAGAAGCAGCTGACAGGCAGTGAATTAACCACGTTCAGCCACCTGTGTGAATTAAGTTCCACCTTGTCACTACACCCTTATCACAACGTCCATAATATTGACCTGGCACCTAGCCCTGATTCCTGATATCAATTAAAGGAAACCTAAAGCAAAAATAAACTCATGAAATAATGAATTGTATGTATAGTACAGCTAAGAAATAGAATTAGTAGCAAAGAAAAGAGTCTCATATTGTTTTCCAGTACAGGAAGAGTTAAAAAAAAGTCAGTTGTTATCTATGCAAAAGAGCTTCCCTGAGCTTTTTGACCCACTGGGTTGAATACAGTCCTGTTTTCTTTGTTACTAATGTTCTATTCATTATCATTATCCGTACTACACATACAATTCATTACAGTGGTTTGCTAAAGTATTTGCCCCCTTGAAGTTTTCCATATTTTGTCACACTATTGCCACAAACATGAATCAATTTTATTGGAATTCCACGTGAAAGACCAATACAAAGTGGTGTACACGTGAGAAGTGGAACGAAAATCATACATGATTCCAAACATTTTTTACAAATAAATAACTGCAAAGTGGGATGTGCGTAATTATTCAGCCCCCTTCGGTCTGAGTGCAGTCAGTTGCCCATAGACATTGCCTGATGAGTGCTAATGACTAAATAGAGTGCACCCGTGTGTAATCTAACATCAGTACAAATACAGCTGCTCTGTGAGGGCCTCAGAGGTTGTCTAAGAGAATATTGGGAGCAACAACACCATGAAGTCCAAAGAACACACCCGACAGGTCAGGGATAACGAGTTATTGAGAAATTTAAAGCAGGTTTCGACTATAAAAAGATTTCCAAAGCCTTGAACATCCCATGGAGCGCTGTTCAATCGATCATTCAGAAATGGAAGGAGTATGGCACAACTGTAAACCTACCAAGACAAGGCCATCCACCTAAACTCACATGCCAAACAAGAAAAGCGCTGATCAGAAATGCAGTCAAGAGGCCCATGGTGACTCTGGACGAGCTGCAGAGATCTACAGCTCAGGTGGGGGAATCTCACCATAGGACAACTATTAGTTGTGCACTGCACAAAGTTGGCCTTTATGGAAGATTGGCAAGAAGAAAGCCATTGTTAACAGCAAAGCATAAGAAGTCCCATTTGCAGTTTGCCACAAGCCATGTGGGAGACACAGCAAACCTGGAAGAAGGTGCTCTGGTCAGATGAGACCAAAATGGAACTTTTTAGCCAAAATGCAAAACGCTATTTGTGGCAGGAAAAATAACACTGCACATCACTCTGAACACACCATCTCCACTGTCAAATATGGTGGTGGCAGCATCATGCTCTGGGGTGCTTCTCTTCAGCAGGGACAGGGAAGCTGTTCAGAGTTGATGGGAAGATGGATGGAGCCAAATACAGGGCAATCTTGGAAGAAAACCTCTTGGAGTCTGCAAAAGACTTGAGACTGGGGCAGAGGTTCATTTTCCAGCAGGACAACGACCCTAAACATAAAGCTAGGGCAACAATGGACTGGTTTAAAACAAAACATATCTGGTCATATCAAGTCATATCAAGTCACCAGAGTATCAAGTGTTCGGTTTCTGGGCACTACCATCACCAACGACTTGAGATGGAGTAAAAACACCACTAAATGCCAAAAGAAGGTGCAGCAACGGCTGTTCTTCCTAAGACAACTCAGGAAGTTTGGTATGCAGCAGGAACTGTTATCAAGCTTCTACACTGCCACCATCGAGTCAATCCTGTGCTCATCTATCATCGTGTGGTATGGTGGAGCCACCACGATCGACAGGTACAGACTACAAAGAGTAATCAAGGCAGCGGAAAGAATCATTGGGTCACCCCTGCCACCTCTGGACCTCCTCCACGCATCCAGATTGAAAACAAGGGCATACAGGATCACGAATGACCCGCACCATCCCGGCAGCCGCTTCTTCAACTGCATGCGCTCGGACCATCGTTACAGGGCTATCTCCACCAAAACCTCCAGGCAAAGGAACTCCTTTTTCCCCCAAGCAGTGCGCCTTCTGAACTCAAGTCACACACACAGAAAAACTAAATAGCACATCTGTGACCCAGGCCTAAATAAATATGTACTTATTCCGACGTTCCGCACATAGTTTTGCACTACAATACCTTAAATTCTTTTGTCTGCACATGTTTTGCTTGCACTAAGTTGTTTTAATGTCTTTGTCTGTTCATCATTGCATGCTTTGCACTACTATGTTTTTGCCGCTTTGTACTATGCTCTATGCCGATGTGTACCACAAACAATTCTGAGTGTGGCAACTGCTGCACTTGGCGAAATAAATCTGATTCTGATTCTGATCTACTGTATGTGTTAGAATGGCCCAGTCAAAGTCCAGACCTAAATCCAATCAAGAATCTGTGGCAAGATCTGAAAACTGCTGTTCACAAATGCTGTCCACCTAATCTGACTGAGCTGGAGCTGTTTTGCAAAGAAGAATGGGCAAAGATTTCACTCTCTAGATGTGCAAAGCCCTAAAAGACTGGCAGCTGTAATTGCAGCAAAAGGTGGTTCTACAAAGTATTGACTCAGGGGGGCGAATAATTACGCACACCCCACTTTGCAGTTATTTTTTTTTTTTTTAAATGTTTGGAATCATGTATGATTTTCGTTCCACTTCTCATGTGTACACCACTTTGTATTGGTCTTTCATGTGGAATTCCAATAACATTGATTTATGTTTGTGGCAGTAATGTGACAAAATGTGGAAAACTTCAAGGGAGCTGAAACCACTGTATATCATGATATCAGGTTTGTTTTAAAGTGGACCTGAACTCTTGCACAGGACAGAAGGAAAACATAGAGACATGCACCCTGTATGTATTTAAAAAGTTTAGGCTGTCTAATCCCACATCGTTTATGTCTAATCACAAGTTGTAATTTGATCTCTCCCTGTGTCACCTGTCATGGCAGATAAGGCAGATAAGCTCATTTGAAAGTACAGGTTGTTAACAATATGTCTGCTTCCATGAAAGCAGGAAGTAGAAATAGTGCATATTTATTTCAGGATTTGTATCGGCTGTAACAAAGAAATGTTTTTCTGTAAAGGTTATTATGCTGTTGCTTATCTTTTAGAGCAGAGAGGAAGTTCTGAGTTCAGGTCCGCTTTAAAGGGACCCTGAACAGAGGTAAAAAAAAGCCAAATCTGGACTTACCTGGGGCATTCCTAAAGCCCACCATAGCCCGCGAGGTCTCTCATAGTGTTGATCGAACAGTGTTTGCCACTGTTCGTTATTCCCCGAATAACGGGGTGTTCGGGTTCTGCTCGAACCTATCTGGTGCTCGGCCGAACAACGGTGGGGCTTCCGCCCAGCTGGGGGGGGGGGGGGGGGGGTAGCGGGCAGGACGGGGTTATTGGGCAAAGCTGCGGGGAGGGAAGTCGGATCTCCCCCTCCCTCACCTGGGTTCCCCGACCTCCGCTCCCCTCCAGCTTTAAAAAGTTAAGTAGCATCGGCTACTATTAAGAGGTAACGGGGGGGGATCACTCACCTCTTCCGCGTTCCAGCGTGTTCCAAGTCTCCAGGTTTATAGAGGGGAAGGTAACAGGCGGCATCATTGTCTATTGATCTATGATTGACCATTACATGCGCGCTAACCTCCTGGGGTTCCCAGTTTATGGGCCCTGTATGTGAGTAATTGTTTTAATATCTACTGCCTTTTAAAGAAATTTTATCTAAATAAATGGGTTACGCTTAGATATTGCCGTTTTTGTTTTCCTATATAAATTCCTGAAACTTTACCTCCATACGGATGTCCACTGTATCTTCACGACGTCTGATGTTCCCTGGACGTTATCTGTGACCTGAGCCCTCTTACAACCTTATAATGTGGGTTGTTGGGAGCTGGTAAGCCTTTTCTAGTTTTGATGTTTGGCGGATACCTACCTCTGAGCATTTGATGTATTGTGGTGAAGAATTTACCATTCCCTACATACAATGACTTTCTAAACCTGCGCTGACCTTTGATGTATAGGTTTATAGAGTCACCAGTAGTGGTGCTCAAATACCCCTTTTTAAAATTCGAGTTTGGTCGAATTCGAATAGTAAATTATTCGAGGTCAGTCGAATATTCGAGTCGAATAAATTTTACTATTCGATTCGACCTCGGACTTCGAGCTCACTATTCGAGTCGGTATTCGAGCTCATTATTCGAGCTGACTATTCGAATTGGCCTTAAATAGCTTCCCAACACTTGTTTTGAGGGTTAATGATGCAAGAAACATATTTTTTTCCAAGTGACAACAGCAAGTGATTATGTGGGGATGTTCCTTTAAAAAAAAAAAAAGGTGAAAAGAGAAGTTGTGTCCAGAATTTTGTTCAGTACTGTATATACTTCTTCTTCTTCTTCTTCTTTATCTTCTATATCTTCTTCTTCTTCTTCTATATCTTCTTCTTCTTCTTCTTCTTCTTCATCTTCTTCTTCTTCTTCTTCATCTTCTTCATCTTCATCTTCTTCATCTTCTTCATCTTCATCTTCTTCATCTTCTTCTTCATCTTCTTCATCTTCTTCATCTTCATCTTCTTCATCTTCTTCTTCATCTTCTTCATCTTCTTCTTCTTCTTCTTCTTCTTCTTCTTCTTCTTCATCTTCTTCTTCATCTTCTTCATCTTCTTCTTCATCTTCTTCATCTTCATCTTCTTCATCTTCTTCTTCATCTTCTTCATCTTCTTCTTCTTCTTCTTATTCATCTTCTTCATCTTCTTCTTCTTCTTCTTCATCTTCTTCATCTTCATCTTCTTCTATATCGTCTTCTTCGTCACTTATTTCTCTTTTCATTTTTTTTTTTTTAAAGAAATGCAGCTATTTTTGAGCGTAACAACAAATAGCTGGTGGCGCACGCATGTTGGAAGCGCCATTGTATGTGCTCCCTGGCAGTGGAAACACACAGACAGCAGGAGGTAAATTTAGCAGCAGGAGGAGGAGGATGAGTGTGTGACAGCATGCAGTCAATGAGGCAGGCAGCGTGACATAATAGCCCTGGTACCTAGCGGTGATACCATGGCTGTAAATAAACACAACAGGAGGTCCCAGACAGCGGTCGTGCAGCCCACATTGTGTCCAATACACAACTGGGACAACACAGTTTTCAACCCGGGCACCTCAGAAAAATTAAACCTTTTTTTGTAATGGTTTTGTAGTTTTGGTTTTACAACCAATTACACAGATATATAGCTATTTTTTGACGTAATAGCTGGTGGCAGAGTGGCAGCAGAAGGTAAATCTGTGTACCCTGGCGGTGGGAAACACAGACAGACAGCAGCAGCAGCAGGAGGAGGAATGGAGGAGAGTAATTATGTGAGCAGCTATTGTTTGACGTAATAGCTGGTGGCAGTGTGGCAGCAGAAGGTAATTCTGTGTACCCTGGCAGTGGGAAACACAGACAGACAGCAGCAGCAGGAGGAATGGAGGAGTAGTGTGAGTGTGGCAGCAGGTAGGCAGCGTGACATAATAGCCCTGGTACCTAGCGGTGATACCAGGGCCGTAAATAAACACAACAGGAGGTCCCAGACAGCGGTCGTGCAGCCCACATTGTGTCCAATACACAACTGGGACAACACAGTTTTCAACCCGGGCACCTCAGAAAAATTAAACCTTTTTTTGTAATGGTTTTGTAGTTTTGGTTTTACAACCAATTACACAGATATATAGCTATTTTTTGACGTAATAGCTGGTGGCAGAGTGGCAGCAGAAGGTAAATCTGTGTACCCTGGCGGTGGGAAACACAGACAGACAGCAGCAGCAGCAGGAGGAGGAATGGAGGAGAGTAATTATGTGAGCAGCTATTGTTTGACGTAATAGCTGGTGGCAGTGTGGCAGCAGAAGGTAATTCTGTGTACCCTGGCAGTGGGAAACACAGACAGACAGCAGCAGCAGGAGGAATGGAGGAGTAGTGTGAGTGTGGCAGCAGGTAGGCAGCGTGACATAATAGCCCTGGTACCTAGCGGTGATACCAGGGCCGTAAATAAACACAACAGGAGGTCCCAGACAGCGGTCGTGCAGCCTACATTGTGTCCAATACACAACTGGGACAACACAGTTTTCAACCCGGGCACCTCAGAAAAATTAAACCTTTTTTTGTAATGGTTTTGTAGTTTTGGTTTTACAACCAATTACACAGATATATAGCTATTTTTTGACGTAATAGCTGGTGGCAGAGTGGCAGCAGAAGGTAAATCTGTGTACCCTGGCGGTGGGAAACACAGACAGACAGCAGCAGCAGCAGGAGGAGGAATGGAGGAGAGTAATTATGTGAGCAGCTATTGTTTGACGTAATAGCTGGTGGCAGTGTGGCAGCAGAAGGTAATTCTGTGTACCCTGGCAGTGGGAAACACAGACAGACAGCAGCAGCAGGAGGAATGGAGGAGTAGTGTGAGTGTGGCAGCAGGTAGGCAGCGTGACATAATAGCCCTGGTACCTAGCGGTGATACCATGGCCGTAAATAAACACAACAGGAGGTCCCAGACAGCGGTCGTGCAGCCCACATTGTGTCCAATACACAACTGGGACAACACAGTTTTCAACCCGGGCACCTCAGAAAAATTAAACCTTTTTTTGTAATGGTTTTGTAGTTTTGGTTTTACAACCAATTACACAGATATATAGCTATTTTTTGACGTAATAGCTGGTGGCAGAGTGGCAGCAGAAGGTAAATCTGTGTACCCTGGCGGTGGGAAACACAGACAGACAGCAGCAGCAGCAGGAGGAGGAATGGAGGAGAGTAATTATGTGAGCAGCTATTGTTTGACGTAATAGCTGGTGGCAGTGTGGCAGCAGAAGGTAATTCTGTGTACCCTGGCAGTGGGAAACACAGACAGACAGCAGCAGCAGGAGGAATGGAGGAGTAGTGTGAGTGTGGCAGCAGGTAGGCAGCGTGACATAATAGCCCTGGTACCTAGCGGTGATACCATGGCTGTAAATAAACACAACAGGAGGTCCCAGACAGCGGTCGTGCAGCCCACATTGTGTCCAATACACAACTGGGACAACACAGTTTTCAACCCGGGCACCTCAGAAAAATTAAACCTTTTTTTTTTTTTAATGGTTTTTTGGTTTTTGGTTTTACAACCAATTTAGCTATTTTTGGACGTAATAGCTGGTGGCAGAGTGGCAGCAGAAGAAGGTAATTCTGTGTACCCTGGCAGTGGGAAACACAGACAGACAGCAGCAGCAGGAGGAGGAATGGAGGAGTAGGCGAGCAGCTATTGTTTGACGTAATAGCTGGTGGCAGAGTGGCAGCAGAAGGTAAATCATCTGTGTACCCTGGCAGTGGGAAACACAGACAGACAGCAGCAGCAGCAGCAGGAGGAGGTATGGAGGAGCAGTGTGAGTGTGGCAGCAGGTAGGCAGCGTGACATAATAGCCCTGGTACCTAGCGGTGATACCAGGGCCGTAAATAAACACAACAGGAGGTCCCAGACAGCGGTCGTGCAGCCCACATTGTGTCCAATACACAACTGGAACAACACAGTTTTCAACCCGGGCACCTCAGAAAAATTAAACCTTTTTTTTTTTTAATGGTTTGTTTGGTTTCGGTTTTGCAACCAATATAGCTATTGTTTGACGTAATAGCTGGTGGCAGAGTGGCAGCAGAAGAAGGTCATTCTGTGTACCCTGGCAGTGGGAAACACAGACAGACAGCAGAAGGGCAGTACACAGCAGCCCACTGTAGGTGTAAAATGTGTGGCTGCAGGCGACGTAATAGTCAAAGTGAACCAGGCTGGCTTAGTGAGCAGGAGCCAGGAGGTGGTAAAGGGTGGTAAGGCACATTAACGATGGTTCCGGCAGCCAGTTCATGTCCCCCTCTCGCCGACAACAGGGGCCAGGAACTCGCCTTCCACCCACGCCTGGTTCATCTTGAGAAACGTCAGTCTGTCCACAGACTTGTGAGACAGACGTGAGCGTTTCTCGGTGACCACGCCACCAGCTGCACTGAAGCAGCGCTCGGACAGCACGCTGGAAGGGGGGCAGGACAGCACTTCCAGGGCGTACTGCGCTAGCTCGCTCCAGATCTCCATGCGCTTGACCCAATACTCCATGGGATCAACAGGGGCATCGCTGTCAAGCCCGCTGTACGACCCCATGTAGTCAGCCACCATGCGGGTCAGGCGCTGGCTGTGACCGGAGGAGGATGCTGCTGCATGCATCTCCTCTCTAGTCACTGCTGCCGGAGCCTCTACAGTCCTGTAGAGCTCGTGGCTGAGAGACAGCAGGTCTGTGGGGCGCTTGCTGCTGCTGGATGCAGGCACCTGCTGCTGCCTCTGTGCTGGCTGCTGGACAGTGGGGGTGGAAGGCTGGGGGAAGGCTTCCTCCAAGCGCTCAACAAGGGCCTGCTGCAAGCTCCTTATTTGTTGCGCTGGGTCTCCTCCTGCAGGCGGCAGGAACTGGCTCAACTTCCCCTTGAGGCGTGGGTCCAACATCATGCTGATCCAGATGTCCTCCCTCTGCTTCATCTGGATCACCCTGGGGTCCCTGCGCAGGCACGCCAGCATGTGCGCTGCCATTGGGAAGAGGCGGGCCACGTCTGCTGGCACATCGACGTCAGTGCTGTCCTCATCCTCCTCCTCTGCCGCCTCATCCTCTCTCCACCCCCGCACCAACTCAGCTGCGCTGTGCTGATCCCCCTCATCAGCAGCCAGGTCAGGGACCTCCACCAAGTCCTCCTCCTCCTCCCCCTCAGAGGTGGACTGCGCAGCTGGTTGCCGCTCCTGCTGGTCCAAGGCTGCCGCTCCCTGTTCCAGCAAACCATCGAGGGCCCTGTTCAGCAGAGAAACCAGGGGCACCCACTCGCAGACCATAGCATGGTCCCTGCTCACCATGTTTGTGGCCTGCAGGAAGGGAGCCAGCACAAAGCACACCTGCTGCATGTGCCTCCAGTCATCATCGGGGACGATGGACGGGATGTTGCTGGTCTTGTCCCTTCTCCGAGCTGCGGAAACAGTGGCCAGGGCAAGGTACTGGTTGACAGCGTGCCTCTGTTCAACCAGACGCTCCAACATCGCCAGGGTGGAGTTCCAGCGAGTCGGAACGTCAATGATCAGCCGATGGCGTGGCAGATCCAGCTCCTTTTGCACGTCTTCCAGGCTCGCACAGGCTGCAGCCGAGCGCCGGAAGTGACGCACAACATTCCTTGCCGTTTCCAGCAGTTCGCCCATCCCCTGGTAGGTGCGCAGGAACTTCTGCACCACCAGGTTCAGCACGTGGGCAAGACAGGAGATGTGGGTCAGGTTTCCCCTGTCTATGGCAGCAACCAGATTGGCCCCATTGTCGGACACCACCTCTCCGACTCTGAGGCCTCTGGGGGTCAGCCAAATCCTCTCCTGCTCCTGGAGTTTGGCCAACACGTGGGCTGCCGTCAGCTTGGTCTTGCCAAGGCTGACCAAGTGCAGCAGCGCTTGGCAGTGGCGGGCCTTCACGCTGCTGCTGAGGCGGGGGGTTTGGCCAGGTGTGGCGGAGGATGGCAGAGGATCGGAGGAACCCGCTGCAGTTCCCCTGACCCTGCGGGGTGGCACCACCCACTGTGTTGCTGCTGCTGCTGCTGCTGTGCCCGCTGCTGCTCTCCCATCCTCACCCCCTTCCACCAAGCTGACCCAGTGGACAGTGAAGGACAGGTAGCGGCCTGTCCCGAAGCGGCTGCTCCAGGAGTCCATGGTGACGTGGACCCTTTCACCAACCGCGTGCTCCAGCCCTCGCTCCACATTGGCCATCACAAAGCGGTGCAGTGCTGGAATGGCCTTGCGGGAGAAAAAGTGTCTGCTGGGGAGCTGCCAGTCTGGGGCTGCACAAGCAAGCAGCGCCCGCATGTCGCTCCCCTCCTGCACAAGCGTGTACGGCAGGAGTTGGGAGCACATGGCCCGTGCCAGCAAGCCGTTCAGCTGCCGCACGCGACGGCTGCTGGGAGGCAGAGCCCTAACCACCCCCTGGAAGGACTCGCTCAAAAGGCTCTGGCGTGGCCTTTTGCTGACACGGGAATCACCAGACACAGCGGAGGAGGCCACTGAGGACTGGCTGCCAGAACAGGCCTCAGTGTCGGCGGCAGGAGTTGCAGAGGGGGGAGGAGCAGTGCGTTTCCGCACTCCTGCTGGTGCTGCTGGAGGAGCAGGAGGGCGGGTGGCTGCTGTTGCTGCTGCTGAAGGCTGTGCAGTGATGGGTGTGGTGCCACTGCCAGCACCAGATGCCTTCAGCCTCTGGAACTCCTCATGCTGGTGGAAATGTTTAGCCGCAAGGTGGTTGATCAGCGAGCTGGTGCTGAACTTTAAGGGGTCTGCACCTCTGCTCAACTTCCGCTGACAGTGGTTGCAAGTGGCGTACTTGCTGTACACAGTGGGCATGGTGAAAAAGCGCCAGATTGGTGACAGAAACATCCCCCTACGGCATGGAAGCGCTGCTGCCTGTCTCCCTGTGGTGGTTGGGGGGGGGGCTTGGGTGCGGCTGGTGGTGGTACTGGCTGATGCTGCTGCTGCTGCTGCTGAGCCTGAGACACCAGCAGGCTGTGGGTCGCTGCCAATGCTTGCAATGATGCGCCTCCTTGCAAGGCCCACAAGCACATCCTCCTCCTCCTCCGAGCTGCTGAGGACGACATCCCCTGGAGGTGGTGGCACCCAGTCTCTGTCTGTCTCCGGGTCATCAACATCATCCTCCCCCTCCTGAAACATGTCCTGCTGGGATGATGACCCCCCAAACTCCTCTCCTGATGCATGGATGGGCTGCTTGACTGTCGCCACAGTCTTGCTGTCCAATCCCTCATCCCCCAAAGTGCCCATCAGCATCTCCTCCTCAAAATCGCCAACAACAGCAGACAATTGACTCATCATGCCTGGGGTCAAAAGAGTGCTGAATGAGAGGTCGGCGACTGACGGTGAACTGGCCTCCTCCCCAGACCCTGCTGGGCGGCTGCTGCGAACAGGGGTGGTGGTGGTGGTGGTGGTGAGGGTGGAGGCCTCGGATGCAGAGCTGATGGCGGGCTGCTCATCCTCCGTCATGAGTTGCACCACAGTGTCTGCATCCTTTTCCTCAATGGGACGTTTCCGACCCGGCTGGAGGAAAATCGGAGCAGGTGCTACACGCTGCTGCTGCTGTGTCTCTGCAGCGTGAGTTGCAGATGCTCCTGCTGGGCGGCGCCCAAGGCGTCCACGGCCAGTGGCTATGGGAGGAATGTTAGCCACTGACGCTGCTGCTGCTGCTGCGGAACTGTGCATGGTGGCGCGCCCGCGGCCGCGGCTTGCCACAATGCTGCTCCCTCTCCTCCTGATTCCCTTGCTGCCCTTCCCCTTGCCCAAACCGCGCTGGCTGCCACTTCCAGACATCTTCAATGTTTTGGGCGTATAGACAAAAGTTTTTTAAAAGGGCGGGTGAAAAGTGGGGTACTTTAATGGAGTGGGTTGGTTGGTGAGGTGACTGAGTGAGTGTCCCCTAGTACAGTAAGTAAGTAGTAACAGTCAGGAAGTACAACTAGCAGTTACAATAATCAGTAGTAATCACAAGTAAATTTAGTGTGTGTACACTCAGACAGTGAGTGCACGCAGGCAGGAGCTAGTAGCCTATGAACACAGTGACTGAGTGTCCTAGACTCCTAGTACAGTAAGAGTAAGTAGTAGCAGTAAGAAGAACTAACTAATTACAATAATCAATCAGCGATCAGAAGGAAATGGAGTGTGGGTGTGTGTACACTCAGACACTGAGTGCACGCACGCAGGAGCTAGTAGCCTATGAACACAGTGACTGAGTGTCCTAGACTCCTAGTACAGTAAGAGTAAGTAATAACAGTAAGTAGAACTAACTAATTACAATAATCAATCAGCGATCAGAAGGAAATGGAGTGTGGGTGTGTGTACACTCAGACAGTGAGTGCACGCACGCAGGAGCTAGTAGCCTATGAACACAGTGACTGAGTGTCCTAGACTCCTAGTACAGTAAGAGTAAGTAGTAACAGTAAGAAGAACTAACTAATTACAATAATCAATCAGCGATCAGAAGGAAATGGAGTGTGGGTGTGTGTACACTCAGACAGTGAGTGCACGCACGCAGGAGCTAGTAGCCTATGAACACAGTGACTGAGTGTCCTAGACTCCTAGTACAGTAAGAGTAAGTAATAACAGTAAGTAGAACTAACTAATTACAATAATCAATCAGCGATCAGAAGGAAATGGAGTGTGGGTGTGTGTACACTCAGACAGTGAGTGCACGCACGCAGGAGCTAGTAGCCTATGAACACAGTGACTGAGTGTCCTAGACTCCTAGTACAGTAAGAGTAAGTAATAACAGTAAGTAGAACTAACTAATTACAATAATCAATCAGCGATCAGAAGGAAATGGAGTGTGGGTGTGTGTACACTCAGACAGTGAGTGCACGCACGCAGGAGCTAGTAGCCTATGAACACAGTGACTGAGTGTCCTAGACTCCTAGTACAGTAAGAGTAAGTAATAACAGTAAGTAGAACTAACTAATTACAATAATCAATCAGCGATCAGAAGGAAATGGAGTGTGGGTGTGTGTACACTCAGACAGTGAGTGCACGCACGCAGGAGCTAGTAGCCTATGAACACAGTGACTGAGTGTCCTAGACTCCTAGTACAGTAAGAGTAAGTAGTAACAGTAAGAAGAACTAACTAATTACAATAATCAATTAGCGATCAGAAGGAAATGGAGTGTGGGTGTGTGTACACTCAGACAGTGAGTGCACGCACGCAGCAGCTAGTAGCCTATGAACACAGTGACTGAGTGTCCTAGACTCCTAGTACAGTAAGAGTAAGTAATAACAGTAAGTAGAACTAACTAATTACAATAATCAATCAGCGATCAGAAGGAAATGGAGTGTGGGTGTGTGTACACTCAGACAGTGAGTGCACGCACGCAGGAGCTAGTAGCCTATGAACACAGTGACTGAGTGTCCTAGACTCCTAGTACAGTAAGAGTAAGTAGTAACAGTAAGAAGAACTAACTAATTACAATAATCAATCAGCGATCAGAAGGAAATGGAGTGTGGGTGTGTGAACACTCAGACAGTGAGTGCACGCAGGCAGGAGCTAGTAGCCTATGAACACAGTGACTGAGTGTCCTAGACTCCTAGTACAGTAAGAGTAAGTAGTAACACCAGTAAGTAGAACTAACTAATTACAATAATCAATCAGCGATCAGAAGGAAATGGAGTGTGGGTGTGTGTACACTCAGACAGTGAGTGCACGCAGGCAGGAGCTAGTAGCCTATGAACACAGTGACTCAGTGTCCTAGACTCCTAGTACAGTAAGAGTGAGTAAGTACAAGTAGTAACAGTAAGTAGAACTAACTAATTACAATAATCAATCAGCGATCAGAAGGAAATAGAGTGTGTGTTGTGTGTGTACACTCAGACAGTGAGTGCGCACACGCAGGAGGTAGTAGTAGCCTATATGAACAGTGACAGTGAGTGTCCCTACGGGTACAGTAAGAGTAAGTAGTAAGTAAGTACAACTAACAATAATCAAACAGTAATGAGAAGGAAATAGAGTGTGTGTACACACAGACAGTGAGTGAGTGCACACACGCAGGAGCTAGCTAGTAGCCTATAAACAGTGACAGTCAGTGAGTGTCCTACTCCTAGTACAGTATAACTACAATACTATTAGTAAAGGACAGCAGAAATACTGGTATAGAATATGAGAGAAATAAACAGAGGACAGCTGCCCACAGAGGCAAGGCCCCCCTGAGGCCTAAACCTGTAAGCTTGCAGCAGCTGCCTGTCTCTAATGTAACACACAAGCTACTAACTAAAATACAATGTCTATCTAACTAACAACAATATAGGTGTATATGGCAGGTGTAGGTGAGCAAAAACGCTAGGTAAATGACCACAATAGAGCACTTGCTAAGCCAAAGCACAAAGGAGCAACTCTCTCTCTGTACAAGTCTCAGGCAAGCATGGAGAAACGGAACATGGCGGCCGCTATTTATAGGGTAGGGGCTGGCCAGGGTCCCCCTCTGTGATTGGCTGCCGTCAGAGGGCCTGGGAGCCCTCTGATTGGCTCTAAGGACATCAATCTGGGCTATGACGCTATTCGAGCTCGGTACCGAGCTCGAATAGCGCCGGGTTGCTCGAATAGCTCGAATAGTGAATGGGCTATTCGAGTGTACTCGGATAGCCCATTCGAATAGCTCCAGCTATTCGGAGCTCGAATACCGAGCTCGAATAGCTGAAAAAGAGCTCGAATATTCGAACTGCTCGAATATTCGAGCTCTGCTGAGCACCACTGGTCACCAGCAGGACCACAGAGGGGACCCAGAAGACACAGAGAGACCTCGCCGGCTACAGGGGGCTGGAAGAAGCCCCAGGTAAATCCAGATTAGCTATTTTGCCGCTGCTCAGGGTGCCTTTAATTGTTTCAAAATTAAAATGGCCTCTGGGTGAAGTAGGCATTGTCACATGAGTAAATCAATGTCCCTAGTGGCACGATTGGCAAATCTCGCCTTATGGTGGCGGCTGGGTATAGATGCAAAAGGATCAGCCCAACATCCCAGCAACAAGCATTTTACAAGACAGTCAGTAGAACTAGGAAACCAATCCTTTCATATTTCTCTTACAGCAGAATTATTTTAAAGGACCACTATTGCGAAAAAACTAGGCAGTTAAAATCTGACAGAACCGACAGGTTTTGGGCCAGTCCATCTCCTCATGGGAGATTCTCAGGGTTTTCTTTGTTTTCAACAGCATTTCCTGAACAGCAGTTTAACTGCCAAAATAGTAAGATACCAGCCAGCCTCCCTACTCACTTGCACACTATTTTGTCAGTTAGACTTTACATTTGCTGTTCAGGAAATGCTTTTGAAAACAAAGAAAAGCCTGAGAATCCCCCATTGAGGAGATGGACTGGCCCAAAACCTGTCAGCTCTGTCATATTTTAACTTCCTATTTTTTTTTTTTTAGATATTGGTCCTTTAAGATTCTTTAGTTCATAAAAGAAAAAAAAATCATTCTATAGCATTGATGATGTTAAAGTTATTTACAAAGTAGTTCATAGTAGTTAACTGCATCTGTGCTCAGGGATAGTAGGGATGATCAAAGGGATGCAAATTCTTCTGAATTTATACAAATCTTTATGCAGATATATGCATTTTGAAAATGGACCAATCAATTTAAACTCCAGGTTTAAATTGAGTGTTTCATTTTCAAGCTGCATATATTTTCATAAAAAAAATGCATACATTTGCATCTACTCACAATTATTTGCATCTCATTGATCATTCCTACTCAGAAGCAGATACTCATTCCAGCCGTATCTTGTGCTCATAGCAGAATGGATGCCCCTATGTACAAAGGTCATACATTATACCTTATTCAATTAAAGAAAGTCTGTAACACCCCCCTCCCCGGGGGATACTTACTTCAGGGGGGAGCCTCTGGGCCCTAATGAGGCTTCGTCCGTTCTCTTCACCATTCGGGATTTAGCGCTGGCAGCCTCCGAACACTGGCGAGATAAATATCTTACCTTCTACAATCCTGCGCAGGCGCAGTTGTGGCTTTCGGGGTCAGATGGAAATAGCTGAGTTCCGCTCTACTGGGCAGTCTGGACCCGATCGGACTTGGCTATTTCGGAAAGCCGCTACTACGCAGGATCACATAAGGTAAATAGTACAGGCGCCTGTGCCACAGCCGACATCTTTGTTGGCTGTATTTTTTTTGTAGGGGAGACAGCGCTGGATCCCTGAGGCTTAGGAGGATCAGGGAAGACTCATTATAGCTAGCTCACAATCTCCAATGTTAATTGACTAATGATGTGATCAGATTGCCCACTTACATGGCATGACATAGGACCACATTTTGCAATGCTATTCCCTAGTACCATTTTTGGAATTTATTGCTCAGAGCAGAGTGAAAGTACACTTACCCGTGTGTAGCAGTGCTCATGCACAAGCATGTGATCAGTTTGATCAGGTGATCGATTCTCAAGGCTTTGATTTGCTGGTCACAGGCATGTCACATTTGTTTCCTGAGTAAGGTAAAGCAGGAATGAACTCACAACATTAATTGAAGATCTGGTACTACTTACCAGAAAGACGGCCTGATTCTGGTAAAGGACTAGAAATAATATGAGAAGAGACAACATGTTGATTTTCTTGTCTTCTATGTGGGAAATGCAGCCTTAAAATGATAGCTCTGTATATATTGTAGGCTGTCTCCACCCGCTCTCCTATTCATAGTTTTTGTCAGCAGTAGTTATATTATCTCTGTTTGCCTAAAGTAATAAAAGATTAACGATGGCTCTAAATTAGAAGTAGTAACAGCTTAATTTTGGAGAATATTTATGCCATATATGAGATATGATTATGTACATGGTAGCAGCCAGACAATCGTGGGAATAACTTCTCTAAGCAGCAGATGTCTGGTGGATGGAAAATTAGTATTAGAAACATTTTTTGGTTTTCCTTTTTTCCCTCCCAGAAGAAGTTGAACAAAGTCATGAAGTCACACGATGTGCAGAGAAGACCTAGTGGCTGCAGTAGGAGCGGAGGAAGGAATCTCTGCTGGAAAAGGTAAGCTCTGTCACTAGCGCAGTGCTGATCTGTGAGTCTGATAAAGGGAAGATGAGCGGGGACAGCCAGGGGAGCACGGAACAGAGCCCCTGGTGGAGGAGGAAGAAAGAAGGCCAAGCCCCCCGCCCTGTTGGAATCATCAGATAATCAACCATTCCCAAGGTGGTTGGGGGTAAGGGGCACAGGAAGGGGGGGACTATAAAAATGTCATGGGGGAGCTATAATTTCACCCCTGATGTGAACGATTGTTTTGCTTTTCTCAGGAGGTGTCCCCATAACACTGTGTACCTTAAAGAGACTCTGTAACAAAATTTTGAGCCTTATTTCTTCTATCCTATAAGTTCCTATTACTGTTCTAATGTGGTCTGTCTTACTGCAGCCTTTCCTACTTGCACTGTCTCTGTAATAAATCTTATCTCCTTTCCTCTGTCGTCTCTGTCGGGCTCAGGCTGGAATGTGTGGAATGCGCAGCACTGCTTGTCATTGGCAGAAGCTATACACACCCTCTCCAAGCTCTGCATGAGTTACACAGTAAGCTGTTCTCAGAGTGGTTAGAAGCCATGTTTTTTGTTTGTAAACACTGCATACAAATGGCAATTACAAGCCAGGATTGCAGCAGGGAGTGGCAGAAACAGCACAGAGGGGCCCAGGAGAACATAAGGAATAGAATGGTATGCTTTTTATTGTAAGGATTTTATAGTACAGATTCTCTTTAAACCTTCCTTACAACTCAACAGTCGATAATCTGTCATGAGGAGTAACACTGTGGAAGTGGCCATGTTCTAAGCACTGCAAGAAACATCAGTACTATCTATAGTAATAATAATTTCATAAAATAAAACTATTCTCATAAATGCTGCCAGGGTGAATTCCCAACACAAAACCGCTTTCATTATCCAAGGATCACAAAGCGTCCAATCACCTGATAAAATGGAAATCCGGATTAGGGAAGTCACCCAACTGCCAATTCCCTGGCATGAGATAATCATTCTGTTGCCAAATAAATATTATCTAACAATTATATAAATGTACAGGAATGATCTGTGTATGAGCTTCAAGGCCTCTCTCCATTGTTTTTGTGATATCTCCACATGTCGGGAAGCATTAGGTAATATGTTAAAGTTTTGTAAGTAAAGAAAAATATGCATAAGTAAATAATCATTGTTGAATAGATGAAAAAGTTATACACTCAGGTACTGTACTTTGTATACAAATCAGATGCAAATTATGTATTAATCACTATTCTAAGAATTCGATTGCAAACTGAAGCCCATGGAGGCAGCTAGCCTGAGGTATACTTATGTTTTTTTTATACATCAGAAGGTAATGGGCGGCTGCACCTGATTGACTACCTGCATAAATGTTCAGAGCTGGAATAACGGGCAGATTACACACCTTTCATTCAAAACAGGTACAGTAAAAGGAGGGTGTTCGCTTCAGCATAAATTGTGCACAAATTATTCCCTACTAGACTCTCCCACGATGATGACGTGCCCCCATGGGAGAGAACTACCCACTAGTCTAAAAGTGAAGCATAATTCAATCACTAATCTAACAGTTAAGAACATAATTCTTAAAGGGGAACTTCAGCCTAAACAAACATACTGTCATTAAGTTACATTAGTTATGTTGATTAGAATAGATAGGTAATATAATTTTTTACCCACCCTGTTTTAAAAGAGCAGGCAAATGTTTGTGATTCATGCGGGCTGCCATCTTTGTCATGGGGGCAGCCATCTTTTTGGTTGAAAGGAGGTGACAGGGAGCATAAGACACAGTTTCAACTGTCCTTTGTCCTGATAACTCCTCCCAACTGCATGCGCTAGGCTTCAAATGTCAAATTCAAAATGTAAAAAAAAAAATTGCGCCAAAACAGCAGAACGAGAACAACAACATCAGAAATCCCATCATGCTTTGCACAGCATCAGGGGAAAAATGCCCGGGCAGTTTTCTTCTGTGCAGCTGAAAATGAGGCTTGTATAAAAGAAACAAAGTTCTGATGCTGTGAAACTGTTAAAGAAACACCATGCCTTTTCAGTGCTGCTGAGTCGATTTTTAGTCTGGAGGTTCACTTTAACTGGTGCTGCTAGCCATAAATGGTATACACATTTGTTCAAAAGGCAGCAAACGATGGGCAGCGCTCCTAGGCTGCAAATGAAACCTACAGAGATGTGCAGATCCCCCCTGGGGCTAAATAATACACACCTTGAATGCAGTTTGCATTCAAATTCTTAGAATAGTGATTAGTACATAATTTGCACCTGAATTGTATTCAGCACCACCTGTGATGACGTGATCGCATGTCATCACAGGGGATGCTGTTACCAATGTGAGCGGCGCCTGGACGTGAAGAAGAGAAGGGCTATGGAGGATCGGTGGCAGAAGGTGAGTTGTAACAGCTATGCCCACTCCCCCCCCTCCACTATGCCTATACTTGGGGCACCTACCTATCTAACCTATACTCGGGGCACCTACCTATCTAACTTATACTCGGGGCACCTACCTATCTAACCTATACTTGGGGCACTGACCTATCTAACCTAAACTCGGGGCACCGACCTATCTAACCTAAACTCGGGGCACCGACCTATCTAACCTAAACTCGGGGCACCAATCTATCTCAACTATACTCAGGGCACCGACCTA
Organism: Hyperolius riggenbachi; assembly: GCF_040937935.1. Classification (NCBI taxonomy): domain Eukaryota; kingdom Metazoa; phylum Chordata; class Amphibia; order Anura; family Hyperoliidae; genus Hyperolius; species Hyperolius riggenbachi. The sequence goes on from NC_090653.1 coordinate 71,135,628, forward strand.
TCTAACCTAAACTCGGGGCACCGACCTATCTAACCTAAACTCGGGGCACCAATCTATCTCAACTATACTCAGGGCACCGACCTATCTAACCAGGGGAGGACTGGGACCTTTTGGCCTGGGGGGAAAACACAACCTAGAGGCCCTTTCACGGCAGCCCTGGCCCACATGCATACATGCTTACATTCTTGTAAGCAAGAGAGAGTGCTTAGCCAGGGCCATTTTTGATCTACTTGGTGCCCCAGGCAAGAAATTCCCGTGTCAGCCCCTAGCCTTATCTAAAGGCTGATTCACGCGCTTAATTGTTTGCGCCAAGTGGGTGGTTGTCCGTATTAATCGAGAATCTAGCATTAATATACAGTAGGTGTTCCCTGATGAAAGCCAAGGTCGCTTTATTGGTTCAGAATACTGAATCTTTAGGAGACAAAGACCAAAGTTCACTGTTACCCCTTACCGCATCCACAAAAACTGCATTGTCGTCCCTCCACCTCCCTCCAAAAAGACACTAGGCAACCAGCATTAGGGCAGTGAAATGTGGCCGTAGGACTTCAATCCTGGTGGGCAACACAAACTGCATTCAACTTGTGCATTTGTCCCCATCTTTAACCAGACTTGCCTCTAGCCCGCTAAATAGCACCATATGGCTTGCAGTAACAGTTATGCAGAGACGTAAGGTGCCCATACGTCACACGATGTATTGGCACATCGACCAAGACACAGACCTCTCTATGATGGGATCTGTTGCCTGCCAATACACCACAAGCTGCCAATGTTGTTCCAGCAACTGCCCATGCAACTACTAGTTGTACAGAGGGCAATGCAGTCTACACACACAATCAACGGAACACTTTTTCTTGACTTGCTGTGTTTAGGGGGAGTAAGTTTAAAAGCAAAACCAGATATGAGACAAATGTAAAAAAAAATATGAATACCTGCATATCCCCCCTCCCCCGCCATGCAGTATACTTATACGCACATACAAACACTATATGCTACAATATTACAATTCAATATTAGATATACCTGTACATTGCATGCAACTTTTTATATTTATCAAAATATTAAAAAAACAGCTAAGTATTGGAGAGTAGGTGAGGCAAGACAGAAAAGTCCTGGAGGTTACATTAGGGTCAGGATGACTGATATTGGATTGAAAAGATAGATATTGGTGAGATGGTGGCATAGCAGTAACACTCCTGTATTGTAGTGCAGAGCTTGAATCTTGGCCAGGACATATTCTGAATCAAGTCTGAATGTTCTCCCACGTTTGTGGAGGTATCATGTTGGCAATATAATTAGTTAACTTGTTTGCCCCCCAGAAAGACTAAACACCTTAGATTGTAGTAGGATTAGATTGTGAGCTCCTCTGAGGACAGTCAGTGACATGACTATGTACTCTGTAAAGTGCTGCAGAAGGTGTCAGTGCTATATAAATACATAATAATAATATGGCAGGGCATTAGACTATGACTATGGTAGGATTAGACTGTGAGCTCCTCTGAGGACAGTCAGTGACATGACTATGTACTCTGTAATGTGCTGCAGCAGATGTCAGTGCTATATAAATACATAATAATAATATGGCAGGACATTAGACTATGACTATGGTAGGATTAGAGTGTGAGCTCCTCTGAGGACAGTCAGTGACATGACTATGTACTCTGTAATGTGCTGCAGGAGATGTCAGTGCTATATAAATACATAATAATAATATGGTAGCACATTAGACTATGACTATGGCAGGATTAGAGTGTGAGCTCCTCTGAGGACAGTCAGTGACTTGAGAGCTGAAGCTCTGACCTGACACGATCACAACTGATCCCCCAACCACCACCACTACAGTTTTATTTATTTATGCTTCATTACATTACTTATAGCAAACATTTCCCCACTGACAGACTACTACCCCAAGGGCCATGACATTTGTGACAGGAGATCACATCGGCAGACTGCAGCTGTGGTCTTTTGTCTTATGTGTTACCAGCCATTGGGGTGGTCTCCTTTAGGAAGGGTAATACATTTTAACTAACAGCAAAGTACATTAAAGGGGGGACTAGAGATGTGACAAAGGGACACTGAGTACCTCCTAACACTGAGGGAAAACTGACAGTAACAAACAATTGGGGACTGCCTGACACAGTGTGTACACAGGCACAATTACTGACTCCAAAAGGGATTAGGACTCAACCCCTCGGGTGACAATTCATGTCTGACTTCTCTACAGACATGTCGGTAGCCTGCAGGCTAGCAATATGTTGTGTTGCTATGTGGGGGTGGGGAAGGTGTGGAGGGCTGAGAGCCTGGTGGAAGATGGAGCAGGAGGGGTAGATAGGAGAATAGGCTCTGTCTGTAATCTGGATGTCTTAACAATGCATCAAGTACACACGCTAACCTTCTCAGGTAGCTTGCTGATTGTGTTTCCTATAAGAGGCAGTCATCCCCCTGAAGCCCCATATACACGCTGGATGAAACTCCACCGAGGTGTCTGAAAACAGCTGCCTCAGCTGAGAATCCTGCGTGTGTATGGCAGTCTCCGACTCCTCTAAGGCAATCCACTGGTGATCCAACCTGGTGGATCTCTCTGGCCGGGAGCATTGTTCCCCCCACTTACCTAGCCTGACGCGCAATGTCACTTCCAGCCTCCTGCATTGCAACAAAACAAATCGTTAGCCTACAGACGAATGACAAGTCTGTCAGCGACGGCCCTGCAATGTCGCCTGAGAGATCATGTAGTGTGCCTAAGGGCTTTAAAGGGCAACTGCAGTGAGAGGTATATGGAGGCTGACATATTAATTTCCTTTTAAGCAAAACCAGTTGTCTGACAGCCCTGCTGATCTATTAGACTGCAATAGTGTCTGAATCAGACCAGAAACAAACATGCAGCTAATCTTGTCAGATCTGACAATGTCAGAAACACCTGATCTGCTGCATGCTTGTTCAGGGGCTAGGGCTAAAAGTATTAGAAGCAAAGGATCAGCAGGACAGCCAGGCAACTGTTATTTTTTTTAAAGGAAGCCTCCATATACCTCTCACTACAGTTGTCCTTTAACAGTGACCTAATCAAGCCTGGTACACATGTATGAGTCGCATGGCAGGGATCGTCATCCAATCCCACATTGCAATGTTGAGGCTGTACAGATGCATTGCTAGCCTGCATGCTAGTGACTTGTTCTGTTACTATTGGGGGGGGGGGGGGGTCTGGGGCTGTAGGATATAACATCATGCGTCATTGGGGAAAGCAATGCTCTCAGCTGAAGAGGGTCAGGGCTGCTGTACACACACTACATTACCAGCAGAGGTGGAAGTTACGGTAACTTTTACCTCTTCTGAATTTTCATCTAACGTGTGTAATGCTATAGTAGGTACCACGACGCAATTTTCTGACAGTTACTCAGATCGATTATTTCCAACATGTGCAATCTGATTTCCAATAGATTTTCCATTCACTTCTATGGAAAATCAATTGGAAATCAGATTGGACATGTTAGAAATAATCAATCGGACATTAAATCGGTCAGAAAATTGTATCATGTGTACCTAGCATAAGGTGAAGTATACTTCACCTCAGAATCCCCTCGGTGTCAAATAAGAAGATTGTGCCTAACTCTGGAGGAGACTGAGGTTCTGAGCATAATCGTTTCAGAAAAACGAGGATCTGAAGTGTGTAGGTCGTTTACTCATTTACAATTCAAAGCACAGCAAATTTGGGAGCAGTCCCTGGGGATTACTAGGGCTGATCAAACTGCAGAAGCTGTAAAGTATGTGAGAAACATGTGTAACCTGACCTCCTGACTACACAGATGTTATCCTATCAGACAGAAGCACAGCTTGTCACCCTGGCTCATCCCAGTGTATTACAAGGAATAGAGGTGACAGTGACCTGTGTCCCTGCACCTTCTGGAAGATGCTGAGACTGGCGGGCCATAAATCAGTAGGAAGCACATGGCGAGTCACTGAGAAGGGAACAGACTCACCAAGTCACGCCTGTGCCGTCCTGCTGGCTGCTTCTCCTGGAGTCCAGTCCCCTGCTCTCTATACACTGGCTCTGCCTGGCATAGCCCTCCTGCAGTAGAAGACTCAACCTCGGCAGGTGCCAGCAGCTGATAATCAGGCACTAGAGGCCAAGAGCAAGTCGGGGCAGCACAGGCACGTTAAGGGGAAGGGGAGGAGCATAAAGGGAGGGTGAAGGAAAGAAATAGTAAAAGGAGTTGTGGGCACTGCAGAGCGGAGTAGCCTGCATACATGCCACACTCACTATCTACTTAGCCTGAGGAGGGGCGGGGAACACAAGAACCAATCAGATACGTAAAAATACTGTACTGGGCAGTGAGCATGTGGTAAAGAATCGAGAGGCGGGGCTAAAATAAGCGGCCGGCGATGCAGAGAGAAGTTTATATTTAGTATTACACTGGCCGGCCCGAATTGTTGTAGGGCAAGCGGCCCGGGGGGAAATTGCCACCCTGCCCCCCGCCCCAGTCCGCCCCTGTATCTAACCTATATTGGGGCATCTACCTATCTAACCTATACTCGGGGACCTACCTATCTAACGTATACTGGGAGCACCTACATATCTAGCCTATACTCGGGGCACCTACCTATCTAACCTACACTGGGGGCATGTACCTATCTAACCTATACTCGGGGCACCTACCTATCTAACCTATACTGGGGGCACCTTCCTATCTAACCTATACTGGAGGCACATACCTACCTAACCTATACTGGAGGCACATATCTACCTAACCTATACTGGGGGCAACTATGCCTGGCTACCTATACTGGGGGGGGGGGCTATAGCTGACTAACTATACTGGGGGCAACTATACCTGGCTAGCCTATACTGCAGGCACTTATATTGTTCTCTACAGAGGGGGGGGGGGGGGGGGGGGGCAGAGCCTGTACTCCACCCTTGCTGTGTGTACAATTTAGCCTAAAAACTTCCCAAACTAAATAATTCATAATTAAGTATTGTAAAATATAGGAAATGTTAATCATTAAGTTACATTCAATAAAGTTCCTCTCAAATTCTAATGATTAACGTTTCCAATATCTTCCAATACTTAATTATGAATTATTTAGTTAAGGAAGTTTTTAGGCTAAATTGCACACACAGCGAGGGTGTACAGGCCCCGCCCCTTCCCCCTCCCCCCCATGGAGAACAATATAGGTGCCCGCAGTATAGGTTAGCCAGGTCTAGTTGCCCCCAGTATAGTTAGCCAGCTATAGCCCCCCCATTATAGGTAGCCAGGCATAGTTGCCCCCAGTATAGGTTAGCTAGGTAGGTGCCACCAGTATAGGGTAGCCCATATAGTGGCCACCAGTATAGGTTAGACTTGCAATTGACTCCCCACCGAGGAAGGAAACTTGCAAAACTGGTCGGGCGGTGTGGACATTAACTGTGTAGCAGCGGTGTCTGACATTTGTTTTATATGCATTAGGGAACCTGTAACATGGACCCAGATATGAGTAAAGGTTTTGAATAACAGGATTTTTTAAATTAAAGACTAATTTTATATGGTGCACACTTTTACTTTTTGATATTCAGTAAAAAAAAAAAAACCTGCACGGTGGGTGGCGGTCCTTGAGGACAAAGTTGGGGAACATTGCTGTAGAGAACTCTTCTGGCACCGACTCAAGATTTTGTCCTGAGCAGAAGAGCATTGAGGGGGCTGTTATCATCAGAGCAAGTGTCTGAAAGCTTACTGCCCCCAGGACACTAAGCTTTATGCCTAATGCGTTGGGTTGGTATCAGGGCCAGACATAGCACTAGGTATGAGCCTAGATGTGCTAGTATGCTGATACATGGCTGTCACAGGTTTGCAAAGCATCCTGGAGCCACACTGATGTCACCACTCCTCAAGTATAGTCCCATCCAGCAATCTATGCTCCCGCAGAGAGCTAATCACTTAGGAAGGTTCATAAGGACGGCTGCCTATCCAGTCCAGCTTTCAATGCTCCCTTGGCAGTGACCAGGCATGCTCACATGTACCCAAATTTGATTCGAGTACATTCGACTTTGGGTCTGTGGCAAATTCGGATTCGAATTTCGATCACGACCACCAAATTTGATTCGAATTCGGTTCGTAATCGTGTTCATGACTACGGGAAATATTCATGTTCGAGAATTTGGTAGGCCTTTTTTTTTAAAGGAAAATCACCTTTAAATAGTTGTAATAAAAAAAATAAATACAAATGGACCCTGGCGGTGGGAGGTTAAATACAGCAGCAGCAGGAGGAGTGACGTGTGGCAGCAGGCAATGTAGTAGGCCGTGGCACTTAGCGTTGGTACCACGGCTGTAATAATAAACACCATACAGCAGGAGGTTCCGGACAGCAGCAGTCGTGAAGCCCACATTGTGTCCAATGCACAACTGGGACAGCACAGTTTTCAACCCAGACACCTCAGATTTTTTTTTACAACAGTGTATAGCTGTTGTAGTGGCGTAATCGATAGTGGGGCATGGCAGCAGCGCATAATTCTGTGTACCCTGACGGCGGGAACACAGACAGCAGAAGGTTAAATACAGCAGCAGCAGGAGCAGCAGGAGGAGGAGTGACGTGTGGCAGCAGGCAATGTAACAGGCCATGGCACCTAGCGTTGGTAGCATGGCTGTAAATAAACACCATACAGCAGGAGGTTCTGGACAGCAGTCGTGAAGCCCTCATTGTGTCCAATGCACAACTGGGATAACAGTGTATAGCTATTGTAGTGGCATAATAGATAGTGGCACATGGCAGCAGCACACAATTCTGTGGATCCTGGCGGTGGGAACACAGACAGCAGGAGGATAAATACAGCAGGAGGAGGAGGAGTGACGTTTGGCAGCAGGCAATGTATCTGTGGACCCTAGCGGTGGGAACACAGACAGCAGGAGGATAAAAATTTGTGCTGCGTAATATGTTGCCGCTTTATAAATACAGTAAATAAATAAATAAATACAGCAGCAGAAGGAGGAGGAGTGACGTTTGGCAGCAGGCAACGTATTCTGTGAACCCTGGTGGTGGGAAAACAGACAGCAGGAGAATAAATACAGCAGGAGGAGGAGAGACATTTGGCAGCAGGCAATGTATTCTGTGGACCCTAGTGGTGGGAACACAGACAGCAGGAGGATAAAAATCCGTGCTGCGTAATATGTTGGCGCTTTATAAATAAATAAATAAATACAGAAGCAGGAGGAGGAGGAGTGACGTTTGGCAGCAGGCAATGTATTCTGTGGACCCTATTGGTGGGAACACAGACAGCAGGAGGATAAAAATCCGCGCTGCGTAATATGTTGGCGCTTTATAAATACAATAAATAAATAAATGAATAGATACAGCAACAGGAGGAGGAGGAGTGACGTTTGGCAGCAGGCAATGTATTCTGTGGACCCTGGCGGTGGGAACACAGACAGCAGAAGGATAAATACAGCAGGAGGAGGAAGAGGAGGAGTGACGTTTGGCAGCAGGCAATGTATTCTGTCGACCCTAGTAGTGGGAACACAGAAGGATAAAAATCCGTGCTGCGTAATATGTTGGCGCTTTATAAATACAATAAATAAATACAGCAGCAGGAGGAGGAGGAGTGACGTTTGGCAGCAGGCAATGTATTCTGTGGACCCTAGTGGTGGGAACACAGACAGCAGGATCCTAAATACAGCAGCAGCAGGAGGAGGAGTGACGTGTGGCAGCAGGCATGTCACGGGCCATGGTACCTAGCGTTAGTACCACAGCAACTAAAGAAAAACCAGGCCAAATTATCTGGACCCTGGGACTGAAGGTTTATGTCAAACAATAATTCCCAGGCACCTCATGTCCTCCTCTCGCCGACAACAGGTGCCAGGAACATGCCTTCAATCCAGGCCTGGTTTATCTTCAAATCTCCATACCCTCTGGGGACAGACGAGAGCGCTTCTCGGTGACCACACCACCGGCCGCACTGAAGCACCTCGCGGACAGCATGCTGGAAAGGGGGCAAGACAAACCAGCCCCGTTTCTATGAGCGTGCGACACGTGCCATCGCCCGGGGCGCTTTATTTTGCGGCAGGAGGGGGGCGCAGGTGCGGGAGGAACAGACATAATAGTTACAACTCACCTTCTTCAGCCGTTCCCCCGCAGTTTGAATGTCTTTCCTCTCCCGGCGTCCGTCGCCTGGTAACAGCGCCCCCTGTGATGACGTACCACATGTCATCACAGGGAGCGCTGTTACTGAGACAGATGCCGGGAAAGGAAGGACATTGAAGCAGCGTGAGTTCGGCGGAAGGAGGTGAGTTGTAACTATTATCAGGGCAGGCAGAAGATTGCTTGGGGCGGGTGGGGAGCCGCTGGCAACATTTCTTATTAGCACATAGCCGACAGAGTCCGCAGTTCTGTCTGTTCCCAGCCGCCAGCTTTGCACACTGCAACTTGTCCTTGAGTGTGCAGCCAGCTGCCAGCGGGTGGCTACAGATGAGTCACGGACAAGATCAGCTGATGGGAACGCACAGGCCAGACATAAGAAGAAGAATCAGTGACTGCTGCTACTAGACGGAAGTCTCTATGCTGCTGGGGCTGCCAGTGCCACAGATCAGAAACCCACAGGGGACAGGCATAGAGTGAGATCTCCGTGCACAAATGAGAAGAACCACAGCAGCTACAGTATATTTCCTGGAGGGAAGAGAGAGAGAAAGCACGGCGGGGGAGGGAGAGAGTGATCAGCTGATTAGTTCAGCTGATCGGGACTGGAGCTCACATGGACACGGGGAGAAGCAGGGCCCCGTATGCAGCCTATCACAGTGCACAGAAGACAGGCATAACGATGCAGGAAACTGGATGATCTGATTCCTGACAGGGGATACCTTCTGTGGCTCCATGCTTGTGAGTAGCTGTTGTGACTGTATGCTTGAGAGTGCACCCTCCCCCCTTTCTCCAAAGAAGCATTTGTTCCCCTCAGCATGTAGTCCCACTCCATAGAGGCACTCAAGTTACCAGCATGCCCCTCCTGTTCACAGAGGCACCACTGCCCCCAGCATGCCCCTCCTGCACTATAGGGTCACCATACCTCCCAGCAAGAACCACCTCTCTATATACAGGCACTACAGTTCCAAGCATGTCCTTCCTCCTCCATATAGTATTGAGTTGTCCCTTAGGGCTGGCTGGAGGACCTCCTGGTCTCCCCCCCCTCCCAAAGTGATTAGTGGCCCCCTGGAGCCTCTGCTGCATATTCGCAGAAGAGCACACTTAACTGTACAGCTTGCTTCTCTGTGATTTATCCTCCTTCATCTCTCTGACCCAGTGACACATGAATGCAGTCCACTGCAAATACAGGGGCCCTGGGGAACCACTATTCACATTTGAGGGGACCTGGCAGCCAGCTCTGGGGGACAACCCAATACTATATGGAGACTGGGAGGCATGCTGGAAACTACGGTGCCTCTGGAAGGGAAGTAGCATCATGGGAGCTGTGGTGCCTCTGTGGAGGGGTAGGGGCATTTTGGCAGCTGTATTGCCTCTATAGAGGGGGGCATGCTGTGAGCTGTTGAAGGTTTGCCCTTAAGTACAAAATGGTCTTGGCTAGCCCCTTTAATTTCTACCCTTACCTGGCTAACTTATTCACTCTGACCACCCCCTCAGTTCTGGCTGCCCCACTCTATCCTTTTTTTCCTAACTCCTACCTCACTGATATCTCCTCGCCCTGACCACCTCTTTAGTTACTGCTCCTCTCCACCCTTACAAGCCCCCCCCCCAAACCCCGCTCGGTGTGTATGGATCTATTGTTTTTGGGGGGGAGGGGGGGATTGTATCCGGCCCTGACTATTATGTCCGCATCCCCAGCTGCTGCGCTCCTCTCCTGCCACCATACCTAACTAACCTAAACTGCGGGAACCTACCTATTTAACCTAAACTGCGGGAACCTACCTATTTAACCTATACTGCGGGAACCTACCTATTTAATCTATACTGCGGGAACCTACCTATTTAATCTATACTGCGGGCACCTACCTATCTAACCTATACTGCGGGCACCTACCTAACTAACCTATACTGCGGCAACCTACCTAACTAACCTATACTGCGGCAACCTACCTAAGTAACCTATACTGCGGGAAACCTACCTAACTAACCTGTACTGCGGGAACCTACCTAACTAACCTATACTGCGGGAACCTACCTAACTAACCTATACTGCGGGGACCTACCTATCTAACCTAAACTGCAGGAACCTACCTATCTAACCCATACTGGGGGAACCTACCTATCTAACCCATACTGGGGGAACCTACCTATCTAACCTATACTGCGGGCACCTACCTATCTTACCCATACTGGTAGCAACTATTTGGGCTACCCTATACTGGAGGCACCTACGTAGCTAACCTATACTGGGGGCACCGACCTATCTAACCTATACTGGGGGCAACTACCTATCTAACCTATAATGGGGCAACTATACAGGCTACCCTATACTGGAGGCACCTACGTAGCTAACCTATACTGCGGGAACCTATGCCTGGCTCCATGGGGGGGCATTTTTTACACCCTCGAGCTGGGTGAAATTGAGCCTAGAAACTGCCCTGAGACAAACCTTCCAGGGTGTACTGCGCCAGCTCACTCCAGATGTGCAAGCGCTCCACCTAGTACTCCATGGGGTCCACAGGCTCCTCGCTGTCGGTGTCAAGCCCACTGAAGGACCCCATGTAGTCGGCCACCATCCGGGTCATGCGCTGGCTGTGACTTTGAGAGAAGGTGGCTGCTGCACGCACCTCCTCTCTCGGCCGCTCAACCGTCAGGTAGATCGCCTTCGTCAATGACAGCAGGTCTCCTGGGTGCCTGAAGCTGCTGCTGTCCGCAGGCACTGGCTGCTCTGCTGGCTGTACAGGGACAGAGGGGGTGGAAGGCTGGGGGAAGGCTTCCTCCAGTCGCCGAACAAGGATCTCCTGCAACTCCCTTGTTCGCTGCTCACGGTCTCCAGCAGGCAGAAACTGAGTCACCCTCCCCCTCAGCCGTGGGTCCAAGACCATGCTGATGCAGGCATCCTCCCTCGCATCTGCTTAACCCTGGGGTCTGTGCGCAGGCACCGCAGCATGTGCCTTGCCATGTTGAACAGGGTGGTGCGTCCACCAGAGACATCAGGGTCAGTGGCCTCAAGGTCGCTGTCCTCCTCCTATGGCCCCTGAGCCTCTTCCTCCTCTCTCCACCCTGTCACCAGTGCTGCTGCGCTCCGCTGTTCCCCCTCAACAGCAACATCCAGCAACTCCAACTCCTCCTCCTCCTCCAACAACTCAAATTCCTCTCCCACATCCATCAAATCACCCAGTGCCCTGTCCAGCAGACAAACATAGGGCACCCACTGGCAGAGGGATGCCCGTTCCTCACTCACCAGGTTGGTTCCCTGCAGGAAGGGAGCCAACACCAAGCAGACCTGCTGCATCTGCCCCTACTGCGCGTTGGAGATGAGCTGAAGTTTGGTGTTGCCGGTGACAGTGGCATCATATATGTAGCAGTGGACAGCCCTCTTCTGCTCAACCAGCCGCTCCAACATCGCCAGGGTGGAGTTCCAGCGAGTTGGCACATCAATGACAAGGCGGTGTCGTGGCAAGCCCTCGCTCTGCTGGATGGTTGCCAGGTTTGCTGCGGCAGCAGCTGAGCGGCAGAAAATGCACACAATTTTCCGAGCCGCTTCCAAAAGCTCCTCCATCCCCTGGTGGGTGCGCATGAACCTCTGTACCACCAAGATGAGGATGTGGGCCAAGCCGGGGACTTGGGCCAACTGTCCCCTGCTGATGGTAGCCAGCAGGTTTGCCGCATTGTCGGACACCACCAATCCGACTCTCAGGCCTCTGTGGGTCAGCCACGTCTTCTCCTGCTCCCTCAGGTAGTGGAGCACGTTGGCTGCTGTCAAGCTGTTCTTCCCCAGGCTTCTCATCTCCAGCAGTGCTTGGCAGTGGCGGGCTTAACGCTCCTTTGGATGTGCGGTCGCTTGGCGGTGGGAGATGCTGCTTCTCCCCTGGCACCACATAGTGGGCGACTGGTGCTGCTGCTGCTGCCGCTGATGCGCCCAAGGATGGACCTGCTGCTTCCTCGCTGGCGCATTCCACCAGGCTGACCCAGTGAGCCGTGAAGGACAAGTAGCGGTCTGCCCCAAAGCGGCTGCTCCACGAATCCATAGTTATGTGGATCCGCTCACTCACAGCATGATCGAGCGAGCAGCCCTTATTCGCCATAGCGAATCGATGGAGTGCTGGGATCGCCCTGCGGGAGAAGTAGTGGTGGCTGGGGATTTGCCACTCCGGGATCCCAAACTGCAGCAGCGCTCTCATGTCACTCCCCTCCTGCACAAAGGAGTATGGCAGGAGCTGGGAGCACATGGCCCGGGCAAGCAACCCGTTCAGCACCCGGATGCGCCTGTTGGTGGGAGGCAGCTCCTTGGTCACACCGGTAAATGACTCGCTGAGCAGGGTCTGGTGGCGTTTGCCTGCACGGGATGAAGAGGAGGTCTCTGTGGAGGGAGCTGATGAGGCCACTGAGGACTGGCTGCCCGGGGGGGGGGGGGGGGGGAACAGGGAGTTGCTGTGCTCATGCTGATGCTGCTGGAAGAGCAGAAGGGTGGGATGTGTATGAAACTGTAAGAAACTATATGTTTCTATCGGCAACACACCTTCATTCCCGGCACCAGCAACTCATTAGTAAGAGCTGCAAACACGACTCATCACAGCACACAGCATAGGAGATAGAACTTCTTTTAGGCATCTTGCAAGTTCCAAAGAGTTTATTCAGTAAACAGATATACAGATATAGTTTGTTACACCTTAGCCAAGCAGATTCTTCTTTAAGTTCATTTGCGTTACAGCTTCTTGATTACCTTCCCGCTGAAGGGTAATAAGGTCATCTTCTGTCTATACTACGTTACATCTAGACTACCTATGTACAGCATACATTATATCAGATTGCATACATAAAGGAAAGTAATTAGGGTTCCAGTCAGTAGATAGAGAGCGTGAAAATAAGAGTACGCTCCTTTGGCCCATCATGAACCTTAAAGAGAATCTGTATTGTTAAAGACGCACAAAAGTAAACATACCAGTGCGTTAGGGGACATCTCCTATTACCCTCTGACACAATTTCGCCGCTCCTCGCCGCATTAAAAGTGGTTAAAAACAGTTTTAAAAAGTTTGTTTATAAACAAACAAAATGGCCACCAAAACAGGAAGTAGGTTGATGTACAGTATGTCCACACATAGAAAATACATCCATACACAAGCAGGCTGTATACAGCCTTCCTTTTGAATTTCAAGAGATCATTTGTGTGTTTCTTTCCCCCTGTTCTCATGCACTGAAGTTTCAGGCTGCTTGTTTCTTCCTGCAAATAGCTTTGCCCTTGTCTGTAATACTTCAGTATGTGAAAGCCCAGCCAGCTCAGAGGACGATTTATCCAGCTTGTAAAAGATAAGAGAGAAGAGAGAAGCTGCTCTAATCCTAAATAATACACAGGCAGTGTGCATAGAGGGGCCTGGAAGGAGGAGTTCATAGCAGAACCACAACACTGAAGAACTTGGCAGCCTTCCAGACACAGGCCGACAAGTCTGACAGGGGAAAGATACATTGATTTATTACAGAGACAGAGATAGTATAAAGTGCTGCAGTAAGCCAGAACACATTAGAATAGCTTTTTGAACTTGTAGGATGATAAAAAACAGGATGCAATTTTTGTTACGGAGTCTCTTTAATACAGACCAGGAAAGAGTGAATTGTGACCTCATCTGAGCCATCCCCCAAAACCTACTATTGGCTCAGACCCCTCGTGGTGTCATAATACCCACCTACTTGATTAATATTCTATGATCCCTGTCATGGACGGTTGCGGAACCGCAGACGTGTCCTGGAACCGCCCGTGAAGAAAAAGCGATCACACTTGATTCTCTGCATCGATAACGCTTCAGATCAATAGAATCTGGGTTGATTGTGTAAGAGGATCTACAGTCTTTTCTTAGCTGAGAGAATCTCTGTAAAAGCCTGGGGGGAGGTGTTAATTAGCTTGGACATATTCCCTGTGGAAGGCAGAATAACATGGAGGCATGAATTCTCTTTTCTGTTCTGGGAACCAGGTGACACCTAGCTGATCTCATGTAGATGTTAATTAACCAAAGGGTGATAAGGAGGCCTAGGTTCAGCCAGGCAGGCTACGAAACCCCGGGAGGTCTTGACACCTTGCTCCCTGGTAAGGATCAAAGGGAAGCCAGCTGCTAGCAGCTAGCACACATCCTGAATAACCTGAGTCTCATAGCATAATCCATAACTTCCCAGATCTGTCATATTTCTGGGGTTCCTGAGATGGCAGTTTCGCCAAACGTGGGGGAAGTATAGCATGAGTCCCGGTGCTGGTTCTGAGGAAGTTTCAGAACATTCTGAGGTAAAGACTGCCAGTTAGGCAGTTTGAAAGTGCCCTGATGATACCACAGGGGTCCCACCCCTCATGTCTGGTATCAGGGCGCTGGGTAAATCGAGACAGACCTGAAAATGTTAATAAATCTGCCCTGACCTGTACCGTTCTGTGAGATAGAGCCCATGTATGGTTAGATATGATTTCTGGTCCCCAGGACAAGGGGAGGGCTCATCTCATCTTCTAAGGGGGTGTGTGGCTCCCCGCCCTCACTCCCTCCTACTGAATCAGGGGCATAAGAATGGCAGAGGACCCAAACTCAGTGTCCTCCACCCTGAAACATCATCTTGATCTTATTTGTGCCAGCTTGAGGATATGCTGGCATCCACCTGGTCTGAACTCTGAACTTTGATTGAAACCAAGAACTTTACAAGTTTTCCCACTAAAGTACATCTTTCCAGGAACTAAGTATTTTTTCTCCCTTCTTTTATTTTTCATACTGGCTATTACTGTTTTAATAATTGTTGATTTTAATAATTGTCTGTATATATTAATTATTTATATTGCTTTCAATAAACCGACGCTATCGTCAGTTGTTGTTCTAGCTACCCTACTATTTAGCACGCACAGAACTGATCCCGGGTCTCTGAAGAGACGCTACTATTGGTTGAAGTTGGCTAGACAGAATAGAGTGTGTTTAACCGTTTTTATTCGCAGGACTAATCAGTCAGCGGGCTCCTCGGGCCCATGGTAACCGAGGTGGTGGCAGTTATACCCTGAATTAGTGTGTGTTTTGTAATTACCGTACCTCACAGGCTCCCTTGTGGTTTGTCTGCGGCCAATTCCCCAACGGTTCCTGCGCATTGACTGCGACCAGAGTTCGCATGATCCGTGCGCTGGCACCGTTTGGAAGGCAATTTGCGGTCTGACCAAAGGGCCTCCTGTGACAATCCCTTTTCCCTACATACAGGAATGTTCTGTTTATTAAATATTGGCCTCTGTTTTCCCCTTTGCAGTCTGAAAGTCTGTACATTTAAACAGATAGTGTCCCTGTCCTTCGGACAATCTGCTTCTGGTAAAGGTCTTCATAATTTCTCTTCGAGAAATTATGCTTAAAGAGACCCTGTGCAAATCAAGCCTTTCAACTAACTCAGTTCAAATAACTGAGGCCTACATATAATACTTAAATTATAACAGGATGCTGCTGCTGCTGCTGAAGTCTGTGCAGTGGCTGTCTGGCACTGACCACTGCCTGCGCCACTGTCCTTCACCTTCATAAACACACTGTACTCATCAAAATGTTTGGTCTGTAAGTGGATCTGCAGGCACGAGGTACTCAACTTGTTGAGATCGCGACCTCTGCTCAAACTGACACCGCAACTGTGGCAAATTGCACGGGTCTTGTCCACTTTGCACTTAGTGAAGAACCGCCAGATGGTGGATTTCAACTTGCCCTTGGAGCTTGAGGGCTGGAGATTTTGTTTTCCTTTGGAGGGTTTGCTGCGGGTGGTGGTAGCGGCTGAAGCAGCAGACTGTGGCTCCTGCCTTCCACGCCCTGTGCTGCCCGACTTGCTGCTGCTGCACCTCTGCACGCCTCCTCCTCCTCTGATGACGAGCTGCCTTAAAGCAAGTGTTCTGGTGGTACTGGTGGCACATAGGAAGGATCCAGCTGCACATCATCATTATTATCCCCAAACATCTTCTGTGAGCCCACCTCAACCAACTCCTCTACCCCAACATCCCCGGTCACGTCCCTTCTCCTCAGCGCCAACAACAAACTGCTTCACCTCTAACTCCTTCTCCTCCTTGCATGTCCACGTCATGTCCACCTCACACTGCTCCAAGACATCCCTGTAAACGCTCGCAATCCCTGGGGTGAAGAAAGAGCTCACTGAGGGCAGGCTGGTCGCTGGGGTCGTCATGACTTCAAGCGGTGGTGGAGGCCTGCTGCGGACCGGAGTGCTGGTGGTGGTGGCACTGGTCTCGCTGGTGCTGGAGGTCTGGCTGGAAACGGTGGCTTGCTGCTCCACCATCATTTCCACCACAGCCGGCACCTGACTGTCCGAAATGGGCTGGGGGCGACGACCCATCTCAAAAATGGGCGCAACACGCTAATAATAGCGTAATAAACTAACAGTAGAAATTAAGTAAACTAGTAGTAGTAGTAGAAGTGGTAGTAGTAGTAGTACGCAACTAACTATAATCCCTAGTGTAGTACACGATAACTAAGTCGTGTGGCAGACAGTGACAATTAAAGTCGGTCACACACAGACGCAATCAATAGGGTCGGGCAGATGACAGTCACAGATCACAACAGATGTTTGCGGGCCTGTGAAGTAACTATTACACAGTACAGAAGCTAATAAACTAACAGTAGAAATTAAGTAAACTAGTAGTAGTAGAAGTGGTAGTAATAGTAGTACGCAACTAACTATAATCCCTAGTGTAGTACACGATAACTAAGTCGTGTGGCAGATAGTGAGTGACAATTAAAGTCGGTCACTCACACACAGACGCAATCAATAGGGTCGGGCAGATGACAGTCACAGATCACAACAGATGTTTGCTGGCCTGTGAAGTAACTATTACACAGTACAGAAGCTAATAAACTAACAGTAGAAATTAAGTAAACTAGTAGTAGTAGTAGAAGTGGTAGTAATAGTAGTACGCAACTAACTATAATCCCTAGTGTAGTACACGATAACTAAGTCGTGTGGCAGATAGTGAGTGACAATTAAAGTCGGTCACTCACACACAGACGCAATCAATAGGGTCGGGCAGATGACAGTCACAGATCACAACAAATGCTTGCTGGCTTGTGAAGTAACTATTACACAGTACAGAAGCTAATAAACTAACAGTAGAAATTAAGTAAACTAGTGGTAGTAGAAGTGGTAGTAGTAGAAGTGGTAGTGGTAGTAGTAGTAGTAGTACCCAGATGACAGTCACAGATCACAACAGATACTTGCTGGCCTGTGAAGTAACTATTACACAGTACAGAAGCCAACAAACTAACAGTAGAAATTAAGTAAACTAGTAGTAGTAGAAGTGATAGTAGTAGAAGTGGTAGTGGTAGTAGTAGTAGTACGCAGATGACAGTCACAGATCACAACAGGTGCTTGCTGGCCTGTACACAGTCAGTAACTAACACAGTACTGAAGCTAATAAACTCACAGACTACAGTACAGATTAACTAAATTAGTACACAACTACCTATAATCCCTAACCTACCTAAGCTAGTAGTAGGCTAAGGCTGCCCTAGGCTAGCAGGCCTAGCCTGCACACAGACTAACACTAGCCTAGCACAGTATACAGTATACACTAGCTGACTAAAAACAGTCAAATTACTAGCTAACTATAAATGAGTATAATAGAAGTGTTCAGAAGGTGTTTAGGAAGCAAAACGCTAGGTTTAGCACAAGAAGCACTTGCTCAGACACGCAGCAGCACTGGAGATACTCTCAGTACGGCGCTCAGTCACACGCAAGGATGGGCTGCGCAACATGGCCGCCGCCTTATATAGAGGAGGGGAGGGCCAGGCTCCCCTCCTCTGATTGGTTGCTAGGGTTGCTATGGCCTTGGCTGGAGGAGTTCTGATTGGCCCAATGACGTCATCCCTGAATACCGAAGCCGAACCCGTGATCACCGCGTCATCTGGCCGAATTCAAGTGCGCCAATTCGGGAACCGTGCGAATGCAAATTCGGCATTAGCATTGGGCTTCGGCTTCGACTTCGGCAAACATGAAAAATACCTGAAAAATCCGGGTACATGCGAATTCGAGAGTCCTGATGAGCACCCCTGGCAGTGAACAGCCTGGCTATGTGCATGTAGCATAGAGATCTGAATGGGAAGTTCCATCCAGTCTCCCCTTTCCTTTCCATCTCTCTATGTACCAGAGCAGTGATGTCAACATGGATCCAATATGGTGACTGCAGGCACACCGGCCAATGTAAGAAGGAGGAAGGTAATGTGTAGCCTGGCCAGAGACAAGGGATATCAAGCACACTTGTGGTGCAGTTCAGTGGGCGAAACCACATTTGTGTGTCAAGATTTGCAGACTCGGCAGAGGGTGGAGGTTAGAATGTCAAAACTTCTGTGACTTTTGGATCCAGAGATGCAGGGGTCAAGTCCTGCGTGGACGCGGGTGAACGGCGTCCACCCACTTTTTCTTCAGAGTAGAACGCCGTTCACCCTGGCTGGTGTGGAGGGGAGCAGCGCAGAGAAGGCGAGCTATGGGGACAGTGGGGATGGGCGGACATCCCCCCCCCATCCCTCACCTTCGTGCTCCCCTTCCTGCCTCTCCCCTCCAGCGTTTTGAAATGTCGGGTCCGGCGGCGAAAGTGGGTGGAGACTTTCCGCCTTCTTCCAGCCGCAAGGGACGCTCCGCTCTGTGTGCGGCTAGAAGACCAGACTAGCCGCACACAGAGCGGAGTGTCCCTTGCGGCTGGAACGAGGTAAGTCTCCGCCCACTTTCGCCGTCGGGCCCGACACTTAACAACACTGGAGGGGAGAGGCAGGAAGGGGAGCACGAAGGTGAGGGATGGGGGGGGGGGGGAGATGTCCGCCCATCCCCACTGTCCCCATAGCTCGCCTTCTCTGCTCTGCTCCCTCCGGGTGGGGGCACACCTGGCTACCTGGGCACATATACCCCTGCCTACATATACTGGGAACATATACCCCTGGCTACATATACTGGGGACATATACCCCTGGCTACCTGGGCACATATACCCCTGCCTACATATACTGGGGACATATACAGCTGCCTACATATACTGGGCACATATACCCCTGCCTACATATACTGGGGACATATACACCTGCCTACATATACTGGGGACATATACCCCTGCCTACATATACTGAGGACATATACCCCTGGCTACCTGGGCACATATACCCCTGCCTACATATACTGGGGACATATACACCTGCCTACATATACTGGGCACATATACCCCTGCCTACATATACTGGGGACATATACACCTGCCTACATATACTGGGCACATATACCCCTGCCTACATATACTGGGCATATATACCCCTGGCTACATATACTGGGCATATATACCCCTGGCAACATATACTGGGCATATATACCCCTGGCTACATGTACTGGGCATATATACCCCTGGCGACATATACTGGGCACATATACCCCTTCCTACATATACTGGGCATATATACCCCTGGCTACATATACTGGGCACATATACCCCTGGCTATATATACTGGGCACATATACCCTGCCCTGACTACATATACTGGGGACATATCCCACTGGCTACATATACTGGGCACATATACCCCTGGCTACATATACTAGGCAACTATACCTCTGGCTACATATACTGGGGACTACTATACTCATGGCTACGTATACTGGGGACACCTATAGACCTGGCTACCTGGGGGTACCTATTTTGGGGGAACTGCTGTCAGAGTATCTGCATTTTTGTGGAACCGCTGTTATGTATTTTGGGGAACAGCTGCCAGATTATGTGTATGTTAGGGGAACGGCTGCTGCCAGATTACGTGTATTTTGGGGAACTGCTGCCAGATTGTGTATGTTTGGGGGACCACTACTGCCAGATTATATGTCCTTTGGGTGTTATGTGTATTTTGGGTGATCCGCTGCCATGTTTCGCGTATTTTGGGGACAGGGCCGTTTCTTGCCCCGTTCAGCCGGTTCTGCTGAACGGGGCGCCGATGAGTGACAGATTGGGGGGCGCCAGGACGTCCCTGTGGCCGCCGCCACTGCTCCCCCTCCCTCCCTCCTGGCGCCTCACTCAGACCTCGATCAGGCGGCGACCAATCGTGCGGGCGCTAGGACCCAGCGCCCGCACTATGCGGAAGTGACATCACTTCCGCATATAGAGCGGTTGCGTCCGGCGCCCGCCGGTACTGGTCGGGTCGCCGCTGATCCTGAGGTCTGCAAGGTAAGGGGGGAGCGGGAGCGGCGGCTGGGGGCTCCCTGTCACTTACTGCTCAAACGGGCTCCCTGTCACTCACTTCCTAAAGGTACTCCCTGTCACTCACTTCCTAAAGGGGCTCCCTGTCACTCACTTCCTAAAGGGGCTCCCTGTCACTCACTTCCTAAAGGGGCTCCCTGTCACTCACTTCCTAAAGGGGCTCCCTGTCACTCACTTCCTAAAGGGGCTCCCTGTCACTCACTTCCTAAAGGGGCTCCCTGTCACTCACTTCCTAAAGGGGCTCCCTGTCACTCACTTCCTAAAGGTACTCCCTGTCACTCACTTCCTAAAGGGGCTCCCTGTCACTCACTTCCTAAAGGTACTCCCTGTCACTCACTTCCTAAAGGGGCTCCCTGTCACTCACTTCCTAAAGGGGCTCCCTGTCACTCACTTCCTAAAGGGGCTCCCTGTCACTCACTTCCTAAAGGGGCTCCCTGTCACTCACTTCCTAAAGGTACTCCCTGTCACTCACTTCCTAAAGGTACTCCCTGTCACTCACTTCCTAAAGGTACTCCCTGTCACTCACTTCCTAAAGGGGCTCCCTGTCACTCACTTCCTAAAGGGGCTCCCTGTCACTCACTTCCTAAAGGTACTCCCTGTCACTCACTTCCTAAAGGGGCTCCCTGTCACTCACTTCCTAAAGGGGCTCCCTGTCACTCACTTCCTAAAGGTACTCCCTGTCACTCACTTCCTAAAGGGGCTCCCTGTCACTCACTTCCTAAAGGTACTCCCTGTCACTCACTTCCTAAAGGGGCTCCCTGTCACTCACTTCCTAAAGGGGCTCCCTGTCACTCACTTCCTAAAGGGGCTCCCTGTCACTCACTTCCTAAAGGTACTCCCTGTCACTCACTTCCTAAAGGTACTCCCTGTCACTCACTTCCTAAAGGTACTCCCTGTCACTCACTTCCTAAAGGGGCTCCCTGTCACTCACTTCCTAAAGGGGCTCCCTGTCACTCACTTCCTAAAGGTACTCCCTGTCACTCACTTCCTAAAGGGGCTCCCTGTCACTCACTTCCTAAAGGTACTCCCTGTCACTCACTTCCTAAAGGGGCTCCCTGTCACTCACTTCCTAAAGGGGCTCCCTGTCACTCACTTCCTAAAGGTACTCCCTGTCACTCACTTCCTAAAGGGGCTCCCTGTCACTCACTCACTTCCTAAAGGGGCTCCCTGTCACTCACTCACTTCCTAAAGGGGCTCCCTGTCACTCACTCACTTCCTAAAGGGGCTCCCTGTCACTCACTCACTTCCTAAAGGGGCTCCCTGTCACTCACTCACTTCCTAAAGGGGCTCCCTGTCACTCACTCACTTCCTAAAGGGGCTCCCTGTCACTCACTCACTTCTTAAAGGGGCTCCCTGTCACTCACTCACTTCCTAAAGGGGCTCCCTGTCACTCACTCACTTCCTAAAGGGGCTCCCTGTCACTCACTCACTTCCTAAAGGGGCTCCCTGTCACTCACTTCCTAAAGGGGCTCCCTGTCACTCACTGCCTAAAGGGGCTCCCTGTCACTCACTGCCTAAAGGGGCTCCCTGTCACTCACTGCCTAAAGGGGCTCCCTGTCACTTACTGCCTAAAGGGGCTCCCTGTCACTCACTGCCTAAAGGGGCTCCCTGTCACTCACTGCCTAAAGGGGCTCCCTGTCACTCACTGCCTAATGGGGGTCCAGGCTGGCTACATGTACTGGGGAAACTGGCTGTTTGTCATTATGTGCATTTACTGGTGAAAAGCTGTCTCTTATTATGTGCATTTACTGGTGAAAAGCAGTCTCTTATTATGTGCATTTACTGGTAAAAAGCAGTCTCTTATTATGTGCATTTACTGGTAAAAAGCAGTCTCTTATTATGTGCATTTACTGGTGAAAAGCTGTCTCTTATGTGCATTTACTGGTGAAAAGCGGTCTCTTATGTGCATTTACTGGTGAAAAGCGGTCTCTTATGTGCATTTACTGGTGAAAAGCGGTTTCTTATTATGTGCATTTACTGGTGAAACGCTGTCTCTTATGTGCATTTAGTGGGGAAATTTTGTCAGTAAAAATAATCTTTTGTCAGTAAATTTTTAGGTATTTGTCAGTAAAAAATAACGTGAAAGGTTGGCAACACTGGCAGGCTGCGCGGCGCAACGCGAAAGATACAGGCAGCCCACCTCACGCTTGGGCTTGGCGGGGGGAGGAGCCGACGACAGCGAGCGAGAGTACGGTGGCCGCAGGCAGCCATAAATACGCAGTGTGTGACTGCGTCGCACTCGCAGAGCCTCTCAACCTGAGTCAGTCCAGAGACTAGCAGACTGCCAGGCAGTCAAAGCCAGCCAGGAGCAAGCCCATGGAAGAGGGGTAGGAATGGGGTACCACATGCATGCGTAAGGAGGTGGAAGGTGTGGGTGTGATTAGGCAGGACATGGGTGTGGTTATGTGGTTGGGCGCGGTTAATTTAACCACTCCCATAGGCGCCAGAGAAAATCTTGCTGCCAGGTGCCAGGCACCCCAGGCTCACCCCTGTGTGCAGCAGCAGTGTGCGGCGGAGCCCAGCCCCAGAAGGTGGAGTCTTTTTGGCCAGTTGGACTCGGGCTCCTCGCTGCCACTGCTGCTAGTGGGTGCCTTGGCCCTTGCTGCCGCTGCCCGCTAGCACCTCCATGGTCCCCTGCCCGGACCCCCACCGTTCCTGGCCCGGCGCCTTCTTCCAGTTCCACCTGCCATGAGATGGACCTCATGGTAAGTAGGCAGTAAGGCAGGCAGTCTATGTACAGCACTGCCTCTCTCTTTCTGATGTGGCTGCTGGGGGAGGGGGGCGCTCTTTTTGCCCTGGGCTGGTGGTCAGAACCCACCATGGTGATGGTCTAACAGTGTGACTCCCTGGCTGGGGGTAGGGGGGCACTCTTTTTGCCCTGGGCTGGTGGTCAGAGTCTGACCACCAACCAGCCCAGGGCAAAAAGAGTACCCCCCTTCCCCAGCCAGGGAGTCACAGTCAGACCATGGTGGGCTCTGACCACCAGCCCAGGGCAAAAAGAGCACCCCCCCTACCACCCACAGCCAGGGAGTCAAAGTCAGACCATGGTGGTCTGACGGTCAAACCACCATGGTCTGACTGTGACTCCCTGGCTAGGGGGGGAGAGGGTCACACTTTTTTTCCCTGGACAGGTGGTCAGACCACCATACTGTGACTCCCTGGCTAGGGGGCGGAGGGGGTCACTCTTTTTTTTCCCTGGGCAGGTGGTCAGACGCAGAGTAAAAAAATTAAAAATAAAATAAAAATGGTGAGTTGGTTTCAAGAAGCCTTTTGACATGATTTCACTTAGCAGCTTTGATTGGGGGGGGGGGGGGGGGGGGCAATTTTTTGACTCTCGAACTGGGTGAAATTTAGCCTAGAAACTGCCCTGTTTGGGGAACTGGGAAATTATGTGTATGTTGGTGGAACTGCTGCTGCCACATTGTCTATTTTGGGGGAACCACTTCCATATTATCTGTATTTTGGAGGAACTTCTACCAGATTATGTGTCTTTTTGGTGAAATGCTGTCAGATTACATCTATTTTTGGGGGATACACTACGGCAGAGCTCAAACTTCCTCGGCAGACCTTTTACATCACTGCTAAGGTCATGTATATTTGGCCCCACCCATGACCACACCCACGGTATGCTTGACCACGCCCATTTTTTGGCACGCCGCGCGGAATTCTCCAAGTGAGTCCACTCACTTCTTTTCCCAGGACTAGACCCCTGCAGAGATGTAAACCTGGCCCTGATAAGAAGAACATTGAAATGGGTGCAAGATGCATCCTGTTTAAAAGGGCACCCACTATGCAAACTGTGGCTGTGAATTTGTAGCCACAGGGACCTTTTTACATAGGATGCCTCATAAAGCAGGGGGTTAAGGTCAAGCACCTACGGAGGAGTGAGAGAGGTAAGGGTTAGGTGCTGGGGTGGTTAAGATTAGTTGCCTATGGAGGGGGAGAGTAAGGATAGTCTCCCACCAAGGGTTGGTTATGGTTAGGCATCCACTAGGGGAGGGTTCTATGTGAGAATAGGGAGAGGTTAGGTCATAGTAAAATATTGGTAATTTTATAAATTACCAATATTTTATTATATGAATGAAGTAGCTGAATATCAGTAATTCATCTATATTCTATATTCATATCCTGCACCTTTTTCAAATGTACGTCTGTTAAGAGGCACAGAAATGGTGAAGCACACTTTTTAAATTTTTTAAAAAGAAAACAAACAATATTAAAGATGAATTGCCCTTCTATGGCCAAACTACCGGTGGCACCTTAGCGCTCTTTTTGAATGTAAGTGTCTCTAGACAATCCAGAGACTTCCCATGTCTTCCTCAATACAACCACGACTGGCTAGGACCCTCTTCCTGCTTATGGGCGAGGAATTCCGTGCTGCTGCATAGGTGCAGCCATACCATAACCTGTGCAGTGTGGCCGTGCTTGTAGGTCAGTGGTCCTCAAACTAAGGCCTGCGGGCCGAATGTGGCCCCCCAAGGCTTTTTCAAATGACCCCAAACACATAATGTATAACTTATAGATGCAGCCCACTGCACCATTAAATATTGGCGGCCCACATATAGAATAGCAGTGCTGGCACCACCTATCCACATACTGTAGAAGCCAGTGAGCAGTCATTCACTGGCTTCCAATCTAATTCTGCATCAGGTGATACTGCTGTCACCTGGGTATGCTTCACTGTCTGGTGCACAAAGATGTTCTTTGGGCACCACATGACTTTATGGCTGCTGCTGGGAGTTGTCCTCCGGGCATGATTGGGGGAATCAATACCTAGATTCAATGTAATGTTTTTCAACATCATTTTATGTATGTTCTGGCCCCCCAGCAGTCTGAATTATATTGGCCTGGCCCTTGACCGAAAAAGTTTGGGGACCCCTGTTGTAGGTGGAGGGAAGAGCAGCCATCAAAACATATTGGACAATCCCTTGCTGGGTATGTTCACAGGAACCCGGTGCAGAAAGGTGGCTTCCCTTTTTTCTTGGGGAAGGTACAGGTTAATTTTAAAGTGGAATGAAACCCAGCATTTCTTCTTTACTCTAAAAAAGTATTTACAGCATATTATATAAAACCAGCATTTTTTTTTTTTACTAGAACAGCATTCAGAGGGTTACACACAGGACTTAAAAGTTCAGTGCAGAGAAATCTGGATGCATCCGAAGTGGAGATAATGTTATCTTGTGTTTACTTAATTGTATCAAGAGAGGAATGTGACACATTTTCTCACTGTGCAGAAGCTCCTGGACACAGACAGACACTCAAAGCATTTCTGCCTTCAATACATAATGAATA
Organism: Hyperolius riggenbachi; assembly: GCF_040937935.1. Classification (NCBI taxonomy): domain Eukaryota; kingdom Metazoa; phylum Chordata; class Amphibia; order Anura; family Hyperoliidae; genus Hyperolius; species Hyperolius riggenbachi. The sequence goes on from NC_090653.1 coordinate 71,161,230, forward strand.
AAACCAGTTATGAATAAAAAGCAAAGTCATCTCTCAAAGCAAAAAACTGTACTTTTGGGAACTTGTAATTTCTAAATGAATAATAATACTTATGCACAAATGCAAACATGATAACTGTATGGCATAAAACAAGTAGGAAAACATGTTTTTATTGAATATTATGTCAGGGTTTTATACCGCTTTAAGTCAGAACCACATTTTTAGAAAGGCCACATAGACTGTGAACAATGTAAAAGTGATTCACGTAATTGAGCTGCACATGGAGAGGGGGGGAAGCTGAAAATGGAATAGGAAGGATATACTGTACACATGGGCTGCACATGGCAAAATGGGATGCTATGTAGGGAAGACTCAGAGCTTCTGTACCAGAAAGGTGGTGGGGTGGTGTGAGCAAATGTATTATCACATCACCATAATGTTAATTGCGAAACAATATAACTGCATGAGTATTGCAGACCCATGAATTCAATTTACAACAGATACTGTCATTTTACTCCGCTGAAACAGAATAACACTTTTTTTTTAAATGCTGTGTTTTATTATTTGATCACTCTAAAGATATTACAATTATGAAAACTTTAATTAATAAAATGTAAATATGTGATGACAAGTATATTTTAAATTACATTTTGCTAAGTTTTTTCTTATGAGGTTCTAATTGGATTCAGAGTACATAAGAACAGTAGCACTCAGTCTTTTCTATGTTGTGATAGTAATTTCTCTATATTGTGATAGTAATTCCTCTGTTGTAATAGTAATTTCTCTATGTTGTGGTAGTATTTTTTCTCTATGTTGTGAAAGTAACTTCTCTATATTGTGAGGGTTATTTTTTTCTGTGTTGTGATAGCAATTTTTTGTATGTTGTGATAGTATTTTCTCTATGCTGTGATAGTAATTCTTCTGTTGAAATAGTAATTTCTCTATGTTGTGGTAGTATTTTCTCTATGTTGTGATAGTAATTTCTCTATGTTGTGATGGTTATTTTTTCTGTGTTGTGATAGCATTTTTTTCTATGTTGTGATAGTTAGTCTTGGATACTAAAGTGTGTCATTGTGCTGGATCCTAATTTTGTAGATGTTATGGGTGTGTCAGAATGGGGGTAGTTTCCAAAATAATCTAATAGCATAATTATAGTTTAACAACTTCCCAATGATTTGATTGAATCATCTTATTTTTCATCTCAGCCCACAACTGAATAAAAGTCAATATCATTTAGGCAAACTGGAAGATAGGCAAAACTTGTTTTGTGTGTGTGTTGAACAAAATACTGGATTGAGTTCTCTGGAATCTTATTTATGTCGGTAATTAGCACTGCTAAAGAGATTTTCCCCCATTTTCCCTCTTTGCCTGGCATTTCTGCTGATCTCTTTGGCTGCAGCAGTGTCAGGATCACACACCTGAAACAAGCATGCAGTTTAATCTTGTCATATTTTTGTCAGCAACACCTAATCTACATATGCTTCTTAAGGGTCTATAGCTAAAAGTATTAGAGACAGAAGATCCGCAGAACGGCCAGGCAATAAGCATTGTTTAAAATGAAATAAATATGGCAGCCTCTATATCCCTCTCATATCAGGTTCCCTTTAAACTAATCTTCCTGAACCATTATCATCACGTTTTTTCATGTTTCTTCAAAAATGGCAGGTGAATTGATGTGGAAGATTTCCTTAAAGTGGTCTAACACCCAGCATTTCAACTTTTCTTTAAAAGGTTGCTTACAGCTTAGAAACGATTATGCCAGATTTTTTTTTTTTTGCAGAAATTCACTGAATGGATTAAACATGACATTTTAGTGCTGCATTTAGCTAGAAATCCTCCTCTGTGCTTAGGTTTAGTTACAAATGTATCTATTTACTTACAAAGTAATAAACAAACACTGCTCTGAGAGAACAAAGAATCCCTGGCAGGCTTTTCAGAGGTCTAATTGCATTCCAAACAAAGATACATTTGTAACTAAAGATAAGAACGGATGCAGATTCCTAGTTAAATCCAACACTAAAATGTCATGTTTAACCCATTCAGTGAATTTCTGCTTAAAAAAAAATCTGGCATAATAATTTCTAAGCTGCAAGCAATCTTTTAAAGCAAAGTTGTAATGCTGGGTGTTAAACCGCTTTAAACTGAGATGTCTTAAAGGACCACTATTGGGAAAACTTTAAAATTTAAAATAAATGAAAACACTTAATTAAAAAGTATATTTCTTACTAAAATGTGCTATTAATGATTTTTCTCCTATGCTGCTGTTACTTACAGTAGGTAGTAGAAATCTGACAGAACTGATAAGTTTTGGACTAGCCAATCTCCTCATGTTGGATTCTCAGGGTTTTATTCATTTTCAAAAGCGCTTAGTGAATGGCAGTTGCTCAGACCAACTGCCAGAATAGTATAGTGTGCACAAAGGTTTGTTGGAGAAAGGGGGGTGGGTGGATCCTGCATCTTTATATAAATCTTCTCCAGGGATTGCTTTTGTAAATAATAAATTCAATATTGAGAATCCTCCAAGAAGAGATGGATTATTCAAAAACTGTCAGTTGTGACACATTTCTACTATTATTAGTGAGAGAAACATAGGAAAAAAGTAATTTATAGCTTATTTTACTATTTTTTCGCTATACTGGTCCTTTAATGTACCTGTGAAAATAGATGAATATCTGACACCTTTTAGTGGACCATGTGGACAGGTTTGAGGAACATTAAGTTATAGCACACTATATTAGACTGGTTCTGTAATCTAAGGATTCTTTTTTGCCGTAAATGTGAGATAATAGGTGACCAGGAAGCCATCATTGTACATGTAAAGCATATGGTCATTTGGGTTGTAGGACAGACTATGCATAGTCCCAGCCATTTTCTCCACTAAAATACTGAGATGCCCTTCCTTTCCAGTATTGGTGTCATACATGTAGAAGATTTCCTCTGTCTTTGTATTGTATGTTCTAGTTGCATACAAGACTCCACAGGCCATGAAGGCATTGCTAATTCCAGGCTTGTAGATCGAGGTAGTCCAAGTCTGCTTCACCTCCAGTGTAGTAGCATCTATTTGGCTAATGATAATTTTCCCACCCATTTCCTCGGTAGCATATAGGACCCAAAGACCATCTTCATCAGCAGCCAAGTCGATGTCTTGATAAGATGTAGAAGAATAGGAGAAGCGATTATTGAAAGTGGCATCCTTGAGAGCCACCTGCTCCAATACATCAGTATTGAGGTTATATTTGCATATATTCCTAGTGTTGGAGCAATTGTAGTACATGCCGTTGTTGAACATGATCATTCCACCTCCTTGTCCAAATCTGTTAGAAGGGAGTCTTTTATAAGTATTGTGTTTGTAGATCAGCAGATCGTTGTAAGAGGCATAGAGGTATATATATTCCATTATGCGTCCATCAGTGTTAAGAGGGGCAACCCAGAACCGATTCTGATCAGCTTTTAACTTTGAGTCTTTTCCCCAACCTCCATATTTGTAGCCTGACCCAAACAAATTCTGTTGAACTAGATAGGGTTTGCTGATATTCGAAATGGGTCCATGGTTACAAGAACCTGTGCAACATAACAAGAAGTGTTACAAAATAATGCAAAAATGTCACACAATGTAAAACAGAAATGCCAGTAATATAATCAAAGAGAAGTTAGAGAACGTCTGTTATGACGTCTGTCATAAGGAACATAAGGTATTAAAACCCCCTTTGTTACCGCCACTCAACACAAAATTTTAGTAATTAATGTATTTTCCATTAATATATCGTTGTAAAATATTGTATAGTGCAGTTCTTTACAGTGTACACAGAATCATTCATATCTCTCACTGTTCTTTAGAGGGGTTCAAGATCTGATATGCCTACTGCAATGTAGGCCAGTCTGAAAGGAGCATGGTTTTGGAGAGAATCTAGGACACTGGCAGGAAACCCATGCAAGTGCAGGGAGAACATGCTGAAGAAATCCTTGGTTAGGATCAACCTTGCTGCAAGGCAAGAGTGCTAACCACTAACATACCAACCTGATATACTTTTTTTTGCAGGTCTTTGGAAACAGCACTGAGGATTATATACTATTGTTTGATGTCCTTTTGGAGAAAGGTATCTGTGACAGCTTGATTTACTCTACGACTGTGAAGCCCTTGTATCGATTTGCTTTCTTTTACTCCAATGACTATGTAGACATTGCTGTTGTTTGGTTGTTCTTTGACACACCTGATGGACTCCACATTCCCCTAATATGTAGAGGGTTGGTTGTCTCCTATACATTTACTTTAAGCATTAGCCTGTGGTGTCCTGACCCTTCACTTCTTGTTACATACCATAGTCTCCCGGAGGAAGGGCTGGCACATTAGGTCTAGTATGGTTCTGCTGACATTCCTCCAGGCGTTTCTGTAAAGCTGCAACCTATCGTCGGATCACCAAAACATTGTTCTTATCATAGATCTCCAGCTGGCCAACTATGATGGAAATGTTATGGATCTACAACAGAAAAAGGGAAAGCTGGTGAAATGGTGTACACATGTGCATGTTTGATGTTCTTATAGAAATCAATGAAGAGAATTCACATACTGCCCTTGGCAAATTGCCTTATAGAGTATGACCTTCTACAATTAGGCATGGTCCTCCCTGTCAGTACAATCAATTTAATGTTCCCCAGCTAAGAATTGATCTTATCTGCCCTGCTTGGGAGGATGGTGCCAAGACAGTGGTGGGACAGATCTTACAGAGCACCAGAAATCTAGGAAGTGCTAGGGGAGAGATTGGGCACAAGAAAGCTGTGACACAGGGGCGTAACTACAGTGGAGCAGTCCCTGCAACTGCAGGGGGCCCCAGAGCTGTAAGGGGGACTCTTCTACACTTCTTTTTTTCTGATAAATGGGTCCATTCTTCAGATCAGGTGTTTCTGTGGCTACACTTGTTATGGGTGTGAGTGTTAAAAAGTCTATGTGAGGAAACGCGGAAAAGCCGCCGTCTCTCGAGGTGAGGCGGCTGTTTCCGCGTCCAGCATGGCGTCACAACGCGGAAAAAACGCTGCATGCCGCATGGGCAGTGCGGCGGAATCCGCATTGGTAACGGCGGAATCCACATCAGAGGCGACCCCCGCATTAGATACATTGCAAAACAGTACTGGTGTGGCTGGGACTGATAGTCCACCAAGATTTAGACTTACACGCGCGCGAGCACAGAGGCAGAGTTTAAATAGCAGTTAGAAGGGTGTCGGCTGACCAGCTGGGTCAGCTGACAAATTCCACTGCTCCCATTGGACCAGCAATTAGGGAGGTCCTGGAAAGGTCCTAGAGTATATATACTGCTGGTTGTTCACTTGCTCCTTGTCTGGCGTTGCGTTCACATATGTGGGAGCACCCAGATCCGTAGTCAGATCCGTTAGTGTGCCGGGACCAGCTGGAGCTGTAATCCTACACTAAGCTAGATTCTGTTGATAGCTAAAGTACTAGTTTGATTGTGATTATCTGTTATGACTTTTGCCTGCCTTGACTATCCTCCTGAACTCTGATCTTGCACCTCGATATTTCTGATACTCTGTTGCCGAACCCCGGCTCGTTCCTTGACTCTGCTTCTGCCTCCTGATTTTGTACCCCGATATTTCTGATACCCCGTTGCTGAACCCTGCCTGTACTTTGACTCTGCCTTTGCCTCCTGATCCTGTACTTTATCTGTCCGTGTGTGTACGACCTGGCTTGTCCGACCTCGAGAACCGACCTTACCGTAGAGGCGGTTCCTCGCTCTGTTAGCGATCCTTTCTCCTGAGGGTCACTTTCAGATATCCCTTCCTACTGTCAGACTGACTCCTCCCGTCTTGGAGAGCTCAGGTCTACGGAAGGAATCTGTGCAGTACTCCTTACTGCATTGAGGCCTTGTCCTCTTAGTGTTACAGTTACACCAAACACTACACTCTACTCGGGTGATCAGAGGTTAGTTTGTATATCGGATTATCGGTGAGACTGCAGTTCACTTATAATCTGGTATATATCTGTATTTCCGGTGATACTGCAGATCGCCGGTAATCAGATACTCTCTGCGCCCACCGATCGTTACAGAACGCCAGACCAAAAAACAAAATGGACGCAAACACTGGTCGTCTGGGTATGCTTGCCACTTCGGTGGATAACCTCCATCAAGCACTGGGCCAGCACAAAGCTTTGATTGATGCCCTTTCAGGCTCTGTGCAAACCCTCCAGACGTCAGTTGATTCAGTGCGATCCCCTCCTAGTGATGACATACGTATGCCTGTACCTGATAAATTTTCCGGCCACAAGTCTGACTTCCGGAATTTCAAGAGTAGAGTGTTGTCATACTTCGAGTTAAGACCCCCATCCTCGGGGACTGAGACCCAACGGGTCATTTTCATTAAAACACTGTTAACTGGTGATTCCCAGTCCTGGGCATACAACCTGTCCCCCACTAATTTAGCTCTGACCTCAGTCGAGGAATTTTTTAAGGCTATGGCCGTAATATACGACGACCCTGACCTTGCGGCAACTTCAGAGCGGAAGCTCAAACTTTTGCGGCAAGGCAGAGGGTCGGTCGAGGATTACGCAGCAGAATTTCGTAGGTGGTCTGTTACCGCCAGATTCGACAATTTTGCTCTGATGGATTATTTTCTATCTGGGTTGTCGGAGGAGGTCTCTGATTTGATGCTAACCTTACCCGAGCCCACAACAGTCGATGAGGCCATATCATCGGCCATCAGAGTCGATCGTCGACTACGCCATCAGAGGCAGACTAGGGGCAGTCACCGGGTCAGGGTGACTTCGTATGTGGCACCTTCTGGTACGCCCGCAGTAACGGCATCTCCACCGGTGTCACCCTCTCCAGCCTCACCACCACCCGAACCCATGCAAATTGGTCGATCAAGATTGACCCAGGTGGAACGTAGGCGGAGAATAACAGAACAACTGTGCCTGTATTGTGCAGAAGCAGGGCACAGGGTGCGAAACTGCCCTAACAAGTCGGGAAACGGGTCTGCCTAGGAGTAGTGGGGGGTGACACCCTAGGCACTTCATTCTCACCCCAAAAAGAGAAGAAGTTACTTCTCCCCTGTACTATTACGTGGGATGATAAGTCTGTGGACACTGAAGCTTTTATTGACTCTGGCTCAGCGGCCAATTTTATGAACCTTGAATTTGCTCGGGAGTTGGGTATTCCTCTCACTCCAGTAAGTCCCCCCATTCAGGTCACGGCAGTAGACGATTCCCCGCTGCAACGGGATCGTCCCCTGTCTCAGACTCCGCAGGTGAGGGTCACGATAGGGGTATTGCATGGGGAACAGCTACAGTTTTTCGTTTTGAACATGTCAACCTCCACTATTATCTTAGGCATGCCTTGGTTACAGGCCCACTCTCCACAAATCGACTGGGCCACGGGTCAGGTAACCAGATGGTCTGATCATTGTCACCAACAGTGTCTAGGAAAGGTGACATTGGGTCAGACCAAGGTGTACGTGGAGGGTGTTCCCGAGGTGTATTCCGATTTTTCTGATGTCTTTTGTCCCAAGTCTGCTGATCAATTACCTCCTCATCGCCCGTTCGATTGCCCCATTGATCTCCGTGCTGGTTGTATGCCCCCTAGGGGTCACCTGTATAACTTGTCCGGTCCCGAGAAGTTGGCCATGCAGGAGTACATTCGTGACAACCTGGCCAAGGGGTTTATTCGGCCCTCTCGGTCACCTGCTGGGGCCGGTTTCTTTTTCGTTAAGAAAAAAGACGGGGGTCTTCGACCTTGTATCGACTACCGAGGTCTCAATAAAATCACGGTGAAGAATCGCTATCCATTACCATTGATAGACGACTTATTCACGCAGGTCACGACTGCAAAGATCTTTTCTAAGTTAGATCTGAGGGGGGCATACAACCTAATCCGCATTACAAGGGGCGATGAATGGAAGACGGCCTTTAACACACCCGACGGGCATTACGAATACTTGGTGATGCCCTTCGGGTTGTGCAATGCGCCCGCCGTCTTCCAGGAACTAATCAATGAGGTATTCCGGGAGGTATTGGGTAAATTCGTACTGGTATACCTCGATGATATATTAATTTATTCCAATAACCTCCCCGAACACAGGGTCCATGTGAAATTTGTCCTAAACAAATTAAGACAGCATAGACTCTACGCCAAGTTAGAAAAGTGTATTTTTGAGGTGACATCCGTCACGTTTCTGGGGTATGTGATTTCTACCTCAGGTCTGTCAATGGACCCTGCTAAAGTCACAGCTGTCCTAGAATAGCCGCAACCTGTGGGCCTGAAAGCCCTCCAGAGATTCCTGGGTTTTGCAAATTATTATAGGAGGTTTATAAAAGGGTACTCCACGATCATTGCACCCCTTACCAGTCTCACAAAAAAGGGGGCAGATACTACCCACTGGTCTCCGGAGGCTCAGAATGCATTTTCTAGTCTGAAAAAATTGTTTTGTTCCGCACCAATCCTGAGACATGTCGACACCGCTTATCCGTTCATTGTTGAGGTCGATGCCTCGGAGGTCGGGGTAGGGGCTGTGCTGTCTCAGCGATCAGGGTTACAGGGAAGACTACACCCCTGTGCGTACTTTTCCCGTAGGTTCTCTCCGGCGGAGAGAAACTACGATATAGGCAACAGAGAGCTCCTGGCCATTAAATTGGCATTTGAGGAGTGGCGCCACTGGTTGGGGGGGGCAGAGCACACGATCACTGTTTACACCGACCACAAGAACTTGGAGTACATCGAGGGGGCTAAGAGGCTTAGTCCCCGTCAGGCCCGGTGGTCCTTGTTTTTTACGAGATTCAGGTTTATAATCACATACACTCCAGGTAGCAAAAACATCAAGGCAGATGCCCTCTCCAGGTGTTTCGAACCTGAGACAGCACAGCCTTCCACTCCTGAATCCATCCTTCCGCAGAAACTGGTGTTAGCCGCCACGGAGTCTTGGGAAGAGTGGACAGAGATCTTGGGTCCCTTTCAGCAGGAGGTTCCTGAAGGGAAACCCGAAGGGGTCTTGTTCATACCACTACCATTCCGGTTACAGGTTCTGCAACTCTTTCACGCCCATAAGAATGCTGGTCATCCTGGAGCTGCCAGAACGCAGGATCTGATTGCCAGGTGTGCTTGGTGGCCTTCCTTGGCAACAGATTGCAAGGAGTATGTTAGGGAGTGTGCGGTGTGCGCCCAGAGTAAGCCCTCCCGGCTGGCACCTGTAGGAAGGTTGCAGCCCTTGCCCACCCCGAGTGAGCCATGGACCCACTTGTCCATGGATTTTGTGGGGGAATTGCCCAGGTCTGAAGGCATGTCGGTCATTTGGGTGGTAGTCGACCGGTTTAGCAAAATGGCCCATTTTGTGCCCCTGAAAGGACTCCCCTCGGCTCAAGAACTGGCTGAATTGTTTATCATTCACATCTTCCGGCTGCATGGCATTCCGGAAGACATCGTGTCTGATAGGGGAGTCCAGTTTGTGTCTGGATTCTGGAGGGCATTTTGCCACCAAATGGGCATGAAATTGTCTTTCTCGTCAGGCTACCACCCACAGACCAATGGGCAGACAGAACGCATTAACCAATCCCTGGAGCAATTTCTGAGATGCTACGTTGCTGAGGCGCAGAGTGACTGGGTGAAATTTTTGCCCTTCGTGGAATTCGCTCAAAATAATTTAAAGAATTCCTCGTCGGGGTTTTCCCCATTTCAGATTGTAACAGGGAGGTCACCCAAATTTTCCCCTTTTCCAGTTGTCTCGTCTCCATTTCCAGCACTGGAAGATTGGCAGAGATCACTCAGGGACAATTGGGGAATTGTTAAGGGGAATTTACAGAAGGCGTTCCAGAGTCAGAAGGGTCAAGCAGATAAGAGACGGTCCGTGGAATGGAAGTTTCGGCCAGGGGATCTAGTCTGGGTGTCCACACGGCACTTGACCCTGAAGCAGCCATCTGCCAAACTGGGTCCCAGGTTTGTGGGCCCATTCTCCGTGACCAAGAAGATTAATAATGTTACTTATTCCATTGACCTTCCCACCAGCATGCGGGGGGTGAGGTCCTTCCACGTGTCCCTTCTTAAACCAGCAGTCCAGGTGGGTCCTACTCCTCCTCCTCCCGTGTTGGTGGATGCCCAACCCGAGTACGAAGTGGAGAAGATCATAGATTCACGTACTGTACAGAACTCGGTACAGTACCTCGTACATTGGAAGGGGTACGGGATTGAGGAGAGGCAATGGGTACCTAGGAACCGCATGCATGCGGACGAGTTAGTGAAGGAATTTCATGCTGTACATCCCGAGAAGCCTGGTGGGAGTTGTCCGGAGTCCACTCCTCGGGAGGGGGGTACTGTGAGGAAACGCGGAAAAGCCGCCGTCTCTCTAGGTGAGGCGGCTGTTTCCGCGTCCAGCATGGCGTCACAACGCGGAAAAAACGCTGCATGCCGCATGGGCAGTGCGGCGGAATCCGCATTGGTAACGGCGGAATCCACATCAGAGGCGACCCCCGCATTAGATACATTGCAAAACAGTACTGGTGTGGCTGGGACTGATAGTCCACCAAGATTTAGACTTACACGCGCGCGAGCACAGAGGCAGAGTTTAAATAGCAGTTAGAAGGGTGTCGGCTGACCAGCTGGGTCAGCTGACAAATTCCACTGCTCCCATTGGACCAGCAATTAGGGAGGTCCTGGAAAGGTCCTAGAGTATATATACTGCTGGTTGTTCACTTGCTCCTTGTCTGGCGTTGCGTTCACATATGTGGGAGCACCCAGATCCGTAGTCAGATCCGTTAGTGTGCCGGGACCAGCTGGAGCTGTAATCCTACACTAAGCTAGATTCTGTTGATAGCTAAAGTACTAGTTTGATTGTGATTATCTGTTATGACTTTTGCCTGCCTTGACTATCCTCCTGAACTCTGATCTTGCACCTCGATATTTCTGATACTCTGTTGCCGAACCCCGGCTCGTTCCTTGACTCTGCTTCTGCCTCCTGATTTTGTACCCCGATATTTCTGATACCCCGTTGCTGAACCCTGCCTGTACTTTGACTCTGCCTTTGCCTCCTGATCCTGTACTTTATCTGTCCGTGTGTGTACGACCTGGCTTGTCCGACCTCGAGAACCGACCTTACCGTAGAGGCGGTTCCTCGCTCTGTTAGCGATCCTTTCTCCTGAGGGTCACTTTCAGATATCCCTTCCTACTGTCAGACTGACTCCTCCCGTCTTGGAGAGCTCAGGTCTACGGAAGGAATCTGTGCAGTACTCCTTACTGCATTGAGGCCTTGTCCTCTTAGTGTTACAGTTACACCAAACACTACACTCTACTCGGGTGATCAGAGGTTAGTTTGTATATCGGATTATCGGTGAGACTGCAGTTCACTTATAATCTGGTATATATCTGTATTTCCGGTGATACTGCAGATCGCCGGTAATCAGATACTCTCTGCGCCCACCGATCGTTACAGTCTACAATTGTTTATGACCCTTGCAAGTTGGGTCCCCATGCTGTGAGGGTCACAAGGAGTAGGCAAGGGAAAGGGTGTGAACATTGGGGGCCCCTTCAAAGTCTTGCTGGGGATCCCCATGATTTGTAGATAAGCCACTGCTGTGACAATCCTCGTCACGAGTTGCACCTTTGGGTGCCCCATTCCCCCATACACACATTACTCAGTCTAAGTCTTGCCTAAAAGTTCCCGGATATTGAGCTGACTTTAGCAGAGAGATCTACATAATATGCTCAATATTAGATCCCTTTGTGTCTCCATGATCTTATCTAAGGTTGTTTTTTACTCCTTTAAGTATAGTACTTTTCAATCCATTGTCCTTCTGCTGTCCCAAAACCTGGTACCAGTGGAAATCTATTGCTTAACTACAGAACCTCCCCCTCCCTGAGCATATTTGTGTTGCTGAAACCGAAACAGAGGCACCAATAATAGGATAAAATGTGTTAAAATCTGCTTAAAAGAGGAGGTAGTGGTGGACTTACCTCCCCAATCAGTAGACACAAATTCTGTCAATTTTTTGCTCATCAATAATTTATTCAAAAAACTGCACAAAGCAACATGTTTCTCAGGTTAATTTCCATATATCATATCTGGACAGAAGGGTTTGGCCACTTTTTGGACCTATTCCGGTTTTTGTACTCCCATTTCTGCCTGAAGAAGTGGGAATTAACCTACAAAATGTGTTTCTTTGTGGAATTTTTTCAAATAAATTATTGTTGATCAAAAAATCGACAGAATTCGTGTCTACTGATTGGCGAGGTAAGTCCACCACTACCTCTTCTTTTAACAGTTTTTAACACATTTTATCCTATTATTGGCGCCTCTGTTCTGTGTACACTTAAAACAGAGAGTGAAGTACAGTTTAAGCATTGTTTATCTTTTACCAGGAGTGTCTCAAAAAGTATCCCAGGTACCTCATCCTAGAAGACAGCGACTCACCAAAGGATGAGACCTCTCAAGGTTATGGCACATGCTCTGTGGGAGGCAGACTTTGAATGGACAAAGTTACCAAAATGATCATTTTTCCTAGTTTGGGCTATGGTAATTACCAATATAGCCTGATCTTTTCTATGCCTATTCACTTACTGTCCAGAACCGATGCCGACTCATTGACCATCCCTACTCATAATGCATCACTGATGCAATGAATTCTGAGATGATATAGAATAATGAAAATTTTGTATGCTGCTTATAAATGGACAAATCAAATCCCATCAAAGAGGAATTAGATTGGTCAATTTTCAAGCTGCAACAATTTGCATACATAATTCGCATAATTCTGCATCTCATTGACCATCCCTATTTATGAGGATAATGTCTTCCTCATGGGAAGCTGAATATTTGCAAATGCCTTGTGTTTTAGAAAATCATTGTTGGTTCCCCATGAATGAAATTAAATTATACATCTACTTTGCATGTTTTATAAATTAGTATATCTGATGGTATGTCAGGGCTATGTAAGAATAATAATATACTGTACACATGGCATCCATTCTTCTTCTCACACTTGTTTTGCTGTCCATGTGAAGAACACAGATTGGACAAACTTGCTTAAAAACTTCATATCCCTGTTAGCAAATATGTGACTATTGGGCTGCCCTAAAGTAGTATGAAACCCAGTATTTCTTCTTTGCTCTAAAAGATTATTTACAGCATATTATATACTACCACCATTTTTTTTTACTAGAACAGCATTCAGCTAGTTAAACACAGGACTTACGAGCTCCCTGCAGGGAAAACTGGACGCATCTAAACTGGAGATAACATTATCTTGTGTTTACTTAATTGTATCAAGTGAGGAATGGAAACATTCTCTGGCAATTCAGACACTCCAGAACACAGACAGATACTCAGAAAGCATTTCTGGGTATATTGCAATATGAATACACCAGTTATAAATAAAATGCAATGTCAGCTCTCAGAGCAAAAAAAAATTTACTTTGGGAACTTGTAATTTCAAAATGAATAATACTTATGCGCAAAAGCAAATATGATAACTGTATGGGATATAAAAAGTAGGAAAACATGTTTTTATTTAATATTATGTCAGAGTTTTATACCGCTTTAAAGTACAACTAAAGGTTAACATATTTATTTCCTTTTAAACAATACCAGTTGCCTGGCAGCCCTGCTGATCTTTCATGCATTATCAGTGTCTAAATCACACACCTGAAACAAGCATGCAGCAAATCCAGTTAACTTTCAGTCAAACATCTGATCTGCATGCCTGTTCTGTGTCCATGGCTAAAAGTATTAACCACTTGCCGGCCGTCCAAAGCCGATGGGCGGCGGCAAAGTGGACGCCGAAAGGACCGCAATACAGCCATCGGCGCTGCGTCCTTTCGGCATGTGCGGGGAGCGATCGCGTCACTGGTGACGCACACTTCCCCCGGCAACTGGCTCCGTCCACCCACGACGACAACCCGCCGGCCGTTCGTAAGCGCCGGCGGGTTGTTAACCCCACGATCGCCGCATGCAAAGCGTATAATACGCTTTGTAATGTATACAAAGCGTATTACACAGGCTGCCTCCTGCCCTGGTGGTCCCAGTGTCCGAGGGACCACCAGGGCAGGCTGCAGTCACCCTAGTCTGCACCCAAACACACTGATCTGCCCCCCCTGCCCCCTGATTGCCCACAGCACCCCTCAGACCCCCCCTCCCTGCCCACCCCCCTGACCACTGTTTGCACCCAATCACCCCCCTAATCACCCATCAATCACTCCCTGTCACTATCTGTCAATGTTATTTTTTTAATGCCCTAAACTGCCCCCTGGGGGCTCCTGATCACCCCCCACACCTCAGATTCTCCTCAGACCCCCCCAGACCCCCCCGCCCTGTGTACTGTATGCATCTATCCCCCCTGTAATAACCCACTGATCACCTGTCAATCACCTGTCAATCACCCATCAATCACCCCCTGTCACTGCCACCCATCAATCAGCCCCTAACCTGCCCCTTGCGGGCAATCTGATCACCCACCCACACCATCAGTTCGCCCGCAGACCCGCCATCAGATCACCTCCCAAGTGCATTGTTTACATCTGTTCTCTCCTCTAAACACCCACTAATTACCCATCAATCACCCATCAATCACCCCCTATCACCACCTGTCACTGCTACCCATCAGATCAGACCCTAATCTGCCCCTTGCGGTCACCCAATCACCCGCCCACACGCTCAGATTGCCCTCAGACTCCCCCTTATCAATTCATCAGTGCATTATTTACATCTGTTCTTCCCTGAAATAACCCACTGATCACCTGTCAATCACCTGTCAATCACCTGTCAATCACCCATCAATCACCCATCAATCACCCCCTGTCACTGCCACCCATCAATCAGCCCCTAACCTGCCCCTTGCGGGCAATCTGATCACCCACCCACACCATCAGATCGCCTGCAGACCCGCCGTCAGATCACCTCCCAAGTGCATTGTTTACATCTGTTCTCTCCTCTAAACACCCACTAATTACCCATCAATCACCCATCAATCACCCCCTGTCACCACCTGTCACTGCTACCCATCAGATCAGACCCCTATCTGCCTCTAGGGCACCCAATCACCCGCCCACACCCTCAGAACGCCCTCAGACCCCAGCCCTGTTCACCTCGCCAGTGCATTGCTTGCATCTATTCCCCCCTCTAATCACACCTTGAGACACCCATCAATCACCTTCTGTCACCACCTGTCACCCCCTAGTACACCTACCCATCAGATCAGGCCCTAATTTGCCCCGTGTGGGCTCCTGATCACTCGGCCAAACCCTCAGATCCCCCTCAGACCCCCTTCCGATCACCTCCCCAGTGCATTGATTGCATCTATTTTCCCCTCTAATCACCCCCTGAGACACCCATCAATCACCTCCTGTCACCCCTCTACCACTCCTATCCATCAGATCAGGCCAGATGCTTATACCCCTGAACAGTCATTTTGAGGCATTTGGTTTCCAGACTACTCCTTACGGTTTTGAGCCCCTAAAATGCCAGGGCAGTATAGGAACCCCACAAGTGACCCAATTTTAGAAAAAAAGACACCCCAAGGTATTCTTTTAGGTGTATGACGAGTTCATAGAAGATTTTATTTTTTGTCAAAAGTTAGCGGAAATTGATTTTTATTGTTTTTTTTTCACAAAGTGTCATTTTCCACTAACTTGTGACAAAAAATAAAATCTTCTATTAACTCACCATACACCTAACGGAATACCTTGGGGTGTCTTCTTTCTAAAATGGGGTCACTTGTGGGGTTCCTATACTGCCCTGGCATTTTAGGGGCCCTAAACCGTGAGCAGTCTAGAAACCAAATGCCTCAAAATGACCCATAAATAGGACATTGGGCCCCTTAGCGCACCTAGGCTGCAAAAAAGTGTCACACATGTGGTATCGCCGTACTCAGAAGAAGTAGTATAATGTGTTTTGGGGTTTATTTTTACACATACCCATGCTGAGTGGGAGAAATATCTCTGTAAATGACAATTTTTTTATTTTTTTTACACACAATTGTCCATTTACAGAGATATTTCTCCTACCCAGCATGGGTATGTGTAATAATACACCCCAAAACACATTATACTACTTCTCCTGAGTACGGCGATACCACATGTGTGACACTTTTTTGCAGCCTAGGTGCGCTAAGGGGCCCAACGTCCTATTTACAGGTCATTTTGAGGCATTTGCTTTCAAGACTACTCCTCACGGTTTAGGGCCTCTAAAATGCCAGGGCAGTGTAGGAACCCCACAAGTGACCCCATTTTAGAAAGAAGACACCCCAAGGTATTCCGTTAGTAGTATGGTGAGTTCATAGAAGTTTTTATTTTTTTGTCACAAGTTAGTGGAAAATGACACTTTGTGAAAAAAAAAATCAATTTCCGGCTAACTTGTGACAAAAAATAAAATCTTCTATGAAATCACCATACTACTAACAGAATACCTTGGGGTGTCTTCTTTCTAAAATGGGGTCACTTGTGGAGTTCCTATACTGCCCTGGCATTTTAGGGGCCCTAAACCGTGAGGAGTAGTCTAGAAACCAAATGCCTCAAAATGGCCTGTGAAATCCTAAAGGTACTCATAGGACGTTGGGCCCCTTAGCGCAGTTAGGGTGCAAAAAAGTGCCACACATGTGGTATCACCGTACTCAGGAGAAGTAGTATAATGTGTTTTGTGGTGTATTTTTACACATACCCATGCTTGGTGGGAGAAATATCTCTGTAAATAGACAATTGTGTGTAAAAAAAAATCAAAACATTGTCATTTACAGAGATATTTCTCCCACCCAGCATGGGTATATGTAAAAAATACACCACAAAACACATTATACTACTTCTCCTAAGTACGGCGGTACCACATGTGTGGCACTTTTTTGCACCCTAACTGCGCTAAGGGGCCCAAAGTCCAATGAGTACCTTTAGGATTTCACAGGTCATTTTGAGAAATTTGGTTTCAAGACTACTCCTCACAGTTTAGGGCCCCTAAAATGCCAGGGCAGTATAGGAACCCCACAAGGGTCCCGATTTTAGAAAGAAGACACCCCAAGGTATTCCGTTCGGGTATGGGAGAAATCTCTCTGTAAATGAACAATTGTATGTAAAAAAATCAAAACGTTGTCATTTACAGAGATATTTCTCCCACCCAGAATGGGTATGTGTAAAAATACACCCCAAAACACATTATACTACTTCTCCTGAGTACTTTTTTGCAGCCTAACTGCGCTAAGGGGCCCAAAGTCCAATGAGCACCTTTAGGCTTTACAGGGGTGCTTACAATTAGGCACCCCCCAAAATGCCAGGACAGTAAACACACCCCACAAATGACCCCATTTTGGAAAGTAGACACTTCAAGGTATTCAGAGAGGGGCATGGTGGGTCCGTGGCAGATTTCAGTTTTTTTTGTCACAAGTTAGCAGAAATGGAAACTTTTTTTTTGTCTCAAAGTGTCATTTTCTGCTAACTTGTGACAAAAAATAAAATCTTCTATGAACTCACCATGCCTCTCAGTGAATACTTTGGGGTGTCTTCTTTCCAAAATGGGGTCATTTGGGGGTATTTATACTATCCTGGAATTTTAGCACCTCATGAAACCTGACAGGTGGTCAGAAAAGTCAGAGATGCTTGAAAATGGGAAAATTCACTTTTGGCACCATAGTTTGTAAACGCTATAACTTTTACCCAAACCAATAAATATACACTGAATGGATTTTTTTTTATCAAAGACATGTAGCACAATAAATTTGGACAAAAATGTATAAAGAAATTTTACTTTATTTGACAAATTTTATCACAGAAAGTTAAAAAAATCATTTTTTGACACAATTCATGTCTTTTTTGATGAATATAATAAAAACCAAAAATTGCAGCAGCAATCAAATAGCACCGAAAGAAAGCTGTATTAGTGACAAGAAAAGGAGGGAAAATTCATTTAGATAGTAGGTTGTATGACCGAGCAATAAACCGTTAAATCTGCAGTGGTCTGAATGGAAAAAAAGGCTCTGGTCCTTAAAGAAATACTTAAGTGAAAAAAAAAATGATCTTTACTCACCCGGGGCATCCCTCAGCCCCCTGAAGCTGTATGGTGCCCTCGTAGCCCCGCTCCGATCGTCCTGTATATATATATACGCTATAGCAGCATAGAGGGTGATATAGCGGCTTGGAACGCAGAGAATCACCCGCGTTCCCAGCCTGTCGGCGGCTGTCGCCGAACCCGGAAGTAGCCGCCGGCGAGGACAGGACGATCGGAGCGGGGCTGCGAGGGCACCATACAGCTTCAGGGGGCTGAGGGATGCCCCGGGTGAGTAAAGATAATTTTTTTTCACTTAAGTATTCCTTTAAGGGGTAGAAAGACTGTGGTCCTCAAGTGGTTAAAGGGAATCTAAAGTGAAAATAAACGTATGATATAATGATTTGTATGTGTAGTACAGCTAATAAATAAAACATTAGCAGCAGAGATATGAGTCTCATATTGTTTCCAGTACAGGAAGAGTTAAGAAACTCCAGTTGTTATCTATGCAAAAGAGCCTCACTGAGCTCTCCGACTTTCAAAGTCGCAGCGAGCTCTGTCTTCTGAAGCTTATTATCTCAAGTGTCTGTTACTGTATTTTGTTTTATCTGCAGAGGAACGTTCTAAAGGTCATTAGCCTCCTCTGTGAAATCATTTAGAATGCTGAGTCGTGTGTAAACTTCAAATATTAGAGAATGATGCAATGTTATAAAAAAAAAGCTATATAACTGAAAATAAAAATATGAGACTATTTTCTTTGCTACTAATGTACTATTAATTATCCGTATTACACAACCAATTCATTATATCATAATTTTTTTTTCGCTTCAGTGTCACTTTAAAGGCAGAGGATCAACAGGGCAGCCTGGCAATTTGCATTGTGCTGGATTACTTGCCTGCTCATGTTTATATATATATAGAAAAAAAAAATATATATATAATTTCACTCACCTCCTGATAGAGAGTCTCCACAATTGTATTGGATCCATTTAGTGAGGTCTTCAGCTGCATTATGAGGGCCTCCAACTCTTGGATCTCCAACTTAATCAGTTCAAAGTCCAGTTCGGTGTAAGAGAGGCCTCCCAGCTCCATAATCTGTACACGCCTGGCAAGATCCTTCAGCTGATCCATGTACAGGACCAGGGTGCTCTCATAGATATGAATCTTAAATGAGATTGTACTTGTTATTTTTTTTATTATTTTAGGTAATTTTTATTTTTCCTGCACACTATTTAAAAGAGCAATGAACGTTAAAATTTGCCTCTGACCAAAACAATGTGTCTCTGACCAAAACGTGAGAACTTACACTTGCCCACTGACTAGTTCCACTCACTACAAGGTATCCAGAATGGAGAAAGACTCAGTATTTCCTGACCAGCAGAGCATGCAGCACTGTTGGACAAGCACTGTAGTTCTAAAGCAGGCACAGATGATGACAAACATTCATCAAAACAACTCAGGTTGAGTAGCAAATAATTTCTCATCCTAAAATATATATGTATATCACAAATTTGGCTCAATACAGCAGAAATAGGATTTAAAACGAAGTGAAGTATACAGATTGTTTCACAAAATTTAACATTTAATGCGTAGCTTAAAAAATCATCATCATGTAGAACAAAGAGCTCCTTGCGGTCACAACAGGGCAATAAAAATCTCCTTAAAGGGAAGGTTCAAGCAAAATAAAAAAATGAGTTTCACTTACCTGGGGCTTCTATCAGCCCCATGCAGCCATCCTGTGCCCTCGTAGTCACTCACTGCTGCTCCAGTCCCCCGGTGGCAGCTTTCCGACCTCGGAGGTCGGCGGGACACATTGCGTACATTTTTACGCATTCCTGTTGGTGCAAGAACATTAACACATGCATTTTTACGTGTTACTGGTTCAATGCGTACATTTCTACGCATTGAACCAGTAATGCGTAAAAATGTATGTGTTAATGTTCCTGCACTAGCAGGAATGCGTAAAAATGTACACAATGCGTCCAAACGACCTTCGAGGTCGGAAAGCTGCCAGCGGGGGACTTGAGCAGCAGTGAGTGACTACGAGGGCACAGGATGGCTGCATGGGGCTGGTAGAAGCTCCAGGTAAGTGAAACTAATTTTTTTATTTTGCTTGGACATTCCCTTTAAGGTACAATTATAGGCACAGCTGAAGTGGTACGATTGACAAACGCCTGATCATGTTTCACGGTTCACCAACCGCTTTATGAAAAGCCAACATTACATGTAGTAAATATCTTGCTGTTTCTATGATAACAAAACCAGTCCAGAAGTTAAGAAACCTTTAAAATGCTGGACTTCCAAAATAAATCCTAAGTATAACTTTCCATGAGTGGACACAGTAATTGAGATACCATGAATTGTGCCAAGGTTGAAACCTGTAGATTGCCAACTGTGATGTGCGGCAGTCTGTGCAAATTTGTTGGCACATCGTGGTTGGCTCTCATTGTTGTTTTTAACATTGGTGTTATCTATGGATTTTTCCCTTTACTCTGCCCACTTATGAAATAATCTACTTGAAGATTTAATTCAGTGGTCTGATGTTTTTCCTCCACAGTTTTTTTTTTTTTTTACTTCTGGACAGGGGTTGTTTTTTTCTTTTCATAGAAAAAGCAAGACAATTAATATATTTAAAGTTGGCTTCTAATGAAGTGGTAGGCAAACCATGAAACGTATATCAGGCCTCTGTCAACACTAATAACTCAGCTGTGCATATAATTACCGTATACCAATTAGGAGATGACATTGCTCTATTATGATTGCACGGAACTCTTTGCTATACATGACACTGGCTTTTTAAACCATGTATTAAAAGTTACGTTTGATGTGAAATATAATGTAAACTTCACTCCATTTAAAACCCCATTTCTGCTGTGTTGTGCCACCTTTGTAGAGGATGCATAGGATGGTGTGGTGGTGAAGTGGTTAATGCTGTTAGCACTAGAGTTACAAGCTCAATACCCAACCACAACACCATCTGTATGGAGCATGTAAGTTCTCTTTCCTGTGCTTGCTCCATTTTCAATCAATCCCACAACCTAAAGATGCACTGGTAGTTTCAATGGCTTCCCTAGACTATGGTAGGTAATTTACTTTGTGAGCCCTAGTGAAGTACAGTTAAATGGTATGATGTTCTCTGCAAATCATTACACACAATTGTGTTAGCACAATATATATTTGTACCATAGGCGATAATAATAATGTCAGGACCATCATATGCCAGATTTTAACTAGCTTAATGCAAATAATGGTGAGACTGAACCAACTAACAATTAAACAAACTTACACTAATACCTAGTACTCATGTACTTGATTTTATCATTATTATTATTATACCTCTAGAGTTCCCTTTCAAATTACACTTCTTGATTTCAAACCCAAGAAACTTTTAAGCAAGCCCTTAAGGCCCTATATGCGTTACGTTGAGTTGCATGGCAAAAGTGGGGCGCAACGTGACACAATTCAACGCACCATAACGCACTGCATTAAAGAGACTCTGAAGCGAGAATAAATTTCGCTTCAGAGCTCATAGTTAGCAGGGGCACGTGTGCCCCTGCTAAACCGCCGCATACGCGCCGCTAAATGGGGGTCCCTTCACCCCCAAACCCCCCACTGCGACACTTGGTCGCAGGCTTGGTCGCTCCTGGAGGCAGGGCTAACGGCTGCAGCCCTGCCTCCATTCGCGTCTATCAGCCGCGCATCGCCGTCTCTCCCCCGCCCCTCTCAGTGAAGGAAGACTGAGAGGGGCGGGGGAGAGGCGGAGATACGCGCTGACAGACGTGCGTGGGGCAGGGCTGCGGCGGTTAGCCCTGCCCCAACCAGGAAGTGCTCCCCCGCATTACGGAGGGGATTTTGGGGGACAGGGACCCTCGTAAAGCCGTGGGATAGCGGCGGTTTAGCAGGGGAACACGTGCCGCTGCTATATATGAGGTCTGAAGCGAGATTTATTCTCGCTTCAGACTCTCTTTAAGTGTATATAGTACCTGAAACATACCTTTCCAGACAAACATTAAGGCTGGATTCATACTTAGAAGCATCGAGCTGAGTTGCGTTGAGTTGCGCCTCGTTGCAGCATGCTTTTTTCAATGGAATGTGACACAACTCAATGCAACGCATCTAAGTGTGAATCCAGCCAGGGGCGTAGCAATAGACATAGCAGCCATAGCAACTGCTATTGGGCCATGGAGATGAGGAGGCCCAGGTGGCACTTGATGTGTTTACTATTAACTTTCCTTGGTTTCTTCACCTTCTGACTATGTCTCAGTGCCCATGGACTATACACAGTGTACATTGCATGGAAATGCAGATTTCCCAGTCAACTCAAGTCCATAGGGATGGAGCAAGTAGCATTGCTCAAGTGTGTCTAGATCTAAAGACTCCATGAAAGTGTTGCTATGGGGCTCCAGAGTCTCTAGCTACGCCACTGAATTCAGCCACAATATAATGTAGATCCTAGACCTTTCTCTGACCAAGCTGTGCTTCTTGAACATTCTGATTCAGAATTTCATTAGCTCTGGACATGAAGCTTACTTGCTGCCTTACCTCTTGTTTCCTTTCTATTCCTTCCTCACAAGCTTAGGGCTCTCTAACTTTGGTTTCTTGCAATTGCTTTGTGTTTTATTACATGCGTTGTGTTAATGACTGCATCCTTTGTGTTGTCCACCCTCTATGCTTGTATTGCTTGTATTACCATTGTGTACCATTGCTTGTGTTATGTACTGTATGTCTTTCTTTCATTGTACAGTGGATGATCAAACCACTATATAAATTATTAATGATAAAATAAATAATAATTACAGTTGATAGAAATACAAAAATGTTTAATCACTCATACAACAATTTAATCTTCAAGATCTACGTTACTTAGTGCCAGGGCCAGTTTTACTAACAATTGGGCCCCGGCAAAATTAACCTGGGGACCCCCTTAAAACATTTTCTGCAACCAAAAAGCGGCAGTAGGGTCCCTTTGTTGCAGGAAAATTCCCCCCAGGGTCCCTGATCTGAGTGCTGATATCCCCCCTCCCCCAATTACCCCTTAACCTAATTGTGCTCCCTGGGGCCCCTGCAAAGTCTTTGGCAGAGTAGCGTCTTACCTGTACTGGCGGGTGTGCTCCTCTGTCAGTCCATGGCTCCATGCACTCCCCAACTTCATCCTTGCAGGGGCGTCTCTCCTCCATGACCCGGCACATGTTATTATGCTATAACATGCCTCTGGCCATAGATAGTGGCGTAGCAATAAGGGGTGGAGAGGTAGCAACCGCATCAGAGCCCTTGGGCCAGAGGGACCCCCGAAGGGTCCACCCTCTATCACAGTATTAGCTCTCTATTGGTCCTGTGCTGGTAATAATCATTCTATAGATGATTTGAATAGTAGTAATCCTTAACACACAGTTCCCCATCCTCCTCTTGCACCTCTGACATTGTGGTTGCCATTGGCAGGTTTTGGTACGCCATATCAATTGTTATGTATAGAGTGCTTGGGGGGGGGGGGAGGCCCAATGTAAAACTTGCACCGGGGCCCATAGCTCCTCAGCTACACCACTGGCCATAGAGAAGATGCAGCCTTTAGTGGATAAAGACAGGAGGTGCACAGAGACACGGACTGAAAGAGGAGTGCACCCGCCACCAGCACAAGTAAGACGATTCTCTGTCAAAGACTTTGCAGGGTCCCCAGGAAGGGAGCAACAGTTAACCTCCTTGGCGGTAACCCCGTGTGTGACACGGGGTAAGCCGCCAGAGGGTGCCGCTCAGGCCCTGCTGGGCCAATTTACATCATTTTTTCTTCAAATACGCAGCTAGCACTTTGCTATCTGCGTGTTTGGTCTGATCGCCGCCGCCCACTGCCAATGCACCGCATCCCGCCGTGATACAGGCGCCCCCCGCATACCCCTTGCGCAGCCTGGCCAATCGCCGCCAGGCTGCGCTATGGCGTGGATCGGGATTCCCTGTGACGTCGGCGACGTCATGACGTCACTCCGTTCGTCGCCATGGCGACAGGGGAAGCCCTCAAGGAAATCCCGTTGAGAACGGAATTTCCTTATGGGCAAGTGGTGCCGGCAGCGATCGGAGACTACGGGGGGACGCCGCAGGGAGGGGGTAAGCATGTAGCTAGCGCTAGGCTAGCTACATGCTAAAAAAAAAAATAAAAACTCCCGCGGCCGCGTAGCCGCACATATCATACCGCCAGGGAGGTTAAGTTGTGGGGGAGACACTTTAGGGGCCCCTACAGGTACTGGGACGATTGCCCCCTTTGCCTCTATGATAGTGCCAGGCCCTGCTTAGTGAAAGTCACCATGTTCGCTATTCATTGCCTACCTTAGTGGTTTCTTCCTTGACAACGATGGTCAAGTTATGATTGGCCTTTTCCAGGTTCTCCAGTCGATCAGCAGGGAAGGTGGTATCTGGTAGGACAACGGTGCAGTGACAGACTCCATTCTCATCCAGAGATCCTGATCCAGAATCATAGATCCAATTCTGAGCCTTTTCAAACACAAACATATTATGGACTTTGCACACACTAGTGACACAAACTTTAGATGTGATATACTGAAATTCTCTAAAGCTTGAAAATAGCAGTAAGCATAAGTTATCCTGCAAGTCTTGAGAAAATTCATGAAAGAAATTGTCTACTATTAAAGGGAAAAAAATGGGAATCCTTGTTTGAGTTGTAGAATATTTGTAGTATTTTAGAGCGGTTAAAAATGGTTGCAAAGTTTTTAATGAAATGGGTCATGGTACTGCAGTAACATTCACAAACTTGCAGTTCAACTGCTTTGTTAAAAATATATAAATTTAGGAAAGCCTGCATTTATGCAAAAACAAAAGATAAAACAACTCATTGTAGGTTCCAACAGTGGCTATTCATCTACATTTTAACTCCTTCAGGGCTTGATTCACAAAGGCGTGCTAGCATAGTTAGCACGCCTAACAGCTTTGTACATGCAAACTAAGGTGCTAAGTAGTTTGCGCATCTAAAACTGTTACTGATGGTGCGCAAAGTTTGGCGCTGCGTGGTGCAGTGAAACATTGCAAACTTTTGCGTGTGAAACGACGCACCGTTCATGTGCTAAGCGTACTTAGTACGCAAACGGTGCGACATTTCGCGCGCACCAGTGCAAACCTTTGCACGCGTATTAGCGCGTGAAACGGCCGTTTTCGCGTTCTAAGTGTCTTTTCACTGGCATGCTAACACTTAGCATCCTTTAGTGAATCAAGGCCTAAGAGTAGTCAGTCATACACCAGGGCAAACCATAAGTAAATTTTCAAGGTCCAGTATAAGGAGAGCTTATAAATGTAGGTCTTGAACCATAGCTGTGATATCCAAGTGAGGCATGATTGCGTCCGAAGAGTCAACCCAAACACCCCACACCTTGTCAAACTTACAAAACTGAGATCTACATTGGTAAGTAAGTTTATATATTGGTATGTTTTTATTGACCATGTCAACCCAGTCCATTACTGTGGGGACAGAGTTTAGCTTCCACTTTGACGTTAACATTTTCCTAGCATAAAATAGTACTATTCGAATTAGTGTTTTTTTTGTATTTTCCACACACCATATCCCCCAGTATACCCAGTATACAGACCTGATATGATAATACTACCGGTAGGTGACATTTTGCTAAGAATTATTTTATCCCAAATGCATTTTAACAGGAATAGTAAGAAAAATGGAAAAAAATACTTCTCTATTTTCAGCCATTATAGAACATTGTAAAACCCACATTTTATTTGCCCATTTGTCCTGGTTATTACAACATTTAAACTATGTCCCTAGTACAATGTATTATTACCACTACTATGCAACTATTACTTTCCACATGACAATGTGTCTGTAAAGGGATAAACAACATAATGCAATCTACATAGAAAAGAGGCCCTTATTCCAGACATACTTGTAATGAATCATGAACACAGCCAGATATGATGCACAAGAATCAGTAATATTTATTAAGGACTTAGCTGCTTTGTCACTTGTTTACACGCATTAGGCACGGTATTTTCTCAGCCTCTGGAGAGATTTCCGATAACAATCGGTTTAAGAAGGTGGTTTTCAATGTTTTTAATTGTTGTTTCTGGATAAGTCCTTAATAAATATCACAGATTTTTTGCATCATATCTGGATGTGTTTATGATTCAATACAAGTATATCTGGAATAAGGGCCTCTTTTCTATGTCGATTGCCTAGTACAATGTATGGCCATAATTTATTTGGAAATAAAAGTGAATGTTTTCATGTTTCACTTACTACAAGACCTTGCTTGCAAAAATAATAGTAATATACAGTACTTACTAATTGAGTGCCTAAGGTAACTATGTATATATATATATATATATATATATATATATATATATATATATATATATATATATATATATATATATATATATATATATATATGCCCCATAAAAATTTTTTTTTGGGGGGGGGGGGGGTAGCTATGGGAGAGTGGATTAGGTAAGGGGTTAATTTTAATGGAAATTTATATATTATGTGTGATTTAACTTGTGTAGGGTGTATTTTTACTATTTGGCCACTAGATGTCCCTACTGAATCTTCCTATTTATACTGTTAGAGAATCTTCCGTATTCCTCTACTATCAGATTTCCATAAAAGACAACACTTGATTAAATGGGAAGATGTCCTACACAGCAGAGATAATTTAGGAATACCTGTAATCAGTAAGGACCTGTTTCCACTATATGCAAATTCATTGGGATTACCCATACATGAATTCGCATAGCCATACATGAATTCGCATAGTAAAGTATTTCAATGGACCTGTTTCCACTGTATCCAGAAATCACATGCAGAAAAAAAATCTGGGCAGCAGTGCTACAATTTTTCGGATGCCGCATGATGTTTTCATGTGCGTTTTTCGTGCTAGCTTCTTTTGCAGTTTCACATGTTGGTAGCAAAGAAAAATAAAAAAAATCAGCGATGACGCATGCAAATTTGCACGAAAAAACTGGATACAAATGCATGCAAATCCACATACACGTGCAAATTTGCATGTAGCGGAAATGAGCCCTAACTCAATCTAGCCTTACCTCGTCTTCACAGTGAGATGGAAGTCTTAAGGTAGCCACTAACATTCCAATTTCTAGCGAAAAATCATTTAAGCGATCAGAAATTCTGATCGGAAGTGAAATATTGTAATAAATCGTTCACTACATCATCAACAAACCAATCTTTACTTCCTATCTATCACAACCAACAAGAAAATCCAAATTTTCGTTGGACGAAAATTCATTCGGGCGACATTTTTTTCACTCGTTCATAATCGATTGTGTCCACCAATGAAGATTATTTACAACCAATCCGATCAGAATTTATGATCGCTCGAATGATTTTTCACTAGAAATTGGACCGTTATTGGCCACCTTTAGAATTACTTACCAGACTGGTGGCCTCATAACACTGGGTGCATAGGAATAATATCATCAAAGACAACATGGTGGCTTTCTGGTCGTCTCGGTGTGAAACCTTTAATGTCACGTCTGTATATATATATGTTAGGGTTCTCCTCCAC
Organism: Hyperolius riggenbachi; assembly: GCF_040937935.1. Lineage (NCBI taxonomy): Eukaryota > Metazoa > Chordata > Amphibia > Anura > Hyperoliidae > Hyperolius > Hyperolius riggenbachi. Next base: position 71,188,691 of record NC_090653.1, read on the forward strand.
ACCTCTTTATAATCACATCAAATAAATCCTATCATATTATCTATGTTTGTGAAAATGACACAAGATTAATAAAGGCTCTAAATTAAAAGGAGAACAGGATAAAGTTTGGTGAGAACTAATATGCCGTATATCAAGTATGGTTATCTAAGTAGTGGCACCTGGACAAGTGTGGGAAATAAAGGCTCCGAGAAAAGATCCTTGTTTTTCCTAGAAAAGTGTTCTGCTGTAAAGGTGTAAGGTATAACAATGTAAGAAAGACCTTCGGATTTTACTGCAGGATCTGGTCAAATAGAGATAGAACATCAAACTATAACTCATAAAAAATAAAATGTACACAATGGCCCTGGCATATTTAAAGAGGACCTTTAACCCAGGATTGAACTTCATTCCAATCAGTGGCTGAGACCCCTTTTCCTAACCACTTAATGACCGCCTAACGCCGATAGGCGTTGGCAGGTCGCAAGTGGTTTCCCATGGAAACGGCCACTCATCCGAGTGGCCTTTCCATGTCAGTTCACGGAGGGTGTCTCCATGAACAGCCTGCGAGCCTCCGATCGCGGCTCGCAGGCGTAATGTAAATACGCGGGGAAGAGATCCCCGCTGTTTACTTGATACGGCGCTGCTGCGCAGCAGCACCGTAAAGGAGATCGGCGATCCCCGGCCTCTGTTTGGCCGGGGATCGCCCCAGTCTGATAGGCTGAAGCCTATTAGAGGTGGTGCAGGACGGATCTCCGTCCTGCACCGCCCAGGGGAAGGAGGGGAGGGAGGGAAGGACAGGGAGGCCGAAAATCGCTGCGGAGGGGGGCTTTGAGGAGCCCCCCCGCAAGGCAAAAATAGCTGGCGAAGATCAGACCCCCCCAGCAGGACATCCCCCTAGTGGGGAAAAAAGGGGGGAAGTCTGGTCACTCTGGCCCTATCCTGATCTGTGCTGGGGGCTGCATCAGGTAAGAATGGCCTGGTCCTGAAATCTTTACGTTTGTGAATAGATCATCAGGGGGGTCATTGTGGCTAATTTTGTGTTGAAACTCCTCCCACAGTGTGATGTCATGACCATGGTCCTGACAGTTTGTGTGAACCTCGTTGCATTGTGGGAAATAACGGCTTTTTCCAATGCCCAAGCAAGCAATATCTTCCTCTGTGCATAGAATTCTCAGTAACGAACATTCCGTACGGATCACATGGCAAAGCTAAAGATGTCACCACCAGTGTGGTGCCGTGTTCCTTTTTTAATCTGACGCGGCACTTGTGCTTCTGTGAGTCTGCAGCCAAATTGCTATAGGCAGCACGGCGCGGCTATAGGGAATCGGATGAATGGTACAGAAAACTGCAGCACACGTCATATTTTTCCCTACACATAATTTTGAATGCAGCCCTTATGTTTTAATGGCCTGCGATTCTGCAACCAGAATAATCACAGAAAACGGCCACGATTTGCAGCAAATAGAAAAAAAGATCTACAACTGTTTGTGGAACGTCAGTGATCCAGTATTCCCGGTCTGGGTTTATTAACCACTTCACCACTGAGGGGTTTTTCCCCTCATGGACCAGAGCAATTTTCCCCTTTCAGCTTCTCTCCCTTTCATTTGCCAATAACTTTATCACTACTTATCACAAAATGATCTATATCTTGTTTTTATCACCACCAATTAGGCTTCCTTTGGGTGGTATATTGTTCTAAAAATGATCTTATTCCATATGAATAATATAAAAAAAATTAAAAAAATGTATTATTTTTCAGTTTTTGGCCATTATAGTTTTAAATAAAACGTTCTACTGTGGATAAAACTCACACATTTTATGTTTAATGCAATGTTTAAAATATTTCCCTAGTACAATCTGTGGCAAGAATATTTTAATTGGAAATTAAGGTGTATTTTTTCTGTTTTGCATCCATCACCAATTAGAAGTCCATATATGCAAAAATAACAGTAATATACCCTCAAGACACACACATTGCAAAATTTTAGTTCCTTGGGAAATATTTATGTAATTTTTTTTAATTGTCATAATATGCAAGTGTTGGAGGGGGGGGGGAGGGAGTGGGGAGGTAAGGGGTTAATTTCAATTATATTTGTTTTAACCCTCTGGGGGATAATCCCGAGCTGAGCTCGGGGTAAGCCACCACAGAGGATTTCTCAGGCCCTGGTGGGCCGATTTGCATAATTTTTTTTTGTTGCACAGAGCTAGCACTTTGCTAGCTGCGTGTATATACCGATCGCCGCCGCTCCGCGCTGATTCGCCGCTACCCGCCGTGCCGCTCTCCCCCCCCCAAGACCCCGTGCGCAGCCTGGCCAATCAGTGCCAAGCAGCGCTGAGGGGTGGATCGGGACTCCCTCTGACGTCACGACGTCGATGACGTCATCCCGATCGTCGCCATGGCGACGGGGGAAGCCAAACAGGAAATCCCGTTCTGAACGGGATTTCCTGTTTGCTTTGATTGCCGGAGGTGATCAGAGGGGGTGGGGGGATGCCGCTGCACAGCGGCTATCATGTAGAGAGCCCTGGGCTCGCTACATGATTTAAAAAATAAAACATTTTAAAAAATAGTGCTGCGCCACCTCCTGGGCGATATAATTGTATCCCACAGGAGGTTAAAAAAAAAATGTATGTAGGTGTAATTTTACTATTAGAGATGTCGCGAACCTCCGATTTTCGGTTCGCGCACCCTGTTCGCGAACCTCCGCGAAAGGTTCGGTTCGTGAAAAAGTTCGTGAACCGCAATAGACTTCAATGGGGAGGCGAACTTTGAAAATTTTAAAAAATTCTACCAGCTAGAAAAATGATAGAAAACATGTTTCAATAGCTCTAATACCTGGAGGCACACCTGATTGAGTGAAATACACATCACTGCTGGAGGACCCGCCCACCCTCCCTCCTTCCTCCAAGCTAGGTCCTTATACCATTTGACTCAGTTGTCTGCCTACACTAATTAGTTATGGGACAGCTGCTACACACTCTGCTAGGGAGAATTTAATTAGCCTCTTGTGGGCTCCCTCCTCCCACCTTCCTCCTACCCTTCTACCTATTCCCTCCTCCCTCCTACCGGAGGGAGGAGGGTCTCTTCTGCCAGGGAATTATACTATTTTAAAAACCAGTATACATCATACCATGGCTGGGAATCAAACACAGATCTCACTGTGTGGTGGGCAAGTCACCCTAACCACTGTACCACTACAGTAGTAAGTGAAGCTGGCCTAAAATTTACCACTTATGCTCAATGCAATAGAAACATTAGGTTGCTTAAAGGAGAACTGTAGTGAGAGGTATTTGAAGGCTGCCATATTGATTTCCTTTTACGTTACACCAGTTGCCTGGCAGCCCTGCTGATCTATTTGGCTGCAGTAGTGTGAATCACACCAGAAACAAGCATGCAGCTAATCTTGTCAGATCTTACAAAAATGTCAAACACCAGATCTGCTGCATACTTGTCCAGGGTCTAGGGCTAAAAGTATTGGAGGCAGAGGATCTGCAGGATAGCCAGGTAACTGGTATTGCTTAAAAGGAAATCAATATGGTAGCCTCCATATACCTTTCACTACAGTTCTCCTTTAAAGGGAACCTTAACTGAGAGTGATATGGATGTTTCCTGTAAACAATACCAGTTGCCTGGCAGTCCAGCTGATCTTTGTGACTGCAATAGTGGCAAAATCACACCCTGAAACAAGCATGCAGCTAATCCAGTCTGACTTCAGTCAGAGCACCTGATCTGCATGCTTGTTCAGGGGCTGTGGCTAAAAGTATTAGAGACACAGGATCAGCAGGCGATTCAGGCAACTGGTATTATTTTAAAAGAAAAAATCCATATCCTTCTCCGTTTAGGTTCCCTTTAAGGATTTGTAGCATAAAAGCCAACTCACATTGGCTGGGATTTGAACCTGGGTCTCACTGTGTGGTGGGCATGCACCCTAACCACTGTACCAACTGAAGCTGGCCTAAAAATTACCATTTATGCTCAATACAAGAGAAAAAGTAGACAAGACAAATAACATTTATATCACACTTTTCTCCTGGCGGACTCAAAGCACCAGAGCTGCAGCCACTAGGGTGCGCTCTATAGGCAGTACCTGGCTACCTCTGCCTCCAATACTTTTAGCCCTAGACCCTGAACAAGCATGCAGCAGATCTGGTGTTTGACATTTTTGTAAGATCTGACAAGATTAGCTGCATGCTTGTTTCTGGTGTGATTCACACTACTGGTAACTACAGGCAACTGGTATAGCTTAAAAGGAAATCAATATGGCAGCCTCCAAATACCTCTCACTACAGTTCTCCTTTAAGCAACCTAATGTTTCTATTGCATTGAGCATAAATGGTAAATTTTAGGCCAGCTTCACTTACTACTGTAGTGGTACAGTGGTTAGGGTGACTTGCCCACCACACAGTGAGATCTGGGTTCGATTCCCAGCTATGGTATGATGTATACTGGTTTTTAAAATAGTATAATTTCCTGGCAGAAGAGACCCTCCTCCCTCCGGTAGGAGGGAGCCCTCAAGAGGCTAAATAAAATCTCCCTAGCAGAGTGTGTAGCAGCTGTCCCATAACTAATTAGTGTAGGCAGACAACTGAGTCAAATGGTATAAGGACCTAGCTTGGAGGAGGGAGGGTGGGCAGGTCCTCCAGCAGTGTGTTTGGCAATAACATGTCTGCCGACAGTAATATGGTGGCTCAAAGTTTTGCTCAATAGAGCATTATGGGGCGAATCGAATTTCCGCAAAAGTTCGCCTGATGTAGGCGAACGCGAACCCCCAAAGTTCGCCTGGAACCGTTCGCGACATCTCTATTTACTATTTGGCCACAAGATGTCCCTACACTTTTGCTTCCTGTGCATACACATTCACTGCATTCCCATTCACTAATCTCTGTACTAATGGGTGGCGATGAGAACGCGCACGGAAGCGCACTAATGAGCAGGCGGGAGCGCTCTCACAACGGTGTTCGCTGATGCGGCTAAAATGAAAACATAGATATACTGTATCAAAATCATTAAGTGGTTAAAACTTGTCTGCTATCTTATGGTTAGACACCACCTGGGGGGTCTTAGTGTTAGGCACCGCCAGGGGTGGTTAGGGTTAGGGGAGAGTTCTGTGTGAGAGTAGGGAGAAGTTAGGCCATAGTAATTACCAGGGGCTGTCTTAGGGTTGGGCACCACCAGGAAGGGGCTAGGGCTAGGCACCACCAGGGGCGTTAGGGTTAGGCACCACCAGGGGGGTCTTAGGGTAAGGCACCACCAGGGAGGGGTTAGGGTTAGGCACCACCAGGGGGGTTAGAGTTAGGCACCACTGGGCGTGGTTAGGATTAGGCACCACCAGGGGGGTCTTAGTGTTAGGCACCATCAGGGGAGGGTTCTGTGTGAGAGTAGGGAGAAGTTAGGTCATAGTAATCGCTTTTCTCAGCTATATCTAGAGCTCCTTTATAGCCCAACAAATTTTGCCTTTACCAGCATCCTTTTTTAATTAACTTAAACTAGCTTTTTCTGCTACACCAGGCACCCTTTGTAGCCGAATTTGGCATATATGGGCTACACCAGGTGCCCTTTGTAGCCAAATTTGGCATATATGGGCTACACCGGGCGCCCTTTGTAGCCAAATTTAGCATATGGACTACACCAGGCACCCTTTGTAGCCAAATTTGGCATATATGGGCTACACCGGGCGCCCTTTGTAGCCGAATTTGACATATGGGCTACACCAGGTGCTCTTTTTGTAGCCAAATTTGGCATATATGGGCTACACCCAGGGTCGGACTGGGCCACAGTAGTACAGATTTTTCCTTCAGTGGGCCCCACCTCCAGGTCTCTGGTGGGCCCCCCCTCCTTGTCTGACAGAGCTCCAACTGCTGCCTGCAGCACAAAAAATCTCCTCTCAGTGCTGTAATCACTCATGCTGAGAGCAGTGGCGTAGCTAAGGAGCTGTAGGCCTCAATGCAAGTTTTACAATGGGGCTGTGAGGATCCGTGTGGCTGCCTGCGCAGGCAGGCAGCCTTTTGACCACTGTTCAGGTCTGCATTCTGCAGGTCTCTGGAAGAGAGACCTTTGTCAGTTGTGCAGCTTGCTGCTGAGGAATTTGCATACGTTTGTCATGCAGATTGCCTAGCCACATCCCTTGTGGGCTTGCTCTATAAAGAGCTATGTTTCCCACAGTAAGTTGCTGGTCATAAGAGTTAGTTCCTGTGTAACACTCGCCTGGAGTGTCAGCCTTGCTCTTTGTTTGAAGATTAGCCTAGAGTAATTCCTGGAACTGCACTAGGCAGTTTCCCTAGTGCAGTTAGGATTGCATTATTTGTATTGCCTGTTCTGTCTGTCTGTGGGGTGCCAACCAGAGCAGCAGTTGTGACTGGTAGGCCCCTCTGTTCTGTTGTTGCCTTACTTGGATCGCACTCGCTCTGACGGTAAGAGCAGTGGATCGTATCTCTTACGTATTCCTGTTTTTGTGTGTCTGTCTTGTCTGCTACGACCGCTTGCTGGAGACTCGGTGAGGTAATCGTTAAGCAAGCGCTCGCGTCCTCTGTTTCATGTTTGTCTGTCGGTGGTTAGTTAGGCGTGCTTGTCTCTATTGTGCTTATCACGCGGGGACCGCACACAAGCACGTGCAGTGTTGTGAATGAGTGCGGTGTTCGCGTTTACCTAGCGTTTGTTATTTTCCTTATCTCCTCATTGTATGATTTGCTGTGCCTTTGCTACTCTCGTGCTCTGCCTTGCTGTAGCCTTGTGTCACCTCTGGCAATCGCCTCTCCCGTGATTGCGTTCTTACTTCATTACACTACTTCATACTTACTTCATACACTGTTGTGTATGCACCGTCGCGGGTTGGCGACTAGTTTGGTGCACACACATACAATCTGTCCCTTTGCTCAATCTCTTTCAGGGCTATCTTGCCCTGCGTTTCTTCCCTTCGTGCAATTCCTGTCTGGCGTGTGTGGCAGGGCAGAGGAGCTGTTTCTCTGCACTCCACAGCTCCCCCTGTCGACAGGAATTTCCCTCTACAGGTGCATTGCACCTTTTGCTGGGTTCCCGCAGATTATACGCTTGTGGAGGATTTCCGCAGTGTCAGCGCACGTCTTGTGCGCTGATCACGGAGAGAATCCCACAATTGTTACAGTATGACCAGCCAAACCGAAATTCCCAGTGTAGAGGGAATTTCCGATTTGTACGATTTGGTCAAATATGGGTCCTGTGTCTTTAAGAGGTTTAAGACACTGGACTCTGAAACCAGAGATGAGTTTTTTCCTGCAGTGCAAAATGCCGATCAGATTAGCTTATGCAACATTTCTGTGTCATTACCATATGTTAATGAGTTGGTGCTTGCAGGCCAATCTGCTGATTTGGCTTGTCAGCCAAAAGATTCATTGCCCATAGCAACCACAAATAAAGAGGTTATTTCTGTCAAGTCTGAAATGTGCAAAACCATTCAGTATGATAATGATGTTTACCATGATGTTGCTCTGTCTCTGGGTTTTTTGCCTCAATCCAAAGCTTATGTGGATCCTACTATAGGTAGGATGGCACACTATATTAAAGCAGTTAAAAAATCTGTTCTTGTTCCTGAACTCCACCCATATGGAGATTATCTGGATACTGGCCTGTTTGAGCCTCCATTTGCCTTATGGGACATTGGGGCCTTGATGGAGGAATTTGATTTTGATTGGAAAGCCTTTTGCGATTTTTACATCGCAAAAAGCGAAGATGTCTTGAATGATTGTCTTGATTCCATGTACCTTTTGATTGATTCCGATGAATGTGACGAGGGTGATGTGGATCTGGTGATTTATGTATGGCAGACGATTTTGGATGAGTTGTACACACACCAATCAATTGATTCCAATAAAGAGATATCGTTGTCGGATGATTGTTCCTGCCTTTCTGGGGTAAAGCATGTGAGTCGTGACATTGTGCGATCTGAAATGAGTGGGTGTGTCACTGTGGTTGATTCCTGTGTGAATCCTGGAGGATTGTCTCCTGACTGCGTGCAGTTTGAATCTCTGCGATCTGATGCCTTTTTCCCTGATGTTGTCGCGATTTCTACTGCAGATGCGTCTTTGTCTCACCCTGTTTACACCTGTAAGGGCCCGTTGCCTGGTGACAGTTGCTCCAGTGTTTCTATCCTGAACGCCTTACAGTCTGCCCCGCAGATCGCGGAGGTTTGCACTATGGAAGCGTCAGTTTCACAACCTAAAGCGATTTTTGATTCGCAAGTTTTGCGTTCTGACTCCTCGGATTTGACATTGTTAGCTGAATCTAAGAGCGAGACAGCGCTTCGGTTTTGCGAATCTGACTCTGAAGCATCTTTGCTGGGTCCAGAGAAAGTTTATCTGAGCCTGCCCTGTACCATGAATAACAATATGATGTCCAATCACACTGACATTTGTGAGTCCCTTTCTTGTTCTGAGGAAAATGCTGATTCTGCACCCTGTACTCTGGATGAGTTAATATGGCCTTGTTTAGAGTCTCCTGCAGTGTCCCTAGAGGCTCGTCTAGGTATTGCTACTATACTCACCTGTTTTTCTGCAGTTTTGGAGTTGCAAGCTAGTTTGACTGCTACGCAGAATTCTGGGTGCAGTGAGATTAAAGTTAGGGAGTCAGTGTGTGTTCCAGTAAATTTTCCTGTACATTACGCTCATGATGACGAAATTCAGTCTCAGTTTATGGTGGAACCTTCCCTGGGACATCTGCCCTGTTCACAAAATAAAGTTCCAGTTTTGCCCTGTAACATGGATAGTTCAGAATCCTTCTCAGAAAACTTGAAAAATGATGTTCCTGAGGTCTTGCCTGATGTCCTGGAGACCTCCGAGTTCCTCCCAAAGGGTGCAGAACTTGTAGGAGATGTCTCCTGCCCCCCAAGTCCTTCTGAGGTGTTGCCCACTTCAGTAGGCATTGCTGCCTTGCTGGCTACTTTTTCAGCTCTGGTGGAGCTTCAGTTATGCGTAGTCAATGATGAGTTTTTGTCAGATACCATTACAGTCACTGAGACTTCTAAGCCTGAGTCCAAGTTTTTTTTTTTTTAGAATCCAGTGCTTGAGACCACTGCTCATGATGATTCTCTGCCCGGTACTGGTTTTGGTCCTGTCGTGCCGGACTCTGAGGTTGGCAGTTCCCCGACATGTTCTGAGGTTTCTCCTGTGCTGGTGTACCCCAATGTGCTCTGTGACCCAGAAAGCCCAAGTGTGCCTCGGTTACCAGCATGCTCAGATGCTTCCTCGGTGGAGACATGCTCTTATATGGCCTGCCTGCTTGCATGCCCAGAAGTGGTCCCTGAAAGTCTTGATCTTGATGGGTGTCCTCGTAATTCTGAATCCAGAATAGTCATTGGTTCCATAGGAGGGCTTGATAGTTCTCCATGTGAGCCTGGTGATTATTCTGCCCCCTTGGGATCTCTGTGGAGCTTCAAAAGGTTCTGGGAGATTACGGGAGAAATTTTGCTTGGTACCCTGAATAAGATCAACAGTGGCTTTTGTGTTGTAAGGGACACTTCGAACAGGTATTGTGGCAGGTTTGGTATTTTCGGACGCTCCTTGGAAGGTGGTGGGTATTGTCTGGAGGGTGTCGATGGCTTCTTCTCTGGCGTTCACAGTCCTGATGGGTGTTATATTGAGATTGTAAGTACTGATGGGCATGTTTCGGTGGCGTTTGCTTCCGATGAGGTTGGTTTTGGCTGGACTGACTCTGGAATTGGGCCTTGTCGGGCTGTCCTGACCTTCATGAGTCTTCAGTTAGAGTCTTTTGCAAATATCAGGTTGGAGGGTCGTCTGGAATCCAACCCTAGAGGGGGGGGGGGGGGTACTGTGAGGATCCACGTGGCTGCCTGCGCAGGCAGGCAGCCTTTTGACCACTGTTCAGGTCTGCACTCTGCAGGTCTCTGGAAGAGAGACCTTTTGTCAGTTGTGCAGCTTGCTGCTGAGGAATTTGCATACATTTGTCATGCAGATTGCCTAGCCACATCCCTTGTGGGCTTGCTCTATAAAGAGCTATGTTTCCCATAGTAAGTTGCTGGTCATAAGAGTTAGTTCCTGTGTAACACTCGCCTGGAGTGTCAGCCTTGCTCTTTGTTTGAAGATTAGCCTAGAGTAATTCCTGGAACTGCACTAGGCAGTTTCCCTAGTGCAGTTAGGATTGCATTATTTGTATTGCCTGTTCTGTCTGTCTGTGGGGTGCTAACCAGAGCAGCGGTTGTGACTGGTAGGCCCCTCTGTTCTGTTGTTGCCTTACTTGGATTGCACTCGCTCTGACGGTAAGAGCAGTGGATCGTATCTCTTACGTATTCCTGTTTTCGTGTGTCTGTCTTGTCTGCTACGACCGCTTGCTGGAGGCTCGGTGAGGTAACTGTTAAGCAAGCGCTCGCGTCCTCTGTTTCATGTTTGTCTGTCGGTGGTTAGTTAGGCGTGCTTGTCTCTGTTGTGCTTATCACGCGGGGACCGTGCACAAACGTGTGCACTGTTTTGAATGAGTGCGGTGTTCGCGTTTACCTAGCGTTTGTTATTTTCCTTATCTCCTCATGGTATGATTTGCTGTGCCTTTGCTACTCTCGTGCTCTGCCTTGCTGTAGCCTTGTGTCACCTCTGGCAATCGCCTCTCCCGCGATTGCGTTCTTACTTCATATCTGCTGTTGTGTATGCACCGTCGCGGGTTGGCGACTAGTTTGGTGCACACACATACAATCTGTCCCTTTGCTCAATCTCTTTCAGGGCTATCTTGCCCTGCGTTTCTTCCCTTCGTGCAATTCCTGTCTGGCATGTGTGGCAGGGCAGAGGAGCTGTTCCTCTGCACTCCACAGCTCCCCCTGTCGACAGGAATTTCCCTCTACAGGTGCATTGCACCTTTTGCTGGGTTCCCGCAGATTATACGCTTGTGGAGGATTTCCGCAGTGTCAGCGCACGTCTTGTGCGCTGATCACGGAGAGAATCCCACAATCGTTACAGGGGCCCCACAAGCAATCAATACATAACAATTGATACGACGCACCAAAACCTGCCAATGGCAACTACAGTGTCAGAGGTGCAAGAAGGGGATGGGAAATAGCTTGTTAATGATTACCACTGTTCAAAGTATCTATAAAAGTGATTATTATGAGCACAGGACCAATAGAGAGGTAATACTGTAGTTGAGGGAGGGCCCTTCGGGGGCCACTTTGGCCCAAGGGCCCTGATGTGGTCGCAACCTCTGCAAAGTAGGACATTACTTTATATTGAATGAGCGGACTCTATGCAAAGTTTTGCTGGGCAGCAGTGTCTCTGAATTACAATGCTGCTAAGATCATGTACATTTTTGCCCTGTCCATAATACATCATGACCACGCCCACCTTCCGGTACATGGTCACACCCTTTTATCACCGCAATCATGGGATGTGTGGGCCCCAGGTTGAAATTTCTTTGGTGGACCCCCAGTGTTCCAGTTCGACCCTGGCTACACCGGGCTACACCAGGTGCCCTTTTCAAATGGACACCTTTACAATCTGATCTTTGCTCTGATCATAGTGTAATGTCCCTATGAATGATAGGTTATGGCCAATTGGGGAAGTGTGTGTGTGTGTGTGTGTGGGGGGGGGGGGGAGGGGGTGGCTGGGGTAATGTGAGAGAACACGGAAAGGCCGCCTCGTGTGCTGACAGCAAGGCGGCTGGTTTCACGTCCAGCGCGGCGGTTTGCACGCAGCAGCGTGTGTCTGGTGTGGCTGAGTCTGTTAGTTCACACAGGCTAAGGAATACGCGCGCGCTGAGAGGCAGAACTCTTATACTGGGCAAGGAGAGGTCAGCTGACCAAGCCGATCAGCTGACCCCAGAGCTGGTAACTATTGGTTGATCACTTAGGGGTGGCGCCAGAGAGCACTACTCCATATATAGTTACTGCTGGCCAGTCACAAGTTGTCTGCTGTTGCGAAGACTACGTGGAAGCACTCAGACCTTAGTCAGATCCAACAGAGTTTTAGAACCAGGAGGACCCGGGAATTCACACTGAGCCAGTTTACTTGTATTATCATCCTGTTATTTATTAGACTAGTTCCAGGGTGTAGAGACCACGGACCTCACACCCAGACTAGGGAACTTGTATTATCATTCTGTTATTTATTAGACTAGTTTCAGGGTGTAGAGACCACGGACCTCACACCAAGACTAGGGAACTTGTGTTATCATTCTGTTAGACTTCAGACTAGTTCCAGGGTGTAGAGACCACGGACCTCACACCCAGACTAGGGAACTTGTGTTATCATTCTGTTAGACTTCAGACTAGTTCCAGGGTGTAGAGACCACGGACCTCACACCCAGACTAGGCATTGTTTGATATCTGTTATGACTTATTGCTTTCTTGACTACTCCTCTGATCTCTGATTCGGTACCTTGCATATCTGATATTCCGTTGCCAAACCCCGCCTGTCTTGGATACCAAATCAGTCTTCTGTCTTTGTACTTTGTCTGTCCGTGTGTTGCTGACCTGGCTTGCCCGACCTCGAGAGCTATCTCTCTCCTTAAGAGATAATCTCCAGATCAGTCAGTGACATCCACCTTCAGGTGTCACTCACTCTCTGATCCTTCCTACTTTTAGCCTGACTCCACCCCTTGGAAAGTCTCAGGCTGCTGGAAGGTTTCTGTACTCTCTTAGAGCAGTATTGCCCATACTGCCTAATATCGCCTGCTCATCAGGTGTGTTACTCAAAGTTACTGTTACACCAAACACTCACCAATATATATAGGTGTCCAGAGGTTAGTAATATATCTGTATTATCGGTGATTCTGCAGGTCATCAATAATCAGGTATATATCTGTATTCTTGGTGATACTGCAGATCACCAATAATCATATTCTCTCTGCGTGCTGACACCGATCGTTACAGGTAACCAGCTACCCTATTGGTATGCTTTGGGATG